>NC_057861.1:401348814-401651314 GCF_019393635.1 Dromiciops gliroides
CCACCATAATTGAAAAAACAAAACCAAAAAACCCTTTCTAACAGTTAACAGCTATCCAACAGTGGAATAAGCTGTCACAAAGCAGCAATCTCTCTGTCAGTGGATGTGTTAGAGCTGAAGCTGTTACCGAAAGGGGAAGGGGAAAGGAATAAGCATTTATATTGACCCTACTATGTGCCGGACACTTCACAAATATGATTTCATTTGATTCTCACAGCAATGCTGTGAGATATGTTCTGTTATTATCCCCATTTTTATAGTTGTGGAAACTGAAGTACACAGAGGTTAAATGACTTGCCCGGGGTCCCACAGCTACCACTCTTGCTTTTATTTCTGTAGGTTTAGAAGGAGCCTAGGGAGACTGAGTAGGGGAGGTAGAAATAGAAATCAAAATAAAAGGATGTTGATGAAACATTTAAAAAACACCCAGAGGAAATAAAAATGGGGTTCCAAGGAACACAGACAAGCAGGGCAGTGTTGTTACTACCATGTTATGTTTAATGTATATTAAAAGAAAATCCCTCTATCAAGTAGATTTGTAATTTTATGTGTAGTCCTCGTTTTCTGGTCTGTGTATATGAAAATGTTCAGGTTAGTTAATGAATATCTAGTTCATGAGGAAAAAATTATAAGGGAAGGTTAGACTAAATGAACTCTAAATTCCTTTCCTACTCCAAGGCTCCATAATTCTAGTCTAACCTCCTTTGACCGATGAAGACACCGAAGCCCAGAGTCATGGCTTGGTTTTGACTTGTCCAAAGTCACAAAGCTGGTTAGTAGCAGACCTGGGTCCCCAGCCTTCAGATTCTCTACCCAGTTCTCTTTCTGCTACACCACATTTCCTAGTCCTTCCTTGTTGATGGGTTGTTTTTTTTTTTTTTTTTTGGTAGAGAAAAGGTTGTCCTTATGCTTTTCCATGTGTCTGGGGCCCAGTGTTATTTCAGAAAACATACACACAGCCTATTATTACAAGTTACACTTGATTTAGCTAATCCTGGTGGGGACATAGAGGTTTCTGTGTTTTGGAGAGAAACAGAAAAAAATCAAACTGGGGGCTCTTTGGCTGCAGTTTATTTAGTTTTTTTTTTTAAATCCCATAAATAGTTGGCTTATTATTTTTTTTGTCATAGGTGGAAAAAGAATTAATTTACTATGTTCATGATGGGAGTGAAGAACTACTTGACAGTTTTACAGTCTTTGTGAATAACACAGAACTCGGGAAACAGAGTTTGCCTCAAACTCTCTTTGTGATGGTTCAACCAGTAAATGATGAGGCTCCAGTCATAGTAGCCAATAACATATTGCGGGTAAGTATGCCATGCTTTTGATTTCTTAATATAAACACTAGGGATGCTAACTTGGTTTTCTTTATAAACATTTATTAATATTGAACATGATGACTTGGGAACATATGTAGTTGTCATAAAAATAATACTATCAGTCTGCAAATATTTCTTGAGTGTAATGCCTGTGGAGACAATCAGCTAGGCAATGTGGGAGAGGGAGAAAAGTAGAAGACAGTCTCTGCTATCAATGGGATGGCAGTCTGGTAAGAGAGTGACAGATTACAACAGAAGAGAAAGTTAAGTGTTTGGTAAAGAAAATATATGTTGTACTGCAGGTATTTGGAGGCAAAAGAAATCATTGCTCTCTGATGGGGTGGTCTGGCCAGCTTCATAGATTAAGTAGGATTTGATCTTTGCCTTGAAGGATAGATAGAATTCAGAAAGAGGGAATAACATAAGAAGAAGCACTTAGGCAGGAGAATAAAGGGCAGCTGGTGGTGCAGTGTTTAGAGTGCTGGGCCTAGAAGATCTGAGTTCAAATGTGACCTCAGGCACATGACCCTGGTCAAGTCACTTAACCCTGTTTGCCTCAGTTTCCTCATTTGTAAAATGAGTTAGAAAAGGAAATGGTAAACCACTCCAATATCTTTGCCAAGAAAATTCCAGATGGGGTTATAAAGAGTCAGACACGACAGAAACAATTGAACAAGAAGGAAAAAAACCCTGAAAAGCATGTTTAGGGCTAAATAGTAATAAATCAATCTGACTGATACAGAGGGTTTTTATAGAGAAGTGTGAGAAACATTGAAAGGGGCATTTGGGATCAGATTGTTGAGGGGACATAGGATCTTAGAACTTGTGATCTACCAAGGTTTCTCTCTTCCCTCAAAACATGAGTTAGGGGGCAGCTAGGTGGTGTGGTAGATAAAGCACTGGCCCTTGATTCAGGAGGACTTGAGTTCAAATCCAGCTTCAGACACTTGACATTAGCTGTGTGACCCTGGGCAAGTCACTTAACCCTCACTGCCCCACAAAAACCCCCAAAAAAACCCCAAAAACAAAAAACAAAACAAAACATGAGTTAGGCTAATTTTTCCCTGAAAGGCAGCAAAGCTGTTTCTGGGGCTTGATTGATTCAGGGTGTTAAGGAAGACTCAAAAGCTGTATCTCCCTTAATGTAGCTTCCTATTGGCTTTTGGCCTTATTGACATGACTTCCTGGTTACCTAAAGGCATAAAAACTCCCATCTATGTGGAGTTAGGGCTCTTCAGATTTTGTAGGCATCTAATTATCACCCTGCCCTGCTGGCCACACTCATTTCCATTTAGAAACAAATGGAACTACATCTACACAAGTTGAACACTACGGTATTCCTGTTGAATATCCTTTCTTTGTTTTGGCTAAGTCAACCTTTTGTTTAAAGTGTTGAATGACTCAGTGAGTGTATTCTTTCATTCAGACTCCAAACCTTAACTGAGTACTAGTTCCAGTCAGGCCTGCCTATTACAGATCTGGAAGGGATTTTAGTGCTCTTGCTTTTTGAAACAGAAAGGTAAGTCAGCATTCCAAAGGCTATACAGTAACACTGAGCAGACTCAGAACTAGACCTAAGAGTTGCTGGAGCCAGCTCGAACCAGTTTGTGAAAGCCAGTTATTAAGTTTTCAATATGTGCATTTATACCTCAGAAACTGGCAAATGCTACAAATTGGGACTTGAGTTACTGTTTTATTGATCACTTAGACTTTAGAATGTGATGGAGAAAATAGTAATAATGTAGATTAAACTTAAAGGCATGTCTGCCTACATTTTCCCCCCAGATTGTTAAAATTTGCCAGCACACCTTGGCTTAGAACTCAGATCTTGTTACTCCTCATCTACATTCTTTCTATCATACCTTACTGCCCTTGAGTGTCTGGCCAAAGAATATGGACTTTTTCCTGTGATCCGTAGGTAGACTATGTAGGCTCTTCATGTCAGAGAGTTGTTTTTCTGACATAAAAATAATCTAAAAATTCTACCCATCTGTCTGAAAAAAATGGTTAGAATGATGTAGAACTTTTAAAAATAGCCATTTGGGGGCAGCTGGGTGGTGCAATGGATAGAATACTGGCCCCAGAGTGAGGAATACATAAGTTCAGATCTAGTCTCAGACACTAGCTGTGTGACCCTGGGCAAGTCACTTAACCCCAATTGCCTCCCCCCCCAACCTCCTAACAAAACAAAAAACCAATACTTTTATAGTTGAGTTCTTAGCCTAGAGTGTGTCAAGTTTCAGGGAATCTGTGGATGGAGAAAATTACATCTTGATTTTCATTAGCCACTAACTGAAATTTAGCATTTCCTTCAACCATTTAAAACATTCTTCTGAGAAGGGATCCATAGGTTTCACCAGACTGCCAGAGGAGTCACATAAATAGTAAGAACCCCAGGTTTATAGTGGGTAGCATGGAGATTAAGAAGCTTTCTTCTCTTCCTACTCTCCTCGCTGTGTCCTGACCTTGCTTCCTTTCTGCCCTCTCCTCCTCCTCTTCCTGCACCTCCCCACTCTGCTATCTTTGTCCTTGTCCTTCAGAGAAAAGTACTTTTCAGTACTTTTTATAAACAAACCTCACTGTCCATCTCTTTTTTTAAAAAATTGCATGCACACTACTTTGGTTTCTGAAATTTGCCTTTAGAGTTGCGCTTTGAGGGAAAGAAAAGGTAGCCTTTTTTGGTCAATGGCCAACTCTTGCCAAAAACTATGAAGATATCTCTCAGTTTTGACTTAGAATTCACTGGGTCTTGCACAACATACAGCTAGTGTGGACAGATGAGTCTAGGATGTGTATTTTCCTTTATGTCACAGATAAGTTAGCTCCCATGTATGTATGTGTGCACATTATTTTGTCAATTACCTGCTGGTAAAATATTAATCTCCCCTTTGGCTCTGAATGCCATCTTCCCAGCTCCTGGACAGCATTGTGGTTGAGGATTACAAGCTAGGCAGGGGGGCCAGTTAGGTGGCGCAGTGGATGAAGCACTGGCCCTGGATTCAGGAGTAGCTGAGTTCAAATTCAGCCTCAGACACTTGACACTTACTAGCTATGTGACCCTGGGCAAGTCACTTAACCCCCATTGCCCCACAAAAACAAACAAACAAGCTAGGCAGGCAGAGCCCATAATCAGGAAGGTTAAAAAGCTCTTAGAGAGAATAGAATGCATCTCAGATAGCTTTTGGAGTGACAGTTTTAAATGTTGTTGTTTAGTCATTTTTCAGTCATGTCCAACTTTTCATGACCCCATTTGGAGTTTTCTTTTGGGGAAAGATACTGCAGTGGTTTGCCATTTCCTTCTCTACCTCACTTTACAGATAAGGTAACTGAGGCAAACATGGTTAAGTGACTTACCCAGGGTCACGTAGGTAGTAAGTGTTTGAGGCCAGATTTGAACTCAGGAAGATGAATCTTTCTGACTTCAGTCCTGCCACTATATCCACTGTGCCACCTAGCTGCCCATATTGACTTAGAAAACCACAACTGAACATTACCTATGTTGCATTGTAATTTTATTTATTTTGTTAAACATTTTCCAGTTACATTTTTATCTGGATCGGGGGCCTACTCAGAAGTGACAGGACATTGAGTTTGCCTCCTCTGCTATTTTATCATCCAATCTATTTATTTTAAATGTAAATATGTGCACGCATATATAAGCACATAACAGTTTCTTGGTAATGCAGTTTAACAGATAGAATAGACTTAGAGTCAGGAAGTCCTGAATGTGATTCCTGCTTCAGACACTTAATAGCCATGTAACTCCTAGGCAAGTCATTCAATTTCTCTGAGATTCAAGTTTCCTTATCCCTAAAATGAGCAGCTTGGAAAAGATAGTTTCTACAGAATCCCATCACACTCTAAATCTATGGTCCGTGTTTATATCTTATACCTTTATATGTTGTAATTTCTATGAGAGCAGGGACTTCATGTCTCCCCTAGTGCCTAGCACAGTGCTCTGCATATAGGAAGCACTTGGGTGACCTGTTTACTTCTCACGCTGTGATTCTGTCATCCTGGGTTGGAAAGAAGCTACATCATGATTATTTCATGTCAACTTTCAGCTATTCTGGGGTCGATTAATCAGACTTGTCATAAGCTTATTTCTAGAACCACTTGGAGGTTTTAAGTGAGAAGATGATGGATGATGTCCCTCCCCTCAGGCTTAGTTACACTTTGTAACTCTCTTATAGCACTTAACTATATTTTTCCTTCTTCTCCTGAAGAGCTGCATGGTGGACTTTAATAAACACTGGACTTAAGTGAGGAAAAATTAATTCAAATCCTCTTCTCTGCCATTTGCTAGTTGTGTGACTGTAGTTTTAGCCACTGCAGACCTCAGTGTTCTCATCACTGTAGACGAAAGCTAGGTGGGGCTAATAATACCTAAGGTGCTTTACCTCATAGGTCTGTTGCGAGGGTTAGGTGAGGTGATAGATGCAAAAAGCTTTGCAGACCTTATAGCACCATATAAACAGCAGCTCTTGTTGATGTAATTATTGTCTCATTCTTACCTTCTTTGATAGGGTTCAGTTAAAAATGGTCCTGAGGGGGCAGCTAGGTGGCGCAGTGGATAAAGCACTGATCCTGGATTCAGGAGGACCTGAGTTCAAATCTGGCCTCAGACACTTGACAATAGCTGTGTGACCCTGGGCAAGTCATTGCCGCACCAAGAAAAAAACAAAAACCCAAAACCAAAAAATGGTCCTGAGATGAATTGCTATCCTGCAATTTATTTTCTGTTAACTATTTCATGAGTGAGTAAATTAACTGCAGCTAGCTAGGTGAGGCAGTGGATAGAGCTCAGGGCCTGGAGTCAGGAAGACTTCTCTTCCTGAGTTCAAATCTGGCCTCAGACACTTCCTAGCTGTGTAACTAGCTTTAAGTCATTTAACCATAGTGGCCTTAATTTCCTCATCTGTCAGATGAGCTGGAGAAGGAAATGGCAAACTACTCCAGTATCTTTGCCAAGAATACCTCCAGATGGGGTCACAAAGAATCTTTAAAAATAACTGAACTACAACAAAAATTCTGGACAGCCATGGAATATGCTAAAATTCCATTCAACTCAAATGTTTCTGTGTGAAGGCTTTTGGGCTCTTTTACAAAGTGAATTGTTTTGCACCCAAGCCTCTTTGTATGTAAAGTATGGTCAGGGGAGGGATTTCCCTGAAGTATATAATGCAAAATTACCATCTCTTTAAATGTTGCTTTTGGTCTAAGAATGCCCTTCTTATACTTGATGGTATTCCATAGCTTTCTAGTTATGTGTCCCATCCATACAATTAGCAGGCTCCTAGGTCAAGATCTGAATTAATAGAATAGAAGTCATAGTAATTTGTTTCCTGTCTCTCCCATTCGTCTTGCCCTTTGGGGAATGGAGCTGCTATAGGTATACTTCTGTAGAGGTGCTCAAACTGGGTTAATAGGAGAAAGTGGGGTTTAACAATTCAACAAAAAATTAGTAATCACCTACTATGTGCTAGTCACTGGGTATTCAGACAAAAAACCCCAAATGATCCCTGTCATCAAGGTGCTTACATTCTACTGAGAAAAAACAATGGATGACGCACAGATAATGCTTTATCTGTGGAATGCTTTTATACTCTTCATTTTGCTTTTATGCTATTTCCTTTTTGGATATAATCTTGCTTTCTGTATTTCAAGATGCTTTCCCTTTATCTCATATTACCCCTTACTCAGCCAAACTTCTGGATGGAGTCAGGGTTGGGGCAGGTTAAGAGTTTTTATTGACTAATATCCATAGTGCTGATTGAAAGTTTTGGTTTGGGATGTGCATAGGGAAGCAGCTGAGAAAATCTGAAGAACTTATGTAAGCCAATACTAGGAATTTAATCTTCCTGACACATTCTCTCTCTGTCTGTGTCTGTGTCTGTGTCTGTGTCTCTCTGTCTCTGTCTCTCTCTGTCTGTGTCTGTCTGTCTCTCCCTCTGTCTCTCTCTGTCTGTGTCTGTCTGTCTCTCCCTCTGTCACTGTCTCTCTGTCTCTGTCTGTCTCTCTGTCTGTCTCTCTGTCTGTGTGTGTGTGTCTCTCTCTCCCTCTCACTCCCCTTCTCCCCTGAAAATGTAAGCTACTTGAGGGCAAAGGAAAGAAGGAAGAAATGAAGGAAGAGAAAGATTTATTAAATGTTTCCTATGCTGTGCTCTGCACCAGCAGTACAAATATAGTAGTGAGGCAGTTCCCTGCCCTCAAGGATCTTGCATTCTAATAGAGAGGTGATACATTTAGGGGAATAGTGGGCAAGGAAGGGAATTTTGGTGTAGGGAGTGCTAGGGAAGATGTGTTGATCCATAGGTAAGCTGATTGACATGCCTTGTCCTGAAGCAGTGGTGGTAAGAAATAGAAATAGGCATGAGGGAGGAGCCATTGGTGACAACAGATGGTAACATGAGCCACATGAATGGCTGGATAAGATGTGAAGCATTGTCTGGACTGGAATGCTCTAGATGTAGTGAGCTAAGGGTAACTTATCCAGTTACCCCCTTATCAGTCCTCTCATCCTGAGGCCTAACTGTGCCAACACAGGAGAGCAGAGGGGCTCTTGCTCCATTTTTCCAATAGCAAGAAGCCCCTTGAAGGCTTTGCTTTACTTCCTTTTTTTTTCTTCTTTCTTTCTTTTTTTTTTTTTTTTGCAGGGCAATGAGGGTTAAGTGACTTGCCCAGGGTCACACAGCGAGGAAGTGTCAAGTGTCTGAGGCCGGATTTGAACTCAGGTCCTCCTGAGTGCTTTATCCACTGTGCCACCTAGCTACCCCCCACTTTGCTTTACTTCCTTCAAGCACTGGATTTGGAGTTAGAGCACCTGAGTTTGTCTTGCCACTTGGTACCCTGGATGAGGTACTTAACTGGCTCTTCTTTAAAATGAGAATGTTAGACCGGATGGCCTCTGAGGTCCCTTTGAACTCCATATCTACAATACCATGAAATATAGCGAGAGGTGGTGACTTGGGGTTATCACAGAAGAGCATTTTTCCTTTTTGAAATCTCGGATCATGCTATATGTTGTCATTGCCATACTACTTATTCTAATATCAGGCCTTTTAGCATTTTCTCAAGGAGTTCAAGCAAATATGTAATTGCTGATCCCTCCCTATCTCATTCATTAATCCTCAGTCATCATGTGGAAGTAGCCGGAATCTGGCAAGGGTCTGTCTCACTCTTACCCAGTGGTATAGTATGAGCCGGCCCCAGGACTGCTTTATGAACTCCAGGCATGGTTGAGTGGAAAGAGGACTCAAGTGTTTCGATTTGTAATTAACATCAGAAGGACCAGAATTATTTAAGAATACCTTAAAGGACCAAGCTATACCAAATTGACACAGTAAATTTTTTTATCTAAAAGGCAAAGAAATTATAGATAAAAGGATGATAATTTTTATTTCAAAGTAGAATTATAATATCTGCTTGTAATTATGGGTTTTAAAAGTGCCTTCGTCCTCATGGAAGTTATAGTATTTTTTAAAAACTGTGTTATTTGACATACCTGGTCCTTCTAATAAGCTGCTAGCTTGTGAATACATGCCATTTTTCTTCTCCATGCTGAAAGTCTCTTTGAACACTAGAATTTATGGCTGACAGATGTGTGACTCCATCCATTCCAGCATCCTGGGAAATCATTTACATCTTGATAAACTATTCAGCAGTCATACAATGGGTCTTCCTTTCCCAGAGTAAATGCTGTACATTTATTGGATTGATCTTGGTTATGGATGAAAGTGACATATAGGCTTTATATAAAGCTGTCTTTCTGTATCCACAAGGGGGCTACATTTTCCTATTTTATAAATGTCCCCAATATTAATCCTTTCTTTAATATTCATATGGAGAGTAGAAACTTCTGATTACTTTTAAGGAGTGTTTGATCATTAATAAAAATCAGCATTTGAGCCTGGAAATGTAGCCTAGAAAAAGGACCCTAGCATAACCGGAGACAGCTGTGAGCTTGTTCAAACTAGGGCAATGGACTTGCAGGTGTTTGATATTTTTCTGTGAGTAGATATACCAATAACCCAATGTATTTGTAAAAATAGAAGGGGAACTTTAAATGATTTTGTTTGTTTTAAATGATACTCTTAAATCTTAACAGTGAAGAGAGTACCTACCAATGAAAACCTTATAAATGAAACCTTATGAAACGAGATTTGAAATGAAACCTTAGCTCCCTTGAAATATTTTAGTAAGGTGTTCTTAAATAGAATCTGTCAGTCAGTGAGCATTTATTAAGCACCTACTACATACCAAATACTGTGCTAAGCACTGGGGATACAGAGAAAGACAAAAGACATTTATTTTTACTCTAAAGAAGGTCAATCTAATGGGGGAAACAACGTGAAGGCATCTGTGTACAAAAAAGAAATATTCAACCCGTAACCAATTTTTCCCAGGAGTTCTTACCCTTTATTGTGAAGTATATAGACACTTTATTAGAATAGTATTTTTTCAGTCTTAATAGTATTTTTTCCAGTTACATGTAAAGGTAGTTTTCAACATTTATTTCTGTAAGATTTTGAGTTCCAAATTTTTCTCCCTTCCCTCCCCTCTCCACAAGCTGGCAAGCAATCTGACATATTAACCAATTTCTTTTAAGTAATTTTAATAATTTTTTAAAAACTAGAAAGTTAGGATGGTATTTTAAACTTTTTCTTGTGTTTGACTCTTGAATAATTACTTTTGAGTTTCATGGAAGTCTTACATGATTTTTTCCCTTTTTATCTTTCTGCTTCCCTGGAGTTCCTATAACCTGGACATTAGACAAAAAAAAAAACAACAGGTACTGACTTCGAGATATTCTTATATAATTTGAGTTTCCTTAATACTGCAGAAGAGCTGTCTCATTGATATGAATTCCCTATCCATCCACTCCGCTCATAAATCCTCAGTGGCAAGTGACTCATTGAATTACTGTAATCTTAAAATTTTTCTTTTCATTCATTCATTCATTCGTTTATTTATATATTTATTTATAATCAAAGAAAAAAGAAAAGAAAACACCTGGTGATCAAATTTCTGATAATAAGCTTCTCCATACTTCTGAAGGAATTAGAATGAAAATTAGGCATCAGAGAAGGACTTCAGTGGATGACCCCTGTTTCTGAAGAGATTAGAATGAAGAACAATGGTTTATAATTCTTTGATTCAGGGGATACAGATTTTCCTTTAGTTTTAGGGAAATGGTTGTATCCTGGGGCAAAAAGAGTAAAGAAGACAGTATTCCAGTGGAGAGCCTGCAGTGGAAAACATGCTTCATTTAGTTTTTATATGTGTAGACTTGGAAAAAATGAGTTTCCGCTAGTCACTGGAGTAGAGTTCGGAGGCACAGTATTAACAGTTTCCAAAATCCATTGAGTTCCCAAACAAGTCCAGGATAAGATGTTTGAATTGGATTGAAAGTCCTCTTGTAGGGTGAAAGGGGATAAGGAGACTTGGGATTTTCTTATGTAGAATGCTGTATTTTTTTTTTCTTTTTCAAGCAGCTGTGTTTAACTGGGTTGAATAAAATTAAAAATTAAACCACATCCCCACTGACTTGGAGTCCCTTTAATAGATACAGAAGCAAGAATCAACTTCAAAATAAGGAAGATCTGAGTTTGAGTCTTGCCTTGGTCATGTACTAATTGTATGACTGGTCTGTCCTTTAACCTCTCAGTGCCACAGGAACTCTTCCAAGCTATTTTTTTTTAAATTTAAAATTTTTCTTTTCATTCATTCATTCATTTGTTTATTTATTTATTTTCTTTCTTTCTTACTTACATACTTACTCACTCACTCACTTACTTACAGAGCTCGTGTCAGTCTGCATAAGTAGAGGGAGTTTCTTCACTTACTGTTCCCTGTAACAAAGGGTTCTCATCTCCTCCCTCCACACTTATGGCAAAAAACCAACCACTCAACCCGACAAAAAAAGACAGAAACACTCTAATGTGTATTCCATGTGAATGATAGGTGCTGAGTATTGCTTTCTACATCCCAACAATTAGAAAGACTTACTAATAATTTGCTTGGAACTGACAATCACCTAAACGCTACTCATGTAATTCAGGTGATTAGACTTTGTGGTTTGAGGATGTGTCTTTGAGAGTCTTGTAGTACATTTTTGAAGGTAGAAAACACTTATCATGGATAGTCATCATGGACTCCAGGGCCATGAGAAGTATGTGGGCAGATCCTGTCCTTGCAGAACTCACCTAGGAGGAGATCCTGGAAGCAGATGATTCCTTCTTCTTCCCTAAATGTCTGTTTCTGAAACTTTTTTCTGTTTATATGATGTTTCTGTTGACCTTAAGGAAAAAAAAACAAACAAAAAAATAAACATAGTTAACCATTGCCCCCCCCCAAATACTCACCCTTTGAGTTCAAATGTGTTTTCTGGAAACTGTCAAAAATCACTCAGATATAATTCTGGTGAAGAAAGGAGATGTTGAATAATATCATGGGCAAGTCACATCACCCTGTTTGCCTCAGTTTCCTCGTCTATAAAATGAGCAGGAGAAGGAAATGGCAAACTGCTTCAGTATCTTTGCTGAGAAAACCCTATGGACAACATTGGAGTGCTGCGGTCCATGGAGTGACAGAGTCAGGCATGACTGAACATCATTCCCCTTTGTCTTCTATGCTTTGGCCTACTTATCATTCCCCACACTTGACATTTTATCTGAAGTGCTTTCCTTTAGGCTGCCTCCTACGCCTGGGATACTTTTCTTCTTCACCGCTACCTCTTAGAATACCAAATGGTCTTCTAGTTTCAGTCCATGTGTCACCACCTACAGGAAGCCTTTCCTGATTGCCCCTTTAATGCTCCCTACCTCTGTATTTCTTTCTTTTTTTTTTTTTTTAGTGAGGCAATTGGGGTTAAGTGACTTGCCCAGGGTCACACAGCTAGTAAGTGTTAAGTGTCTGAGGCCGGACTTGAACTCAGGTACTCCTGAATCCAGGGCCAGTGCTTTATCCACTGCGCCACCTAGCCGCCCCTGTATTTCTTTTTAATATATTTTATATTTGGGACAGCTAGGTGGCACAGTGGATAGGCCCTGGAGTCAGAAGGACTTGAGTTCAAATCTGGCTTCAGACATCTAACACTTACTAGCTGTGTGACCCTGGGCAAGTCCTCCTCCACCCCCTGCCTCATTCAAGGTAGAAGTTCCTTAAGGATGGTGACTTTAAGGACAAAATGTCTTTTTTGCCCCCAGCATTTAGTACAATGACTGGCACACAACGGGTATATAATAAATGCTTATTGCACTGAATACTTCACAAAGAAATAAATTCATAAAGTAGCTTTCAGTCTCTCATACTTTTTGCCTAAAGGTAGCAGTTGATAAAATTATATCTTTTACAAATTTTTGCTCTTTCAAATTTAAATGAAATAATGGAATCAAAAATAATTAGAATTGTGTTTCAAAACTAATTTTGCTGCACAGTATTTGGGGATTTGAACTATATTAACAGAATCTTATCAGTACTATCCTTTAGGGGCCATATAAATTTTGAAGTGAAATAAAGGAAATTTAGCCTGGTTTTATATCAAAAAATATTACATATAATAAGTATTTTATTAATACTAAACTTCATATCTAATATTTTAGAGTAAAAATGTTTCAAATAAATTTTCTCACAGAACCCTGTTTCTATTGTATGGAATATGGAAATCCTGTATTAGAAGACAGGTAGAAATGGATTGAAATATTTTGTAATCTGTTGCTCAATGGGAAAACTTTTATTTGCTTATTTGCTCCAAACTAGAGAGTCTACAGAATTACATAGGACACATTTTAGACAATCTGGGCATTCAAGTATAGGATGTTCTGACTGCACACATTGAATAAACCATAGCCGATTTGCTTTACAGAGCAAGACTTACATTGCGTTATGTTAATAAAATTTATATGCAGTTTGAATGTTAAGATATTTATAAATGTGGTCCTGTGTACTATTTTATGATAAGACCACTAATTGACATTAAAGTCATAGAGCTGAAAAAGACAATTGAGATCTTCTAGTTCAAATCCCTAATTTTACAGATGAGGAAATTGAGGTCCAGAGAGATTAAGTAATTTGCCCAGCATATATGTATGTGTGGATATAGATATAGATATAGATGTAGATGTAGATGTAGATGTAGATGTAGATGTAGAGATAGAGATAGAGATAGAGATAGAGATAGAGATAGAGATAGAGATAGAGATAGAGATATATGGCTTGTTAATTGCAGAAGTAGGATTTGAAGTTGTATCTTCTAGAAGCACCATGTCCTTTCCACTGCACCAGAAGCCTCCTCAGTGTATGATGTTATCTAAGTAAAATATAGGCCAAAAAGTAAAAATTCAAAATGGTTGATGCCACATTGAAATCATTCAGGCTTGTAAACTTAGAGCTACAGGGGACTTTAGAGATAATTTGGGCCAACCTCTCCATTTCACACAGAAAGAAACTGTTTTTTTTTTTTAAACGAGACAGTGAGGGTTAAGTGACTTGCCCAGGGTCACACAGCTAGTAAGTGTCAGGTGTCTGAGGTCAGATTTGAACTCAGGTCCTCCTGAATCCAGGACCAGTGCTTTATCCACTGCACCACCTAACTGCCCCCAAGAAACTGATTTTTAAACAATACATGTATATTTTGAAATGTTTGATATTGGAAAATAGAAAATATTTTTGTCCAGAAAAATTGGAGATAAGAATTTTAATCTTAACTAACCTGTGTTCTGCCACACCTGTGTGATTTTGGGAAAGTCAGTTAACTTGTCTAAGTCTTATTTTCCTGTTTTGTAAAATAATATCATAGAACTAAAAATTCTAAGGATGCTTGTGGCTCTACATCAATCACCCCATGTAATCATTTCAAGATAATAAGAGTTTAAGTATTTGTTCATTTATCCAGAGGGGGGATGATGCCAAGGCTACTTAGTACAGCAATAGTGGGAGAGTCACCGACCTCTCTGAACCTGTTTCCTCTTCTGCACAGTGAGGAAGCTGAACTGGGCAATATCTAAGGTCCTGATCCTTCAAGCTCTACCCATGATCTTAAGAGGATGTATAGAAACATGCGTGTCAGCAGTATATTATTCTCAAGAAAGCACAGAAAGAGATGAATATTTTCTTTCCTAGGTTATATGCTGTTCTTTTATTTATTTATTTTTCTTCTCTTTTCCTTTTTGGGGAGGCACTCAGGGTTTATTGATTTGTCCAGGGTGTGTGACCCTACAGCTACTGAGTGTCTGAGACCAGATTTCAACTCAGGTCCTTCTGACTCCAGGGCTGGTACTCTATCCACTGGGCCACCTAGTTGTTCCTGTGCTGTCATTTTCTAACAGCATAATTTTCCTAATTTTCATTAAGAATAAATATGTAGGAATGTGCCTTGCGAGGCACTGTGCTTATTGCTTTACATATATTATTTCATTTGATTATCAAAACAACCCTAGGAGGTAGGTGCTATTATTATCCTCATTTTAAATTTGGGGAAACTGAGGCAGACAGAAGTTAAGTGACTTGTCCTGGGTCACACAGTTAGTAACACATCAGAGGTCTTTGAACTCAGGTCTTCCTGACTTCAGGCCCAGCGCTATATCCATTGTATCATCTGGCTACCAAAGGATCTCAAGTATCCATGCCATGAGATATCAGTTAAAGGAATTGAGGAGTCTTAGCATGAAGAAGGGAAGACTTAAGGAAGACTAGACTCATTCCATTTGGCCAGATGGCAGAGCCAGGATCAGTGTTTGGAAGTTGCAGAAGCAAATTTAGACTTGATGACAGGGAAAACTTTCTGACAATTAGAGCAACAAAAGGTGGAATTGGGTTCCTAGAAAAATTGTGAACTCTTTCCTGCTAAGTCTTCAGAGGCTGGCCTTGTTACTTAGGTCTTGGTGGGATTGCTTTCATTTATGGCTTGGATTAGATGTTTGTGAAGGCCCCTTTCAACTCTCCTAAATGGTGATTCTGTGATGCTAAAGGGTGTATTTATAAAAGTGTGTTTCTAAAATGTCAGATAAAACACATAACAAGTTGCTGTGTTGTTAAACATGTGCTTTTCTTGGTAGAAAGTATCATGTTTCAGAATAATGTTATTCTGTCATGAAATTTTAAAATCCTTGATCCGGGGGTAGGAAGGGATATAGTTTTCCATTTTAGAAACATGATTATGATTTGATTCAATCCATACAAGATATGTGGTGCTTTTGTTTTTAAGGTGTGGGTGAATTCTGCTACTGAAATAACCCGAAATGATCTCTGTGCAGAAGACATTGATTCCTCACCAGGGGAACTGTTCTACTCCATAACCGTTCCCAGCAATGGTCACTTGGCTCTAAAATCTTTTCCAAATGGAAGCATCCTGAATTTTACTCAGGCTCACATCGATGAGGGCCACCTAGTGTTTGTACACACTGGTATGTAATTAAGGGGGGGAAAGTAATACTTTAATTTTAAAATGCACTTTTATTGGATGTTTACCTGGCACTTAAAAGCTGTCTTTGTCCTAGACTAAAGACTGCAGGCCACCTAAATCCTTTCTAGGACTTATACTAAGAACCACGGAATAATTTTTAGTAATGCTATGGATAGTGTTTTGAGGGGAATGTAGTTATTTGTAAAACTTACATTCAGTTTTTACCAATGTTGTTATTTACCTTCCCCTCCCCCCTTTTAGTTTAAATATTTTGATGGCCAGCAGAAGGTGGAAAAGAAAGCCTTTTAGCCAAGACAATTATTTTCCTACCCTAAGGATTATTTGGATGATTTCTATAAAGAAAGTCCAACTTGTTTTTAGGCAGGCATTTTAAAGTAGTACATTCCCTGCATGAAATGAGTGATGGGATGGAGGTTGGGGGTAAGGAATGGGGGTTGGAAATAGGGGAGGGGAGGAAGACTTAGCAGAATGGGAAGGATTTAGAGTCAGATCAGTATGTTTTTATTACCTTATTTGAAAATGCAAATTCCCTGAATATTAAATCCCTGTGTTCAAATATGTGTAAAACAACTTCTAAAGCCTAATACAAGGGTTGCACTGTTTTTTATAAAGGATATCTGTCTTTGGCAATTATCTGTGCTACTTCTACCTTCCATTAACAAAGACAATCAAGAGTCAACTGTCTATTCATATAGTCCATTCTGTTAACAATTTGCAAAACTCAATTTACATTTAAAGACCTTAAACTATCTTTTCTCTATGAAATGAAAGGAGATTGGGGGAATGGACAATTTTTTCAATTGTCCTTAATTAACCACAAGTTGCACTAACATGACTGTAGACCAAAGTTTAAAACATGATGCAGAATGCAGATCGGATGCAAGCTGCAGTATTTGTAATTTCCAAGATATCAGCATCCTGGTGTGAGGAACACTGAGTCTTGGTAGCATTAATTCTGTCCCAGGATTATGCTAAGCATACAAGATGTTAAATCCTTAAAAATTTCTCCTGAATAAACATCTTAATGCAGTTTCCCAATTAAAAACTTTCAGAATGGTGACTAATATTTCAAGATGTCAATATTCAGTTTAGCTTTTAGCCTGGATATAAGATCATTTTCCATTTTTTATAACAATTGGAAATAAAGGTAGTAAGAGATTGAGGAAGGTAAAACATGGATTGTAGCCCACTTTGAATGCTATTAGCAACCCTCACATTCACTCTGAAAACGTAATGGATTGGCCCTTAACCACAAATGTCTCTGTTGCTTAGAACAGCTGGCCAGCCCACTGGTGCATCAATCCATTATCTGCCACCCAACAAAAGAGTTTTTCTTCATTTGACTCCATAGCATTTTATATTTGCAAAGTGCTTTGCCATTAATCTAATTCATTATTCCACGTAGCCTCCCAAGTAGGTTGATGAAATCAAGACCAGGGAGGCTAAGTGACTTACTTAGGGATCACACAGAAAGCTTGCGTCTGGATGGGGTTGTGTGCCCTCTTAGTTTCCCATCTGTTCCCTTACCACAGGACCACACAGCTTTCATATCCTCCTCCTTTACCTTAATTTTTGTTCTTATTAGTCTGGGCATCATGGTGTGTCTGGTATCATATTCCAGCATCTGTCTTGATGTGTTTTTTTTTTTTTGGACTAGTCTCCATTTTGGTTTTGTATTCATAAAATGCCCGAATGTAGAATGATAAGGAGTCTTCACTTTAATTTCAAGCTTCATTGTACATTGTAAATACATTCCACTCTGCTTTCTTGCTCTTGGGTAGATGAAACACAGGCTTCTCACTTTTATTAGAGAACTTTTGAGTTATGTGGGATTTTTTAATAGTCTATAACCTTTTTATATGGCAAGAGAACTAACTTGGTTTGATTGGATAATGAGAACTTGAGAGGCCTGTTAGACTAGTGAGTTGCCTTTACGAAATAATTTTAATAAGCAAATACATGCTGGTGATGGAGCTGCAGCACCTGGTAATGCCTTCTCTCTGCCTTTGCCTCATAGTGACCCAGAGAGCAAGTGAGGGGGAGCAAAAGAGACAAAAAAAATATGGTGTTTCCAAGCCTGCCATTCATTAGATGAACATTTCTTAGAGGGTGAAAATAATGTAAATGTTTACATTTGTAAATCTCTTTGACTTGAACTTCAGAAACAAGGCTGGTAAAGTTCTCCTGGGGGAAGTTATCTATCTGGGCTCTCATTCCTGGATTCAGTTTTGCTCAGATGTTAATTTATAACCTTAGAAAGATGGCTGATCCCTTGATAGAAGTAAGGGAGATTATTCATCTCCTTTGGTATGTGCATTTACTGGAAACAGCTAAATTGAGAATTGTAAACAATTAGAACTGCTTCCCCATATAATTCCCCCCACCTTTCCCCTTCCCTATTTCTTGCTTTTAGTAGTTATTATTAATTATTTTTACCAACATTTCCTATCCCACAAATCCCAATATTTGGCCTTATCTTTGTAGTTCAAGTAAGTTCTGGGAAAACCCCATTGGCTTTGGAGTCAGAGGACCTGGGTTCAAATCCTTCCCCAGCTATGGGACCTTGGGCAAATTGTTTAACCTCCCTGGGCCTCATTTCCTCATCTTTAAAATAAAAGGGTTTGGGAGTGGCTAGGTGACGCAGTGGATAGAGCACCAGCCCTGGAGTCAGGAGTACCTGAGTTCAAATCCGGCCTCAGACACTTAACACTTACTAGACGTGTGACCCTGGGCAAGTCACTTAACCCCCATTGCCTCACTAAAAAAAAAAATAAATAAATAAATAAAAATAAAAGGGTTAGATAAGATGAACTCTGAGGTGCCTTCTAGCTCACCTAAGATTCAATGAATCTTCACTATAAGGGGTTTATGTATTCACTGCTTGTGCCACTAAGCTACCACAGTGTATAAAAATGTGTATGTGCATGTATATAGATTTATATATACACACACACATATATATACATACATGTAGATTTACATACATATATATCCGTATGCATACTTTTCAAACCTTGTTAGGCCTTTTTTTAAACTATCTTTTTTAAAAATTTAAAAATTTTAAACATTTTAAAAATATTTTCTCAGGGCAATGGGGGTTAAGTGACTTGCCCAGGGTCACACAGCTAGGAAGTGTCAAGTGTCTGAGACCAGATTTGAACTCAGGTCCTCCTGAATACAGGGCCAGTGCTTTATCCACTGTGCCACCTAGCTGCCCCTAAACTATCTTTTTTTAAAAGCAACAATATTTAGCTTTGTATACTCTCTGCCTCACTCACCTTTAACAGACAAGAGTGTGATTTGCAAGAGTTTGTTTTTGTTGATTAACTGAAGTGACAGGGATATCATTTCTCTTTCCACAGGAGCAATGTCTGGTGGCTTTAGCTTTCAAGTCACTGATGGCTTGAACTTTGCACCCCGACAGATTTTTAGCATCACAGCTCAAGCTCTGGTCCTCAGTCTCGAAACGAACAAAGGACTGGGAGTCTTTCCAGGTAAGACTTTAAGTGAAGAGAATTTTCAGGGTTAAGTTTATGCATTCCATTTGATTAGAATGCTCCATTTACAGTGTCAGAATGTGTTCGATTTTGTTATGGAGAGATATGGTGAATTGTGCAAATATTTTCCTATGTCTCTGTTTTGAACATAAAGGCAGGATTTTTTTCCATGAAGAAATTTAGCCAAAACAAATCTTATTGCCCTTTTCCTACCCTTTCTTTCCCATCCTATCCCCCCCTCCCCCATCTCATTTAAGCATGGTACAGTGCAAAGGGCACTTGACTTGATGTCACAGGACCTGGGTTCAGATACTGACTCTACTCAGTACTTGCTGTGTGTTCTTGGGCAAGTGACTTAACCTCCTTGGGCCTCAGTGTCCTTATCTGTAAATGAGCAGGTTGGACTAGATGGCCTTGGTGGGGGGTCCTTTACAGCTCTAGTTCTATTAAGTGTCTATTGCATATAATACTGTGTGCTGGTGCTGGGATATGTACAGAGATCAAAAAGATGTGGCCTCAGTCTTCAAGAAGCTTAGAATATACAGGAGATGAAGTAGATGAAATTGACCTCAAATAGAGATTAGAAGGCTTTGTGGAGGAGGGAGCATTGAACTAAGCCTAGAATGGTAAACTATAAGCAGGCACAAATTAGGTGAGAAGGTTGGACTGAGCGTTCTAGCTTTAGGGAATGTGATTAAGCAAACACACAGAGGTGGGAAGCTTGAGGAAATGTTCAGGTGATGGCAAGTCGTCTAGTTTAGCAGAAGCTTAGTGCACATCATGGAGAGTAGTCTTATTCAGCTGGAAAAGTGGGCTGGAGCCAAACGGTAGAGGCTCTTGAAGGCCAAAGATCCTTCATAGCTTGCCCCCTCTTACACTTCCAGTCTTTTCACATCTTCCTTTTCTCCTTGTAACTCTGTGCTTGGCCTTCCTGCTATTCCTTACACAGGCCACTCTATGTCCAGATTCTGTGCCATTTCATTGGCTCTCCCCCATTCCTGGAATGCCCTTCCTCCTCTGTGTCTTGTTTCCTCCGTGTCTCAGCTAGACTCCCACCTTCTGCAAGATTCCCAATCCTTAAAGCTGCTGCCTTCCTTCTAAGATTATTTCCGGGGGTAACTAGGTGGCACAGTGGAAATCCAGCCTCAGACACTTAACACTTACTAGCTGTGAGACCCTGGGCAAGTCACTTAACCCTCATTGCCCTAAAAAAAAAAAAAGATTATTTCCAGTATAGCTTGTATATCCAATTTTAAATCTCACAATATCCTGTATGTGTCTTCTTTGTACATGGTTGTTTGCTTGTTTTCTCCCCCGTTAGACTGTGAGCTCCTTGAGGGCAGGGACTTTTTGTTTGTTGGCCTGCCTATGTAACCCCCAAGGCTTAAGCAAAAGTGGCTGTAAATGCTTAATAAATGTTTATTGATTTGACTAAGGAGTCTGTACATTATTCAGTCAGTCGTTAATGTAGAGCTATTGAAAGTTTGATTAGGATAATGGCATGATCTGATCTGTGTTTTAGAAAAAAACATCTGTCGGTTGTTTTATCAGATGGGATGGGTTAGAACTAAGAGACTAAAGGAGGGGAGACAGTATCAGAGGTTAATTTAATAGTCTAGGTGAAGAGTAAACTGAACTGTGGCAGTGGAGATGAATAGGGAGGAAACAGATGGGAGGAATCTGCAGAGATAGAATCAACAAGCCTTAGCTACTAATTAAAATGGGTGGAGATGGGAGGTAAAGAAGAGGAATCAAAGAGGACTGCAAGACTGTTAGCCTGGTTGGGTGACTGAGAGCATCGTGGTGCCATGGACAGAAACAATGTATCAGGAAGAAATGCTGATTTGAAAAGATTCTAAATTTCTTTTTAAAAATAATAATGACTCATCTCTTGCAAGCCATTAGGGTACCATTTAGTTGAAAACTGCTTCAGAGTGGTGAAGTATATCTGTGCTGATGACCTAAAAGTGACAAATTTAGAAAATTTGTCTATAAAAATAATGTTCTGAAAGATTCTTGAGCTGAGACTTTTGAAATAACTCAGTCATAAGATCATAGTTCTGAAAGTAGAAGAGTCCCCAAAGCTTACCTAGTCCAACCCTGACATTTTATGTTTGAAGAAACTGAGGTCCAGGGAGATCAAAAGATTGTGTCCAAATTTACAGTTATTAAATGGTTTAAGCAGGATTTGAATCCACCTCCTCTCATTCCAGTCAACACTTTCCACCAAGCTTCTTCCTTTATAGCCCACTCTCCCATTTTGCAGATGGAGAGATTGAGTCCCAAAGAGATTTTTTTTTTTTTTTAAGGAAAGACCAGTTCACATTACTTTAGATGCTGCCACTGTGTTTTGGCCACATTTTTGGATTCTATTTCATTTATTAAGACAGTAGTGTGGAGGCAGCTAGGTGGCACAGTGGATAAAGCACTGGCCCTGGATTCAGGAGGACCTGAGTTCAAACTAGACCTTAGACACATGACACTTACTAGCTGTGTGACCCTGGGCAATCACTTAACCCTCATTCCCCCAGGGGAAAAAAAAAGACAGTAGTGCATTAAAAGAGAGAGGTACAAAGCCACTATAATTAGAGAGCCAAGCCCTTTGGATTTCTATTACTCATTCACAAAAATAGACACAAAAAAGAACCAAAAAAAAGACCAAAATTCTTTCCTTAACACATTATTTTATCCTGAAGCCCTTAAGTATTTCATGGTTTCTGCATACAGCCTAAAACACCTTCTATGACCTGTATCTGGATGTCCTTTCCTTCTCTGATCTCTGAGTCTTTAACTCTTGAAATCACATTTTTCCTCCAGAGCCTTCTCTGACCATTGAAGGAGAATAAATTATTCTAACCCTTCTTTAATTTAAACGAGAAACTCATACCAAATCATAAAGACAACACCAAAATCCATCTAGAGTTTTGTACATTGCCATATACTAACCCACAGAAGTAGACCTTTTAAATTATTTTTTAAACACTTTAACAAGGACAAAACACTTCTCCTAAACTGAACATCAGTGTAGACGCTAGGCATGGTAGTAAAGTAGTCTTCTGCACACTACCACCTCCAGCAATCATTTATGGGCCCTGATGCTCTTGATTTATGGCCATCTCCCCATATTGCTGTTTAAGCTACAATGATGAAAAGGGATCTCTCTCAGTGGCTGTTCACATTGGGGTATGGAAGCAAAGTGTTCCACCTTTGTTGGCTTGGTGTTTTGTTTTGTTTTGTTTCCTTTCGGGCATAAGAGAGAAAGAACACTCTTGGTGAATATAGGTTAAAACTTAAATTTTTATAGGAAAAATAATCAGTCTGTTTGATTGGCTTGTAACAAGCCATAGATTTAGGGACTTTAAAGGTCATTTAATCCATTCCCTCTCGTTTTACAGCTAAGAAAATTGAGGCCCAGAGAGTTGAAGTGATTTGCTGGAGGTCACACAGCTAATGAGCCAGGTTTTCAACCCAGATCTCCAACTCCAGATCCAGCACTTTTTTGATTAAACTACCCTCTTAACTCTCTCATTGTTTGCTGATTTTAGAATGCAAATTCCTTGAAGATGGGACTATGGCTATTAGCCAGGCACAATGTGCAGGAAACAAGATAAATTCTTATCTTTGTTCCATTGGTAATGCACCTGATCTGTAGTCTTGTCTTTTCCTTGTCTCCGATAGGAAAATATCAGCACAGTTTGACAGTACAGATGTGAGTCATAGAAATTTACTAGCTATTCTTTGCTGCTCTTTTTCTTGTCTGTCAAGTCTTTCTTCACTTCCCTTTTAACCTTTTCCTGATAACTCCCACTGTGCACTTGGAAGGTCTTGGAAGAATTTCTGTAGTAGCAAAATATAATTATAAGAATATTTGACTTGACAAACCTTTTGAGTTTAAACTTGTATATGGGGGGCAGCTAGGTGGCGCAGTGGATAAAGCACCAGCCCTGGATTCAGGAGGACCTGAGTTCAAATCTGGCATCAGACACTTAACACTTACTAGCTGTGTGACCCTGGGCAAGTCACTTGACCCCAATTGCCCTGCAAAAAAAAAACAACAACAAAAAACTTGTATATGGGTTTTAAACTTTTTATGGGTTTAAACCTATAAGTTTAAAAGTTTTAGATTTAAACAGGTTTTAAATCCTCATAAGGTTTAGACCTATAATGTTGTATGATGAATGGAGCATTGGGCCAGAGTCAGGAAGGCCTGAATTCAAATGTGGCCCCAAACACTTAATAGCTCTGTGATTCTGTGCAAGTCACTTAACCTGTCTGTCTCAGTTTTCCTCAAGTCTAATATGGGGATAATAATAGCACCTACCTCCCAGGGTTGTTGCAAGGATAAAAATGATATTATTTTAAACCTGGGAGGATCAAATAAGATGATATTTGTAAAGTGCTTAGCACAGTATCCAATGCATCGTAGGCATAGTTAGTAAATACTTGTTTCCCTTCCCTTCCTTTTATAGAATCATTTTTTGAGATTTTGTAAATTTAAAAACAGAAACAGGCTTTGGGGTAAAAGTGATTGTACCAAGTTGCTCTGTAGTTTATTGGGGCTTCTTTTTTAAGGCTAGTTTTCTAAGAATGTGCTAGACCTTTCTTCAATTTTTTATAGGGATAGGAGTGGGCTTTTAATAGTTTCTCACCATGAAGGAGTATGTTTGTTTGTTTATCTCCATTGGTGGCATGTTAGAACATACTGTGGCCTCAGGGCCTAGGTTTCATTTCTACCTAAATTGTGTTTGGCACTATTTCAAAAAGTCTTGGTAACAGATTGACCTTGAGAGTTTGGTGGGAATGATGTCATTAGAATATGAACCTCTACTAGGAAGGAAGGAAGGAAGGAAGGAAGGAAGGAAGGAAGGAAGGAAGGAAGGAAGGAAGGAAGGAAGGAAGGAAGGAAGGAAGGAGGGAGGGAAGAAGGAAGGAAGAAGGAAGGAAATAAGCATTTATTAAGTGCCTGCTACATGCCAGTTACTGTGCAAAGTGCTTTACAAATGTCTTGTTTGATCCTCACAACAACCCTGGGAGGTCAGAACTATTATTAGCCCCCCTTTTTTATGGTTGAGGAAACTAAAGCAGACATACAGAAGTCAAATGACTTGCCCAGGATCACATAGTAAGTGACTGAGGCTAGATTTCAACTCGGGTCTTGACGATTCCAGGATTTCACTTATCATTTCTATGCAAATAATTCTCCATTCTACTTGTCCAGATCAAATCTCTCTTCCAAGCATCTCTAACATCTACAGTTGCCCATCAGATGGAACTGGATGTCTTTCGGGTATCTTAAATTCAACATGTCCTAAAATGAACTCATTATCTTTCTCCCCAAAACTTTTCCTCTTCTTAACTTCCCTGGTATTGTCAAGGGTACCGCCAACTTTGGGGGCAGCTGGGTAGCACAGTAGATAGAGTGCTGGACTTAGAATTAGGATAACCTTAGTTCAAATACAGCCTCACACACTGAAAGTTGTGTGATCCTGGATGAATCACTTAAACATCTGTCTGCCTCAGTTTTTTCACCTATAAAATGGGGATAATGATAGCACCTACCTCCCAGGGTTGTTGCAAGGATAAAAATGAGATTATTTTAAACCTCTTTATAAACCTTAAAGCACTATGTAAATGCTAGCTGTTATTACTAGTTAGTTGGTTGACTATGCATCCAGTAGCTATCATGTAATGATGGTGGTGAGAGAGAATACCTGCTGCAGTGTTGTCTACCCTATTAGAATACACATTGGTAGACATATGTATTATGAATACCTGTTGGTTGTCATGATTGTAGTTATCTACTAAAGTCATACCCTGATGCCTCCCTGTCAGTCCTCTGGAATCATGGTTAGTCATAGGCTTGGCCAGAGATCTTACGTCTTTCAAAGTCACCAGCATTTTGAAAAGATTCCTAGGAGGGAACGTGGTATTGTAACTAAAAGGAACTGGAAGGAGCTATTCCTGTTGACCAAATATTCCCATGTAGACTCCTTGCACCAAAGACAAGGGGTAGAGTGAGAGCATTTCCTGGAGCCTTGTTTAGAATAACCCAGTCATCATGTGGAAGGTGTGGGTCTTAAACGGAGACCTTCCTGCCCATTGACTCTATGCTTTGCTTCTTCTGGGTGTCTTACCTGACAGAAGAAGGGTCTTCAGATAGGCCATTCAGCCATAGAGTATGGAGACAAGCTTAGGTCACAAAGTAGTTCTGGCCCCTAATGTGGGCTTAGGGTCTAGACCTTTAGGAAGCAACACAGGGAGAGAAGTGAAGAGTAAGTATATTACAAAGAGCAGGGGATGAAGAAACAGTATGGAGGTTGATAGCTGACATTCATCTAGAGCTTAAAGGTTTGCAAAGTGCTTTCCATTCTTATTTGTTCTTCACTAGCACCCTGTGAGATAGGAGCTATTATTATCCCCATTTTATATAGAGGGAGATTGGGGCTGTGACCTTATGAAGTGGGTCGTCCAGAGTCGCCTAGCTAATGTGGCCAAGGTGGGATTTGAACCAAGGTCTCTCCTGACTCTTGGGTTCGGTGCTCTATCCATTACACCTGCCTGTCTCTCTACCAGGACCTCCTGCCTTCTGAGGGTCAGGATTCTATGACGTCTGGCATACATGCTCTTGAGAGAATAAGAGAGGGTTCAGAGGGATTTGGCAGCCATTGGTTTGGGGATATATCATCCTCTTTCCCCAATCTTTGGTGTATACTGTATTTTAAGAATTCTGTCAGCTTGTACACATCTCTGTACACAGACAAGCACAGACACAGACATAGCAGAAGCCACCCAAGTAAGCAGATTCTTCAGGAAAGGGGTTCTTCACCTGGGATCCACGGACCCCTCGGATTTCAGGAGGGCTGTGAATTTTAAGGGGAAAATAATTACATCTTTATTTCCTCTAATCTTTAACTAAAGTTTAGAGTTGCCTTTGGTAATTTAAAAACATTTTCTTGAGAAGGGGGTCCATCTAACTGCCGAAAGGATCCATAATACACGCAGAAAATATATTAGAAACCCCTTGTCTGGGCTAGAGATTCACTGCACAGAGGTGTCACTTACCATGCTATTACTGTACTCAGCACTCAGGAATGTGTGCATTAAGAGCCATCAATTAAAACAACTCTGAGGTATCACCTCACACTTATCAGAGTGGCAAATATAACAACAACAACAAAAAAAACAAAACAGAAAATTTTGGATGTTGGAAGGGATGTGGGAAAGCTGGGACATTAATCCACTGTTGGTGGAGTTGGGAAAAGATCCAACCATTCTGGAGAGCAATTTGGAACTATTCCCAAAGGGCTATAGAACTGTACATACCCTTTGATCCAGCAATACCACTGCTAAGTTTATATCCCAAAGACATCCCCAAAAAGAGAAAAAGACCTATTTGTACACAAATATTTATAGCAGCTCTTTTCGTGGTGGCTAAGAATTGGAAATCAAAGGAATGCCCATCCATTGGGGAATGACTAAACAAACTGTGGTATGTGATGGAGATGGAATATTATTGTGCTATAAGAAATGACAAGTGGGATGACTTCAGAAAAGCCTGGAAAGACATGTATGGACTGATGTATAGTGAAGTGAGCAGAACCAAGGGAACTTTGTATATAGAGATAGCAATATTGTGTGATGAAGAACTGTGAATGACTTGACTGTTCTCAACAATACAATGATCCAAGACAATCTCAAAGGACTATAGATGAAACATCCTATCCACCTCCAAAGAAAGAGCTATTGATGGAACAGACTGAAACTTGCTATTTTTCATTTTCTTTCATTTTTTTCTTTTAATCAAGGTTTCTTGTACAAAATGATAAATATGATAATGTTTTACATAATCCAAAAAAGAGCCATTAATCAGCAAGTGTTGGCAGAGCACCTACTGTGTGCACAGCTCCCCCCCCCCCCCCCGCCCCAAAGCAATGCTCACACAAAGGAAGAAAGTGTCTAAAATCCTGGGCTCTCTGTTGAGAGAGATGAATTCTCATTGCCTGGGCTATCCTGCAATGTTCCAAATGTCATTTGGTATCCATTTAGACATGTCCTCTAGCTATGATGGGAACCTGCTGGAGTGGTGTTACCACGTTCTGCAGACCCCTAGTTCCTATAGTCACTGTCCCTCCTCTTTTCTTCCTTCACTTCCCCCTTATTCACCCTAAATGGCATTCTGGGTTTTAAGGAAGGACAGAAAGAGGTGCTTCTAGTGACAGGGTCACCCCACAGTATGGACATGCTGAGACTCTTCCAAATGCTCTTCATGGAGGTACTGCCTACTCGTGGTGGTGCTTTTGTTTGTCAGAGTCCAGATCCTGTTGGGATCAGGCCCAGGTCTGATCTACTCCTTCCCATGACCTGTACCCTTGAGACATCCTCCTCGCTCCAGCCTGCTACAGGTGGGACAGGAAAAAGAAAATTTCTACTTGACATTTTCCCCCCATTTTGATTTCTCTGGCCATTTTCCTTTGATTCTACCTATAGCACAAAGCCCTGGTGCTCTGGTTGTTACAGACAAAAACAGAAAAAAAAAGTTTAAATTTTAAATGTTAAAAGGAAGTACCTCATTGCTCCCAGGTAGTTCAGGAGACAGAGCACTGGGCCTGGAATCAGGAGGAACTGAGCTCTGATTCAGCCTCAGACACTTACAAGCTGTGTGACCTTGGGCAGGTCATTTAACCTCTATTTGCCTCAGCTTCCTAATCTGAAAAATGAGGATGATAATAGCACCTACCTCCCAGGGCAATTGTGAGGTTCAAATGGGGTGATATGAAAAGTGCTTAGCACAGTGCCTGGCACATAGTAGGCACTTAATACTTGCCTTCCTTCCTTCAGTTGGACTGGATGGGGAGAAGAGGGGAGAATAAGAAATGGGTAGAAAGATTCCTTTTTTTTTTTTTTTTGGTGAGGCAATTGGGGTTAAGTGATTTGCCCAGGGTCACACAGCTAGTAAGTGTTAGGTGTCTGAGGCCAGATTTGAACTCAGGTCCTCCTGAATCCAGGGCTGGTGCTCTATTAACTGTGCCACCTAGCTGCCCCGAAAGATTCCTTTTTATTTAAAAAAAAAAAAGGCTAAAAAGATTATCATGAATTTTAAGGGAAAGGTTCAATTTAAGAAGAAAACTTTGCAAAGTTTTATTTTTTATACAGTTAGTTTTCTAGAAAAAAGCAGAGCTGTTTTAGTTTCTTTGGCTTGATGAATAAAATGATTGAGTATTCAATAAATGTTCACTTAAAATAAAATAATTGCTACATATGCCTATGTCAGCGCCACAGCTTAGAGACCAGTTTAGAAACCCTGGCCAAGAAAGCTGGGGGAGTTCTGCTTTTATAGGCTGCTGCCACAGCCCCGGTGTGGGGGATGGGCGGAGGCTGTTGCCCTCATCAAGGTTATTGGCAACAGCTGCTGCCTTCCCTGGCCTGCAGATCAATTGTCCTGACTTGATGACTGTGGTAACAATTAGTGTGATAGGGACACAAATCGGGAAGAATAGAAGTGGGGAGGTTGATTCTGTTGGTGCCACTCCTTCTGCCTACATCCTGGGGCTCCAGTACTGACGTTGGTTGATGTCTAGGAAGGGTAGAATTCAGACCCGGTGAAAGTTGGCTAGGGGTGCAGAGTCACATGATCCCCATCCTGCCTCCTCAAGGCACCCTCTTCTCCTTCCCGTCGCCATCAGTCCTGAAGGCCTGCAGGTGGCAGTGCTTCCAAGGGTTTAAGTGGTACAGAGGTTGTTGGCAATAGGAAATGTGAGGTATAAAGGTTTTGACCAACACAGAATCAGGGTATTCCTCAGCCCATGATACTTCCAGTTCTCGCTCCCACCTCTATCCCCAAGATTTAGCTCCCCATCTCCGGGGCCAAGCACATTTTTAAATGGAGGACTGAGAAGGAATACTTTCAAATGTTTAGAAGGCTCCAGCCTCAGAGCCCCACTTGGCCTGTGACACAATAGCCACTGTCCTGTTTTAGACTCTTAGATCTGTGATTAGATTTAAGCAATACGTCTAGCCATCCCTACCCAGTGGGAAACACCTGCCTTGAATTAAAGTGGCTTTAATGGAAGAGATGAACTGAGGCTGTCATTTAAAAGCTTTGTTGATGGCATTAAGATCAGTCAGCAAGTGTTTGTAGAGTAC
The DNA here is from genome assembly GCF_019393635.1 of Dromiciops gliroides. Lineage (NCBI taxonomy): Eukaryota > Metazoa > Chordata > Mammalia > Microbiotheria > Microbiotheriidae > Dromiciops > Dromiciops gliroides. Next base: position 401,378,199 of record NC_057861.1, read on the forward strand.
CTACTATGTGCACAACTCCCACAAGAGGTATTACTCCAACAAAGGAAGAAGGTGGCTAAAATCTTGGGCTGTCTGTCAAGAGATAAAGATTCTCCCTACAGCCTGGCTATCCTACTACATTCCAGATGCCATTTGGTATCCATTTAATTATTGGCTGGGTAGTGCAGTGGCTAGAGCTCTGGGCTTGGAGTCGGAAAGACCTGAGGTCAAATTTGACTTCACATGCTTGGAAAGATATAAAAATTCTATAAATCATTTTAAATCAGAATAATCAAGGAAGCTGACCCTGGTCACTTAACCTCTATTTGCTCCAGTTTCCTCAACTATTAAACGGGGATCATAATGGCACCTATCTCTAGTGTTGTTATGAAGATCAAATGAGATAATATTATTAACACACTTAGCACAGTGCCTGGCACATAGTAGGCACTGTATAAATATTAGCTTCAAAACAAAACAAAGTCGGCCTCTGATTTCTCCTGGTGCTGACCTTGGGTTCTTGAAGGCTGTGCCATCAGAATCCAAAATACCAAGCCAGAAAGGGCCTAAAGATAGATTTGGAGGGTCTCTTCACTCTCCATGCTTAGGGTTTGACCACATGGTGAGGAATTCTGGGGGGGATCCTAACCACTGGTGAATATTATTTAGTAAGTAAGGACCTGAAGGGCAGTGATCTGCATTGATGGAGGATGTCTCTATCCTGACGGAATCATAGCTCCTAGAAATACTGGAATAGGGACACTTTCCTAAAGAGAGGCAAGAAGATGCTTTGCCTCCCCCTGAGCCACAGAAAGGATAAGAGAATGAATGCAATCATCTAGTATGAGTCTTTCAGAGGGAGCACTGTGTTATGGTGGGGGCTTACCGATTCTATATTTTTATCTTGGTTTGTCTCTTAGGCTCCTCAAAGCCCATTACATCTCATGTCCTGAAAGCTGTGACCAATGATGGGCGAAGTGCAGGAAACCGAACGGTCACTTTTACAGTTCTGAGTTCCCCCAAACTTGGGAGGCTTATTAGACTAGACTCTGGCAATGACACACAGGATGTTTCTGCATTTACACAACATGCGGTGAGTACCCTAACTCCGATATGGCCCCACTCTGATGGAAGCTGGGTGAGCGGGGCTTTCCCAGAGGGAAACCTTTGTCTCCTGTCCTCTTCTTCCTTCCTGTGCTTTTGGAACTGAGTAGATGTGACCTCTTGGCCAGCTGTAGTGATGATGATCTTAAAACCAGAAGAATTCCAGGGGTCCTTGCATGGCACTGAATGGTTAAACAGTTTGGCCTCCCTTTTTAGTGGCTTCCAATGCAATAGGAAGGCAGGTGGCTTGGCACTTGTTTTATTAACATATGTGGAGGGTTAAGCACAGTCTGGGAGAGAGCATGTGTCATGGTTGAGACACAGTTGATATCCAGAAGGTTTATTACTTAATTTAAACAAATTTCCCTTGGGGATATCTCTTTACCTCCCTAAGCCATGGTTGTTGTTTCTTCTTTCTTCTTCCTCTTCCTCTTCCTCTTCCTCTTCCTCTTCCTCTTCCTCCTCCTCCTCCTCCTCTTCCTCTTCTTCTTCCTCTTCCTCTTCCTCTTCTTCTTCTTCCTCTTCTTCCTCTTCCTCCTCCTCTTTTTCTTCTTCTTCTTCTTCCTCTTCCTCCTCCTCATTCTAGCTTCCTTGATTATTCTGATTTAAAATGATTTATAGAATTTCTATATCTCTTCAAGGATTGCAAAGCGCTTTACAAATATTATCCCACTTCATCATCACAACAACTCTGGGAAGTAAATGTTATTATTATCCCCATTTTACTGATGAGGAAATTGAGACTGATAGAGGTTAAGTGACTCATTCAGGGTCACACAGTAAGTGTCTGAGGCTGGATTTGAACTTAGGCCTTTCTGTTTAAAGGGCCAGTGCCCTATGCATTGCACCATGGTAAAAGGTAGAGTTTAGACTACTAGATGGTTTCTGAGGTCCTTTCTGGTTCTAAAATTCTGTGATTCTAAGAGGAATTCTGAAAGGTTGATAATGCAGCCACATTATGAACCTGTGTAACTAGGTAAGTTATGCTTACATGTGATTTTATTACTGGGTATTCTTGTATACCCTGGCATTCTGAAGGGTTTATACCACATATAGAGAAGCATTGTGGTCTGATGGAATGACCTCTGGGCTAGGAGTCATGAGACCCAGATGCTAATCCTGGCTCTGTGACTATGAATAAGTCATGTGACTAATTTATATTTCATTGTCCTCCTCAATGAAGCAGTTAGTTGGCTCAGGGGATAGAGAGCACCAAGCCTAGAGTCTGGAAGACTCATCTTCCTGAGTTCAGATCTGGCCTCAGACACTTATTAGATGTGTGACCCTGGGCAAGTCACTTACCTCTATTTGCCTCAGGTTCCTCATCTGAAAAATGAGCTGAAGTGGCAAAACACTTCAGTATCTTTGCCAAGAAACCTCCAAATGAAGTCACAAAGAGTCAGACATGACTAAAATAACTATTTTTTAAAATGGCTAATAATGCTTGTATTGCCCACTCTGCAGGGATCGTGTGAGAAAAGCACTTTGGAAACCTTAGAGCTATATAAACATGAGTGATTATTGTGATGAAAAAGATAACTACACTGAATTTTAGGAGAAAATATATTTTCCTTTCTGATGTATGTTTACTTTTCAATTTTGGAATATCCTCACTGTTGGCCTGTGAGTTGAATAAACAGTAGGTGGAAAGATATAAATCAAATACTATTTGAGAGAACATGAAGTTGAATGGAAATAACAGAACTTCACCACATGCCCACCTTTGACCTTGGAGCGGCCTCTGCTCAGGCTGATGTGGCAGAATTCAATTTGTCTTTGGCTTCCACATTGCCTTTGTTGGCGATGTATTTAGGGAGCAGGTCATATGGCTGGCAGGGGCACCAAGTGTGAGACAGAGATGAGGAAGTATCAGAGCTGCATTCCAAGCACTCCCAGAGAGAAAGAAGTTTTGAAATACAAACCACATTATGTGATGAGATTAATGTGGTAGCAGCCACTCAGGATGGAAGCTCAGCCTGGGTTGGTTTGGTTTCTCTGGTCAATGCTTCAAATGCAATAAAAACAAACAAACATAATTTATAGAGCACCTTGCAATTTACAGAGCACTTTCCCATGCATTATCCCATTTGATCCTTACAACAAACAGTTCTGTGAAACAGATTGTGCAAGTATGGTCACCCCCATTCTACAGATGAAAGATATGGTCTCACCAGGGTGAAATGACTTGTTCTAGATGGTGGAACCGTGACCTGAACCCATGTCATCCATATGCAAGTCCTAGGTCCAATGCACTTTTGATTGCACCGCCCTTTGGCCATCTAAGAATGTACCTATGAAAGACACCCCCCACACACACCAGTAATAAGAATAATAATGACTGAAATGGGTTATTGATGTCTGCTGTTAGGGTCACAGCTCACATATATACAACCTCTTCCAGAAGATCTTAACATCTCTAGAAATATTCAAAGCAGAAATGAGTAGGGGAAATGGACCCCTTTGTGGTTCGGTTGTTTCAATTGTGTCCAACCCTTCATGACCTCATTTGGGGTTTTCTTGGCAAAGATAATGGAGTGGTTTGCCATTTTCTTTTCCAGATCATTTTACAGATGAGGAAACTGAGGTAAATGGGGTTAAATGACTTGCTCAAGGTCACCCAGTGGCACTCCTAGGCTGCTTAAAGACTTCAGGAGGTATCTGAGTCTTCATCTAATCAGCAAGAATTTGTTCCCTACCTACTGTGCTTGGCATTTCTCTGGGCTTGCTTGGGAATAGGGGAGAAGGGGGAATATATAAATACCTTGTAATTATATAGCACTTTAAGGTTTGCAAAACACTTTACAAATATTATCCCACTTAATTCTCAGAATAACTGGGAGGTAAGTACTATTCCTCATTTTATAGATGAGGAAACTGGGGGGGGGCGGGGCGTGGGGCAGACAGGGATTAAGTGAATTGTCCAGGAAGTGTCTAAGACTGTATTTGAACTCAGGTCCTCCTGACTCCAGGCCCAGTGCTCTGCTCACTGAACCACCAGCTGTCTTGATACAAGAGGCATAAACACTCAAGAGTTGAAAGACATCTTAGAGTTTATAGGATCACAAGATTTTAAATTTTGGGTTGTAAGGGACCTTAGAAGCCTTCTTCTCCAAACCCCTCATTTTACAGATGAGAAAACTGAGGCCCAGAGAGGTTTAGTGACTTTAGTCACAGGTAGTAAGAAGGTGAATTCATTTAATCCAGCTTCTACCTGATGTATACGATATCACTGACAAGTGGTCCTTTAGCCATTTGTTGAATTTTTTTTTTGATGAGGCAATTGGGGTTAAGTGACTTGCCCAGGGTCACACAGCTAGTAAGTGTCAAGCATCTGAGGCCGGATTTGAACTCAGGTCTTCCTGACTCCAGGGCCGGTGCTCTATCCACTGCGCCACCTCGCTGCCCCTTGTTGAATATTTTTACTGATGGTGAACTCATTACCTCCCAAGATAGCCCATAGCCTTTTTGTTTTTTTCTAAGTGTTAGGAACTTTCCATGAGAAAAAGAAAAAATTAAAAAATAAAATAAATTATCCAAAAGCAGGTGTCACAGTGGATAGAGTGCTAGGCCTGGAGCAGGAGGACTTGAGTTCAAATCTGACCTCAGACATCTCCTAGCTGTGTAACCCTGGGCAAGTCACAACTTCTGTTTACCTCAATTTCATCTGTAAAATAGAGACAATAATAGCACCTGCTTCCTAGAATTTTGTGAAGATCAAATGAGATAATATTTGCAAAGCACTAAACACAATTCCTGGTACAAAATAGGCACCATATTGCTATTATTATCATTATCTCATGTGCTTGTCACTAACCTGCTCTGATGTCAAGGGTAAATTATTCAGCCATTAGTTTCTACATGACACAAGGTGTTTCAAAGTGTATCTTGTATCAAGTACAACTTAATTGTTGAGCCATAATATTTTATTGGGGTGAATGGCAATGTAATGGCCTATTTTTTTTATTGCTTCATAAGAAAAAAATCCTCACTGCCAAAAATAATTACACAATAAGGTTCTGATGAGGAGGTTTTGTTATGTCACAAAAGTCATTCCGTCTCCAGACATTTATCACACAACTGCGATGTGTCAGGCATCATGCTAGGTGCTGGAAATACAAAGACAAAAATGAAACAATTCTTGTCTCCCAAGGTACTTACATTCTACTGGGGGAGATAACACATGCATATATAAACATATACATAATAGACGTGAGGTAGATGTTGAGAGAAAGATACTGGCACCAGGAGGGATGAGGAGACACTTCATGAAGAAGGTGGTACTTGAAGGAAATGAGAGTCTAAGAAAGGGAAGTGAAGAAAGAGCACTTTCCCAGCCCTGAGGCAGAGCCCATGCAAAGACATGGGGAGGGGAAAGGGGAGTACGGTAGATGAGGAACAACAAACAGGAGAGGCCAGTTTTTAATTAAGAGGTTTATGGATGGTGGCAGGGTAGCAAAGGGAAAGTAGTTAAGAGATATGCATTGAACCTGTCATGATACTCATAATTACTGAATACAGTCTGAAAGATGGTACTATAGTAGGAAAGTTTTAATTAGGCAGTCGGCGGCTGAGCCTGAAGCGTAGAAGAAGCTGATGCAGGATGAGGAAGCAAATTGGCTGATTTCTAAGGGCAGCACCCCCATTCCCATGATCCCCATTGACCTTTTTTTCCTGTTCCAGTATTAGTCTGCCAATTTATCTTCTTTTTTCCTTCTCCAGCAGGGAAGAGAGACAGGGGTGGGGGTCAACCCCCGGCAGGGTTAGTTAAGTTAGTTAAGTATCCTAACATTCCTTATTGTTGCCCCCTTCTTCGCCTGCTTGCTCTTCTATGTGCACTTCAGCATTCCACCAGGAAGCAGGGCTGGGGCATGAATTATCTACAAATTAAGGAAATTACCTGTTTCCTCTTTTCATTACCTTGTGGTCTGTGGACCTGAAAATGTGATGACTGTTAGCAAGTCCCTTCAGATCAGAGTCATTTCTAGTTACAATCACTGCATGTACCAGGGTTCCAAGGCATGCGCGCACATGTGAGAGCCTGGCACTTAGCATTTGCTTGTTGATTGACTGATTGATTGTGAGAAGACTGAGGATGCAGTGCAGAACCAGGTATTGGAGCCTTGGAACACACACACACACACACACACACACACACACACACACACACACACACACACACACACACACTCCTTTTCTCTCTGATAGCTAGGAGTGACACTTGGTAACTGGTGTTAGGAACCTTGTACTAGCAATGCATTTTTTTCTCCTGTCTTCACATTCACAGTTCTGTTAACTTTATTAAATCTCTGTTAATAAGTTCATGCCTATTTTTAAATCCCCTTCCTCCATCCTTCTATCACCTTCTCAATTTACCTCCTTACCGCCCTTCTCTCTTCTTCTTCTGTCCCCTTTCCTCCAATCTCACCTCCCTTCTTCCTTTCTCTCCTTTTCTCTCTTTAGCCTCTTTCTCCTTTCCTTTTTTCTCTCTCTCTTCTCCCTTTCATCTTCTAGCCTCTCCTATCCTCCCCCTCCCTTAATCCTCTTATCTGGATGAACTGGATGGTGAGAGACTAGAGCTGGATATATAAATTGGAGAGGTGTCTGCATAAAGGAGATAAAAAGATCAGGGGAGGAGATAAAATCACCAGGGAGACAGCATAGAGAGAAAGGAAGAGGATCTGGGACTGAACCTTGGGAAACATCCATACTTAGAGGCATAGAGGGTAAGACATGGATAATGATACAGTAAAAGAGACTAACAAGAAAGTCATACATGGGGGATGGGGAGGGAGAGAAAACAGGGTCTGGGAAGCCAAGGGGATACCAAGTAACCAGGGGGTGGAAGTGTTCTCAACAATGTGAAAAGCCACAAAAAGACCAGAGAGAAACAATAGATCTATGGGATTTAGAAATGAAGAAGTCATGCATTGGTGGCCTCTCAGAGAACAGTTTTCAGTAGACTAGTAGGAAGTAGAGAGTTGATGACCTCCCAACCCTGATATTGTATAAGGTCCCTTCTAGCACTTAACATTTTTTAGCCCCATGAGTAAGATGTTAATAATGGGAATAGATAATAGAGACAGCTAACAGTGCAAATGACATTTGAGAAAAATTGTGAAAATATTTCCTATAAAAAGCCCCCAAACTTTAAAGTGCTAGGAGGAAGGAATTATTGGTAGATAAGGCACAAAGAATGTCAAGAGAGTTAAGCCACAAAACATGTGTTAAGAAAGAAGATATCTAGTTTAATTTTTAAATCACAGTTTTATGTATATCATATAGTTTGTTATATATTACATTTGATATATCATGCAATATAATTATATATATATTTATATAGCTCCTATATTTGAGAATATACAGTGTGTTTCTCAGCAAAGCATTTTACTTTTAACTATTGTGTTGTGGATGGGTAATTAGTCTCTTCCTCTTCCCTCCCTTCCCATTCTCCTCTTTTGTTCCCTCATCTCCTTTTTGCCAGCAGATGGAAATGCTAATCTTTTCCCGATGTCTGTGGTTTCATGGCCTGTGTCAAATAATGCTGTAGTTGCCACCCACTTTTAACTTTATCCCTTTTTTAAAGTCATCCCTTTTACAATGTCTACTACAGGCACCCTGTGTTAACTGGATAACATTTTAGCAGTGAAAGAAATGATGGAGTCAGTTATTTGGTGATGGTGGTGAAGGTGCCCAGAACATTTTAACTTAACTTAATAAATAAAAAGCATCTACTAAAAACCTGTTACCTGTCCAACCTTCCTCACAAGTGAAACAAAAACAGTCCCCATGAAAGAATTGGTGAGCAATCAGTTATCAAATGGGGGTGGTGCTCACTACCATTATGAAAGGAGTTAATACTTCAGCCATGCTAAGATGATTTGTCAATTTTTTCCTCGTTACAGCTTCCTTGGTTATTATGACTGAAACCATAACAAACTCACCAAGCATTTGCCTCATAAATCATAGAAAAATGTCCAAAGAGTTGGAGCCAGCAGAGTCCTCAGAGATCATCTAGTTCATTTTGTAGATAGAGCAACTGAGACCCCGTTTCTTGAACAACTGACTTGCTAAGCGCACTAACAATCCTTCAGTTGTCTTGGCTTCTACAGCTTAAAGCCTGGTGAGACAGAATCGATGATTACAACATATTCAGGAAGTAGATGGGTCCGCTCACCCCTGGAAAATTTTCTTGTCCCTGAAAATATATGTATTGTTATTGTGTGGATAGGTGTCTTATAATAGTCCAACCTAGAATCCTAGAGGGTTTGAGCTGGAAGAGACCCTAAAATTCATCTTATCCAGCCCCTCTCATTTCATAGATGAAAAAGTAGTCCCAGAAAGGATGAATCAACTTGTCCGAGGTTGCTTTGTGAATGAGTGGCACAGAATTAGGACTAGAGCTCATGTCTCCTAATTTTTAGGTATATGAGAGAATTCCTTTCTGTAGCCCAACACCATCATTTACAGAAGACCAAGGCCCAGAGATGGATAGTGATGCTCTCACAGTCACATACCGAGTAAATGTGTAGAACTGGAATTTGAATCTAGGCCCTCTTACTTCCGAATTTAGCATCCTTTCTACTCCAAGCTAAGCTTCAGAAATGGTGCCAGTTAGAATCATGTCTTACAGCAATGCCAATGCAGAGAAGTGAGGAGAGGCCATGGCTAGCATGCCCAACCATAAGAGAAACCCATCTGGAGCAGGAAAATCATGGGGATAGGCCATCGTAGCACTAATCCTACTACTTTCTCCTCTTGGAAATGTATTGGCTTTGACAGTCTCCATGGTAACTCTCTAGTTTGGGAACTACTGGCACAGACACATCCCCCTAACCCTCCCACCCCCCTGTTGCCCATTGCATTTGATATTCCAGTGAAATCTGGCTTGACCCTGCATAACCTCTGCTTGTTCTTTGTGATTAAGATTTGATCCATGCTCTCTCTCCAGGAGGGCTCTTCCCTGTTAATTCCACTTAATCCCTGGCATACATAGGCCCTGGGAGGTTGGGGCCCACGGTGCCAGTGATTGATAACTTTGTTTCCCACCCACCCCCCTACACACATATATCCACACCCCAGATAAACTCTTCTCTCCAGCCATGACAACAACAGAACCCCCTAAGTCCTCCAGTGCTGTTGTAGCCACAGTTAGAGCCGACCACTTCAGCACCAGCCAAGTTTTGGGGAACATTTGCAGTCTTGCGTGAAGGACTAGGTGGTTCTGGAGTTAATGGGGTTAACTGCCCACCCCTCTGGTGGCACAACTTGCTCCCAGGAACCTTTCACTAGAAAGGAAGAATATCTTCTGGGGTTTCTGCCCTGGGTAGATTATTCATGGCATTCTCCCTCTGACCATTCTCCACAGCTCAATGCAAGGGGGCCTTTGTCTCCTCTGGAAAAGGTGTGCTGCCTATTGGGCCAGTTGCTTTCTAATCAGAAACAGCTCCTTATTGGATAACGTAGAGGGTTTTCTCTAGAATTTCAGGAGATTTATGACACCATCACTCACTTCAGTTTGAAGTTATCACCCTTTATTCATAGGCAGTATGATCAGGCAAGTTAGGTGGCTCAGTAGATAGAGCACTAGACTTGGAATCAGGAAGCCTTGAGTTCAAATCTTGCCTCAGATACTTACTAGCTGTGTGACCCTGGGCAAGTCACTTAAACTTTGCCTTAATCCACTGAAGAAGGAAATGGCAAACCCACTCCAATATCTTTGCCAAGAAAATCCCATAGGCTGCATGGTCCACAGTGTCACAAAGAGTTAGACATGACTAAATGACCACAAGTAGCTCAGTTTGTGTCTATACAACCCAGAAGGTCCCAGGTCAGATCCCACTTGCTACCTAGACATTCACAGAGAAACTAAGCTATATACCATCAATCACAAGAATACCCTCTTACCATCCAGCCCCATAGACCATCCAACACCATAGTTGTTCCTGACTCTTAAAATCAAATCTCCTTAACCCCTATGTGTTGTCTGTCTCAGTTTTATTGGACTTGGGGACCTCTACCACCTTTATGGATTTGTTCTTCACCCTGAGGTTAAATGTCAGCTTGTAAAAGGACTAGTGCTTTCCAGCTCAGTTTCCCTGATTTCCTTCCCTACAAAATCTGATTAGTCTTAGCTTCCTGGTCTGGGAACTTAAGATGTCCCAGTCTCATATAGGGAGTGCTTCACAGGCTTGGTGGCTTCCTGAGTTGCCAGATCCCAATGACATACTTACCAGACACATTTCCAGATGGAGACAGAAGAAGCCTTATCCAGAAAAGCTAAGTTATTCTTATTGTATATCCTTGTATTCTTGCTGTATATCCTTGTTAAGTTTAGACAAAGTAAACTCCCTCATCCAATAACTCAAACCTCAACTGAGGAATAGAGCTGCATCTACAACATCATGGAATCCCATACCTGCCTGGTGATAATTGCAGTGATTCCTGGATACTCACTTTGGATATGATCTGTGACCCAGGAGACCAAACTCCTGTGCCTTTGAGCAAGGGAATATTGCAAAGTCCTGTATAATTTAAGATTCTAAATGTGGATCCTAATCTGTTCCCCCAGTTTTGGGGGAAACTGACTAAAATCACTGATAAAACGAGTTTAGATTTTTAAGGGTTTATTGGAAAATAGAAAGAAAAAGATTGAGAACAGAATTCCAACATCCTGGCATTCCTAGCTTTCCTCAAATTTCCTGTGAAGTCCTCTGCCGCCACCACCACCATCAAGTCAGGAACCCAAAAGCCCGAAAGCTCTCTGCACAGGCTCCCTTTCCTCCTTCCTGTCTCCTCCCAGAAAATAGGAGGCTCCTCAAGTTGATTGGCTGGTAGCCTTGATAGACAGCACCCATGAGTAAATGTCATTTCCTGACGCCAAGGAAAAGCCACAATGCCTCTGAGGCATTTTCTTCATGGCGGAGCTTTCCCACAGCAAGTCTCCAGTAGGTGGCATAATTCCAATCATTATAGTACTCAGCCTAACGGGAACCTGCTCCCCTCTATCCTTCCCATGGTATGAGTGGACCCACTGAGTGGTGTTGGATGCTATAACCATTGCATGGGGATCGGAGTAAACTGAAGCTGAGGCTTACATTTTCCTCCTAGCATCATTCAAAGCACAGCATAGAGTAGATAAGTATCTCATCCAGCCACATAGCCTTAGAAACCCAGGTGTAAACTCACCAGAGGCACCTTGATACATTTCTCAATAGGAAAACTGAAGATGGGAACCTATTGTTCATGTAAGAAATTGTGTGTTGGGTGGATATGAAAACAGACTTCAACAGGATTCTGCAGTAGGTAATGGAGCCAAGTGCAAGACCAGAAGTGTCACACATGTGTTTCTGGCCACATGTGGCTTACAGTGTTCTAGTGCATCCCAGAACTAGGTTAAAATAAAACTGAGAAATACTTAACAAAATAAATAAAAACACAATTTGCTGTTGTTCACTTGTTAAGTCATGTCCAACTCTTTGTAACTGTATGCAGTTGTCTTGGCAAAGATACAGAAGTGGTATATAGATGGATTAGTGGCCCCTGATTTTCTTTGAGTTTGACACCACTCGCTAGACTCGGCTATTAGCATCCCCATCCATGCTATTACATGATTCTCTTCGTCCCCGGGCCACCTATTCTAGGCAGTTGGATTTACTCATTGGCCAGAACGGAGACTGCAGGAGTTTCTGAAAAGGAACTGGTTAGAAGGGATTCATCTGACCCTCTAGGTTTCTCCCAGAACCTCAATATTATTTGTCAAGAAAACTGGGAAGTTAGAGCTCTGCATGACAGCACAGTCTTGAAAGCCATCACCACATGAGATTAATTCCTTGCCCTTATCGGCAGGGATGCCAAGTTTCACCTTTCTATAGCCCATTACCCACTACACAGAGTACATGAAATGAACCTCTTGGGTGCTCTACTTCCTACCCACCATAGAATCCTATCAGAATAATGTGGTTTGATTGCCAATATGGAAATGTTTTGCATGACTTTACATGTATAATTGATACTATAGTGCTTGCCTTCTCAAGAGGTAGGGGAGAAATGGGAGGGAGAAAGACATTTTAGAACTCTGGTTTTTAAATGATTGATAACATTTTTAATGTAATTGGGAAATATTTAACAGAATAAATAAAATGTTTTTTTAAAAATAAATAAAATTATATGGTTTGCCTTTCAACCCCCAAAGCACACTTTTCTACATGAACTATATAAATTCAATCCCCAGTTTTTCTCTGCACTCACTCAATTCACCATATTCTTTGTGTGTACCTGAGTGAGCTGGAAGCTGCTCAGATCAACCTATAGAAGAATACTTATAGGCAACCAGTGTAGTCCACAAAAGGGAGGCCAGCCACCAAAGTCCCTAAAGGATCTGGTCTGACTATATTTCCATAACCTGGTGACTAATAGCTTTTCCTGAAAGTTGGTAGAAAGTCAGTCAGCAAGTATTCATCAGACTCTTTGTGCCAGGCACTGTGGGTACAAAGAAAGCCAAAGCATGGTCCCTGCCCTCAAGGAGTTCACTTTCTAATAATTATTCAATCAATAAACATTTATTAAGCACCTACTGTGTTCAAGGAAGTATAGGGAGATAACCATGTACATACAAGATATATTCAGTGTAAACAGAAGGTAATCTCAGTGGGAAAGAGGGGTAGGGAAAGCCTCCGGAAGGTAGGATTGGAGCTGAGTCTTGAAGCAAGGCAGGAGGCAAAGGCAGAGAGGGAGAAAAAGTAATAAGTAGCTTCTTCATCACTGATGATGAGGAGCCCCATGGTCAGCTGGATTATGTCCTCACTCTGAAACTACCCAACATCCTTCCGGTCTTCGCTATGATGGCTTTACCTCAATCCCAAACCAGATCTACTGAATCTTTGCCTCTGCCCAATCAATAACTGAGTATGGCTAAGAAGAATGTGTAGTTAAGAGGATCCTCAATACTAGGAGACATTAGAATGACTCCAGTTCCACCAGTACCTAACGCAAGCAGACATATAGGCCCGAAGAGAAGACATGGGAGCCACAGGTAACTTTCATGCTCTGGAGTTGGTAGAGGCCCTCCACCAAGGTTATGCCACTAAGTCATGACCTAGAACCCTGTGGAGTTGTTCTATGGGAGAGGAATGGTATTGATCCAAAGCTGAAGGAGAAGAATGGGGTTCAATTAGCATGCTACTACTATAGAAGAACATCATCTAGAACAAGGGAAACAATATGGAATAGACTCTCTTGTCAGTGCTACCTAATGCTCACCTTTTTCATATATTTTCCAAGATTCCACACTGGCTTCCTGGCTTTGGTTTCATTACTGGTGCAAATTTTTCCTGATTCCTCTCCAGCCCTTTCCAATGAATTATGGCTGAGCCTAGCATGGTCTTAACTTTGTTCTCTCAGATGGATTTACTTTCTCTTACAAATTTTTATTTCTACTTTTTTATATCACCTATATTTACCATTTTATTCTTCCCTTTCTCCCATCCCTTATAATACGGAATTGTTAAAAACAAACAAACAAACAAAAACCAGTTGGGCAAAACTAGCCAAAAAATGATTCTTATTACATTCAGTGTTCCACACCCATAGGCACACATCTTTGCAGGGGGATCAGGGAGGAGGACCTTCTTCCACCTTTTCTTTGAGCTTAAGATTGTGTATTGCAGTTTTCCAACAGTCAGTTTCAATTATTATATTGTCATTCTTTTTATTAACACTGTTGTAGTTGCTGGGTATATGATTTTCCTGGTTCTGCTTACTTCATTTATCAGTTCATATAAGTCTTCCCATCCTTCTCTATAATACAGGTTTCCTTTTTTTACTGTAATTTGGGAGATTTTTCCAATAGTTTTATTCTATCAGACCTTGTCAGTGATCCTTAATCATTGGGCTGTAGTAATTATTTATAAATGCTTATTTAAATATGACCCCCTAAAAGTTCCTTGAGGATACAACTATTTAATTTTTGGTTTTTGCCTTTGTATCCCTAGTCCCTAACGCGTTGGCTGGCACCTTGTAAGTGGACACTTAATAAATGCTTACTGAGTGAATGAATGGTATCCTTATATGAAGTAAACATATGTAATAAATGAATTATAAGTAGTTTCTTATCTTAAAACATATCCATTTCCAATTTCTCAAACTACCATGTCACCTTAAAATAAATGATTATAATTATTACATGTCACTGCACAGATGATAAAATCTTAAAAATTTGTGCTAAAACAATTGTATCCCAAAGAACTGAACAATTCATACACAGAGAATAAAATGATCATACCACAGAAATGAAATTCAAGCTTTTAAAAATGGAAATCTCTTATTAAGTAGAAATGAGTGAATCAAAAAATGTTTCAATTTATAGCATCCATAATCACTTCCATGTGGAGGACTAGATTAATTGATTTATTTTCCCACTATAATTGCTGGGTTCCTTTAGATTGTTTTGAACAGTTAAAAATGAAGTGTTCTGGTTTTGTGGCTGATGATGCCTGCCTCTCTTTCTTTCCCATAAAGTAGAAATTGCATTACGGTTATTGTTCATGTATCTGCTCCTTTCTTTTCTTCTGTTAATATGCCACTTTACAGTAAGACATTGAAAAAAATTAGGCGACATTTATTTTCCATTGTAAATTAAAACTGAAGAATTACTCTAGCTTACAGGAAATAAGTCTACAGCTTTTCAATGCTTGGGTGTAATAATGAAGAAAGTAAATAACCTATATTTGAATAGGGATCAGTTTAGTCAGAGTTAATAGAGAGTATAATGAGATCATCAAATCCTTTTTGTTTTAATAGTATGAGTTGGAATTGAGAATAAGATCCATTGACTTTGATTGGTTATTCCGTTATTTTGAGAGCGCTTATCAGTATAGTGGGGGCTGAGCCCTATTTCTGTTCATTCTTCCTTTCAGCAAATGTAGTTTATTATTGAAAGTCATTGCTTGTGGGGGCAGCTAGATGACACAGTGGATAAAGCACTGGCCTTGGATTCAGGAGGACCTGAGTTCAAATCCAGCCTCAGACACTTCAGACTTAACTAACTGTGTGACCCTGGGCAAGTCATTTAACCCTCATTGCCCTGAAAAAAAAAAGTTATTGCTTATGAGGTATAGACCATATGCAGAAACTAGGCCATGAGCAGATAAACATCCGCAAACGGGTTGGCTGTTTGAAACCATTAGCACTCTGCCTTCTGTCTTTCTAGCTCATCAGTAGCAGGAAGGATCATGGGATCCTAGATAGATTTTATCTAGTCCAACTTCTTCATTTTACAGAAGAGAAAGCTGAGACTCAGAGAGGTTAACTAACTTGCCTAAGGTCACACAGCGAGTAAGGTTTTGCATTTGAGCTTGGGTTCTAATGGCTTTAAATCCAGGCTTCTATCCACCATGCTGTGCCGTCTCCAGTCTCCATATATCTTCTGGTGGATTTCATTATTTTTAAAATATCACTAATACTAGAACTCTTCAAAATGGCTTGGCTTTTCAGTTGACTTTTTTTTTCCTTTTTCTTTTTTTCTTTTTTTGGTGAGGCAATTGGGGTTAAGTGACTTGCCCAGGGTCACACAGCTAGTAAGTGTCAAGTGTCTGAGGCTGGATTTGAACTCGGGTCCTCCTGACTCCAGGGCCGGTGCTCTATCCACTGCGCCACCTAGGTGCCCCTTCAGTTGACTTTTAATGTTTCATAGAGACCATCATATATCTAGAGCAGGAAATATCTCTGAGGTCACAAAGTCCCTATTTCCTCTCTCCCCTCCCTGCATACTAAAGATACAAAAATTTAGACCCAAGTAAGTTGAGTGACTTGCTCAAGGTTACCTAGGTATTAAGCATGAGAGGCACACATTTGGTCAGCACTGATTGGTCTATCAAAAGATGGGGAAAGCTAAATGTCAATGATGTGGGTTTTTTCCCCCTAAACTGGAATTGGATAACACTTCCAAGCTTTTTCCATTAAGCTGCCTGATTTCTTGGTTCTTCTTGGTGTCGTGGGTTTCTGTAGGGGATGACAAATGGACACTGCCATGAGTAGACTCTGGCATCAATTCATCTTTAAATGGCCAAAAACCTGTAGCACCAAATACTCTTAGGAGGGAAGATTGCAGTTTATGCTGATTCTCTCCCCAGATTCCTTGTTGACCATTCTCAAGACCATCCCAGAGGAGAGAGTTGAATGGTTTCCCTAATATCCACAGAAGCTCAGACTTAAGCCAGATAAGGTGAAAATAGCACTGAATTTGGAGGGAGATAACTAGGGTTTATATGCTGACTTCAAATTGGACTATCTTGGGGGCAGCTAGGTGGCGCAGTGGATAAAACACCAGCCTTGGATTCAGGAGGACCTGAGTTCAAATCCAGCCTCAACTACTTTCACTTTCTAGTTGTGTGACCCTGGGCAAGTCACTTAACCCTCATTGCCCCGGGTGGGGGGCGGGGGATGACCAAATTGGACTATCTTTTGTCAGATTACATTCTTTTGTTTATTTGCTTAACTATTACTGTGGAACTTTTAAAATGCTTTGGCTTTATATTTCATAGAAAAGACCATAGATATATAACTGAAAGGGACCTCAGATACCATTAAGTATACTTCCTCTCCTCCCTCTTCTGCCCCAAGTTATATATACATATATATTAGGAAACTTTCCACTCTCTGCTGCTTATAGCACCTATAGTTCAATTCACCTTGGTACTTCATCAATCAAATATTTATTCATCAGTGTCAAAAATTTATATGACCTTCCATGTTAATCAGTTATTTCATGATACAGTAGATACATATGAATTCCTAATGAGACTTACTATATCCATTTCTATTCTTTAGGAAAAATATTATTATAATTTTTTTCAAGTAAGTTTTTTATTTACTCTCCCTTCCACTTCTCACTCATCCCAAGCCCCTCAGTGGGAAAAAAGAAAGAAAACCAAAACTCTTGTAATATGTATTCATAATCACTAAATCCCCATATTGGATCTATCCAGAAATATGTCTGATTTTGCACCGAGTCTACCACCTCTGTCAGAAGGTAGATAACATGTTTCAACACTGATCCCTTGTAATTATGGTTGAATGTCACAGTGATCAGAGTTTTCAGGTCTATCAAAGTTGTTTATCTTTACATTGTTGTTGTTGTACAAATTGTTCTCCAAGTTCTGTTTACTTTCTTTTCTACCAGTTCATATGGGTCTTCCAGGTTTCTCTGAAATCGTCCCTTTCATTAGTTCTTACAGCACTATAGTATTTCACTACATGTATGCACCATGACAGCCTTTCCCTTAATTGATGGGCACTCACTCACTTCACAGTTCTTTGTGAAAAAGGTACTGCTATAAAGATTTTCCTACATCTGAGTCCTTTTCCTCTTTCTTTGATCTCTTCAGGATATAGAGCTACAAATGATATTGATGGATCAGTAAGGTAACTCTTAGAACATAGTTCCAAACTGTTTTCTAGGATGACTGTACCAATTTACAACTCCAGCACGAGAGCATAAATGTTTCTATTTTTCCACAGCCCCTCCAACATTTGTCATTTTCCTATTTTGAGCTTTGCTAATACAAATCTCAGAAAAATTAAATGACTCATCTGGAATCATACAGCCAGTAAGTGTCTGAGATGAGACTTGAACTCAGATCTTCCAGGGTCTAAATGTAGTACTGTAGTCATCACACCACAGGTACTCTCAACTTACCCTTGTGGTTGTACAAAAATTAATTATTAACTATAACTATATCTAACCTGGAAAAATTATATAATTGGACTTATGAAAAATTATGTTTATATGAAAAATGATACATTTAGAAAAATTATAATTGGGCCATAAGTCCCTTCGCGGTCGCCATTCAAATATAGAAATATTTTAAATGATTAGGCCTAATTTGGGGGGGCTAATCTGACTGGAGGACTAATTTAGGGACTTTTGACTGTTTGGCTATCTGACTGCTATTAATTTAGTATGGGCCGTTTATAAAGTTCCACCACACTGCTCCACTCCCAAAATTGATAAACAAAATATTTAGAAGCCTCTTAACTAAATAATCAAAGCAGAGTTTATTTATGAGATACTATAAGAATACAGGGAAATAAAATGTACAACCTGACTGCGTTGTGGTGTGTCTCTTTCCACTGTGTCTCTTTCCCACCTGCTGCACCTGGAACTTTTTTAATACAATAAGGGCCTTAACCGCCTCCAGCCTCAGGGCACGTTACACTTTCCCGGCTCAGCTACTTTCTTCTAACTCCGCCTGTACCCTTTTGCTTTGTAAATCCCCCTGCTTCTAACTTTCCTCTCCTCCTTACTGCCACCTCTGAACCCCTGTGTTTCTCTCTCACTGACCTGTCTGTCTGCTGTCAGTCTGCCCTTCAGCCTCTCTTTTCCCTGCTCCTAGTCCTTCTCGTCTTCTCCTGCGTCCTTGTAGCCCCGTCTCTAGTCCGATCGCTTGAGTCTAACTCCCAGCTCTATATATACCTTTTCTTCTCTCCACTCAAATCTCAGGGCTTCCTGCGCCCCCACAGACCAAGCTAATCTGCCAGCCAGGGCTGCAGCTGGGGGGGGGGGGCGCTGTGGCCTCACATGCCTCAGCACAGGCTATGCCAGAGCCCAGCATCTCTAAGATACCTCCGCTCAGGTTGGAGGGAGCTGGGGACTTTTTTCCCCCCAGCTGTCTGACCTGGTGTCTTGTATAGCCCACGGGGCTTTTTGGCTCAGCTGAAGCTGAGGAGGAGGGGCACCAGCCCCTCCCACACAGAAGAGACCCTGAGGGCCTAAGGCTTTCCAATCTCAGCTCAAAGGTAGGGTCCCCAAATCAAAGTAAATTTCCACATGGTGATTCTTCTAGGTTCATATAGGTGCTCCCTTTGCATCTGCTCTATGACATATTTACTTTTTCTTTAATTGATAATGTGCTGAGAGTGTGTGTGTGTGTGTGTGTGTGTGTGTGTGTGTGTGTGTGAGAGAGAGAGAGAGAGAGAGAGAGAGAGAGAGAGAGAGAGAGAGTGAGTGCACTGTGCTAGGTCCTGGGGGAAATGGAAATATGAATAAGAAAAAGTCTATGACTTGCCCCAAGACAGGGCAGAGAATTCTCTTTTAGCTTAAGCAAAAAATGACCAGGAATGTTGGAGCCCCAAGAAATGGGACCTCCAGCCTCCTCCACAACTCTAACCTTGCACAAAAAGTTTGATGGAATCCCAGTATTTACATAGCCTCTGATGGTTATCCAGAGTGACAGATGTTTTAGAGGCAAGGGCGGAACCAGACCCAGCCTTGATCTCACAGATTTGGACCTCTTAGTGACTTAGAGATAGCTACAAATTATATACCTGTGCAGATATAATCACTCCTCTAGCAGGGAGAGAAATGGTGCTATGCCTTAGGCCTGGAAGGTATTCCCTTTGCATGCCAATCCATTTGTAATTTGGACAGCAGCTCTTCTTCAGAGTGGGAAACCACCACTGCTTGTTTTCCTATGCTCTCCCTTGGCCTGCCCTTTCCCCCTTGGGCCTTTGCCATGTGTAGTATTATGACTTAACCTTTTTGGCCAAGGTATACTTATCCCCTTCCTCCCCCCAATAATTGGCTCATCATAAGCAAGTCATAAGAAGAAGAGTCATTGTCCTGCCTTCTATGGTATTCTTCTCATCCTAATGAGTTTCTCCTGACCTCAGAAAGCTCAGCTAGTTTTCTAAAATGAAGGAACCTTTGGGAAATAAGGAAATCATCCCTTTTCTCCTCAACCCCAGACTGCCCCAGACAAAGTTCAGTTTGAACTGTGGAGGGCCCTAAAGGGCAGGGCCCTCTTTACTGAGACAGCAGGAAGGCACTGAAGTTTATATGGGCATTTGTTTATTGTTTGAGTAGAGAAGTGACATGGCTAAGTAAGTGGCAGCACTGTGAAGGATGGATTGGTTCCGATATAAAAATGATTCTGTTTGCATCCAGAGGAAAAAAAAACACTGATAAATAGAAGTATGTATAGAATTGTTTTACATATTGTGGTAAAAAAATATGAAAGTTTTTTAACAGTCGGTTAGGATAACTGAAAGACGCCAGTTTTTCTTAAGGACCACCCTTTTGGGGAGGAGACCAACGGCATGAGCTACGCACGCCAGTCCGCCTGCTGCGCACGTCAGACTGCCTGCTACGCACTCGACTTCCGGGGTGCGAGCTTAAAAGACAAGGAGAGAACGGAAGTGGGGCTTTTTCCTGCTCTGCTAGTCTCCTGACTGCGCTGCACAGACGGTCTCTCTCTCTCTCTCCAAAGGTGGCCTTCGGTTTTGGTGAGTTTTTATAAGGAATATAGACTAAGCTTAGACTTAAGACGATTTGTATTGTGTTTCTACTTTCCTATCCTTCTAATCAACATCACCTTGTGACTACCATAACAATAAAAGGTCTATCTAGAAAACCAAAAGCTTCTTCCATTTACTAGTCTGGGAGATAAATTAAGGGAAAGGTTAAGTAGGGGAGATTTATGATCTAATATCCAATTTTAAATCTCACAATATATACATATACACACACACACATATATACACACACATCTCTATATGTTTGTATGTTTTACATGTATATGTATATGTGTAATGGTAACCATTCCTAGGGCAGGGGTGGGGGAGAAAAAAGGAAGAAAAAAAGAAAGTTATATGATAACTTTATTATATATTTTAAAGGAATAGCAAGTTATACATAATAGATTTGCACTTCCATGTACAATCATCTTTTTTTCTATTCTTCTATGTTATGGAAATACTTGTTTTATTTCTTAAGTTCAGAATAAAATAAATAAAATTTTTTAAAATTACATTAATGTTTATATAACCTTAGCTGGGTACTCACTTCACACAGCAGTCTTCTCTTCTGCTTTTCTTTCCTCTTTTTATACCATTACTCAGTATCCTTTACCACTTCATCATCCGTTTTCCATACCTTCAGAGAATATCCCCAAAACCTTAGGCCTGAACTCTCTTCTTTTTTCTCTCTGTACTCTTTTCTTTGATGATTTTATTTGATCCCAAATGAGTCCCTAGTCTTTCTCCTGAATTCTGATTTGCTATTATCAATTTTGCCAACCTGATAGGTGTGAAGTGAAACCTCAGAGTTGTTTTAATTTGCATTAGTGACTTGGATCATTCTTTTATATGTTGAAGATTTGTATTTTTTTCTTTTGAAAACAGCCTGTATATGTTCTTGAATACTTATCTATCGGGAAATGACTCTTTTGCAACATTCTTTCCCTCATAAATTTACATTCTGTCTAAAGCAGAGATTCTTAACCTGCAGTCCATGGGTAAATTTCAGTGGATCTGTGAACTTGGATGGGAAAAAAAATACATCTTTATTTTCACTAACTTTTTTTTTTTTTTTACGGGGCAATGGGGGTTAAGTGACTTGCCCAGGGTCAGACAGCTAGTAATTGTTAAGTGTCTGAGGCCAGATTTGAACTCAGGTACTCCTGAATCCAGGGCCGATGCTTTATCCACTGCACCACCTAGCTGCCCCTATTTTCACTAACTTTTACCTGAAATTTTAGCATTTCCATCCATTATGAATTTTTTTTTAAAACCATTATTCTGAGAAGGGGTCCATAGGCTTTAGACTATAAAAGGGGTCTAGGACACACAAAAAGTTTAAGAATCCCTGACAGAGTTTAGAAAGTCTTTATATATATATTTTACAGGGAACAATTATGGTATATTATATTACATTAATAATAGCTCTTTGCCTCCATTGACATAAGCATCAAAGATCAACCAATATCCAAAATAACTCCTTCCCCTTGCTAGCTTTAACCATGAGAAAGCCAGGCTTACTTTACTATCTAAAATTACAGTCTCTACAGGAACTGGATAGCCATATTTTCAAGCTTAAGGGACTTCCTTCTAAAGAAAAGCAGACCACCACCACCACCATCCCCACCGCATTGAACTTCAAGGGTTTCATATTACCTCCAGAAGCAAATATAAAATCCTCTGTTTGGCCCCTTCCTACCTTGCCAGGCTTCTGATAACTTATTCCCCTCCCCTTTATAGTCTTTGTTCTAGTACATTGCACTCCTTGCTGTTCCTCAAACAAGATATTTCATCTCCCCCTTCCAAACATTTTCACTCATTGTCTCTCATACCTGGAATTCTCTCCCTTTTCATCTCCACCTCTTTGCTTCTTTAGCTCTTTTCAAGTGCCAGCTAAAATACTATCTTCTGCAAGAAGCCTTTCCTGATCCCCGTTAATGCTAGTCCCTTCTCTCTGTTGATTATTTCAACATATCCCAAATATCTTGTTTATATTTAGTTGTTTTTGGGGCAGCTAGGTGGCACAGTGGATAGAGCACCAGCCCTGGATTCAGGAGGACCTGAGTTCAAATCTGGCCTTAGGCACTTGACACTTACTAGCTGTGTGACCCTGGGAAAGTCACTTAACCCCAATTGCCTCACCAAAAAAAAAAGAAAAAAATTATATTTAGTTGTTTTCCATGTTGTCTGTCCATTTTTACTATGAGCTCCTCAAGGGCAGGGATTTTTGTTTGCCTTTCTCTGTCACCTACTATCCTAGCTGTTTTTACAAAAATTCCAGTTACTTCTAGTAAACTTGTTTCCTAGTGAAAATATATTGCCCCAGACGTTTTTATTGGAGATTTCCTCTCTCATGGAACCAAGCTAGTTCTCCTCTAAACTTGGCATCCATGCTTTGTTCTCAAACTCCCTTCTTGTGGTTCTTTATCAGTTCAGGGCAGACAAGGAAATGCTTGTCCCTGAGATCATCCCACTGGGAAATTTACAGAATTCAAATCCTTCTGAAAAGCTTTGAATGACTTGAGAAAGACCCTTATTGTGTCTAGTTAGGACTGATGCATCTTCAGAGAAATAGCTTACTGTTTGGTAACTGGGATTTTCTGCATGTAGACTGTGATAGGAATTCAATGAAATCTACTCCACAGCTTTATACTGTGGTTTGACCATACCTTGTCTCATACAACTTTGGCATTAGTCACTACAAAAAATCTTTACAAATACCCATATGTGGGTTCAATTAATTTTTTTTGTTTGTTGTTCAGTTGGGTCTGATTATCTGTGACCCCATTTGGGGTTTTCTTGGCAAAGATAATAAATTAGTTTGCTATTTCCTTCTCCAGCTGATTTTAGAAATGAAGGAACTGAAGCATATAGGTTAAGTGACTTGCCCAGAGTCACACAGCATGTAAGTATCTGAGGCTGGATTTGAATTCATGAAGATGAGTCTTTCTCTCTAATCCACTCTTGATGGAATAGTAAACACATCCAACCCTTCTGGAGAGCAATTTAGAATTCTGCCCAAAGGGCTACAAATTTGTCCTTACCCTTTGATCCAGCAATACCACTGCTAGGTTTATATCCCAAAGACATCCCCAAAAAGAGAAAAAGATCTCTTTGTACAAAAAATATTTATAGCACCTCTTTTTGTGGTGTCTAAGAATTGGAAATCAAAGGAATGCTCATCAATTGGGGAATGGCTAAATAAGCTGTGGTATGTGATGGAGATGGAATATTATTGTGCTATAAGAAATGACAAGTAGGATCATTTCAGAAAGGCCTAGAAAGACTTATATGAACTATTATATAGTGAAGTGAGCAGAACCAGGAGAACTTTGTGCATAGTGACAGCAATACTGTTTGATGAAGAACTGTGATTGATAACTATTCTCAGCAATACAATATCCAAGACAATCCCAAAGGACTAATGATGAAGTATACTATCTACCTCCAAAGAAATAACTGATATTGATTGAACACAGACTGAAACATGATATTTTTCACTCTTTCATTTTTTCTTTTATGCAAGTTTTCTTATACAAAATGACTAATATGGTAATGTTTTACATAATTGCACCTATATCTGATTTCATACTACCTCAGGGAGGGGAAGCAGTAAGGGAGGGAAAAAGGGATAGAATTTGGAATTCAAAACTTTAAATAAAAATGTTTATTTTTTAAGAATTTTTTAGAGGTCATCTATTTCTTTTTTATTTTTTTGAATTTTTTAATGTTTTTAACTCATAAAAGTATTTTATTATTTTCCAGTTACATGTAAAGATAGTTTTTAACATTTGTTTTCACAAGACTTTTAGTTTCAAATTTTTCTCCCTCCCCCCTCCCCAAGACAGAAAGCAATCTGATAAAGGTTATATGTGTACAGTCACATTAAACATATTTCTGCATTAGTCATGTTGTGAAAGAAGACTCAGAACACAAGGGAAAAACCTCAGAAAAGAAAAAACAAAAACAAAAGTAGAAACTGTATGGTTCAATCTGCAATCCACTGTTCTTTTTTCTGGATGTGAAGAACATTTTCCATCATGAGTTCTTTGGAATTGTCTTGGGTCATTGTATTGCTGAGAAGAGCTAAGTCTGTCACAGTTGATCATCACACAATGTTGCTGTTACTGTGTACAATATTCTCCTGATTCTACTCACTTTACTCAGCATCAGTCTACTTAAGTCTTTCCAGGTTTTTCTGAAATTTGCCTGCTCATCATTTCTTACAGCACAATAGTATTCCATTATATTCATATACAACTTGTTCAGCCATTCCCCAATTGATGGGCATTCCCTCAATTTCCAATTCTTTGCCACCACAAAGAGAGCTGTTATAAATAATTTTGTACATGCGGTTCGCTTTCCCTTTTTTATGATCTCTTTCGGGTACAGACCTAGTAGTGGTATTACTGGGTCAGAGGATATGCACAGTTCCATAGCCCTTTGGGCATAGTTCCAGATGGTATTTCTTACCCAAACAATAGATTTGGATTACAAATGATGAAGATATCTTTTCAAGAAATTGTACTTTATCAAATAGTCTTTGTTTCTGTGAGAACCAAAATGGCAGCATTTACTGATATCAAGACACATTAGCCATCCATTTTTGCATGATTTTGTTTATGTCTAGCTCTTAGCATAATAAAAGACACTTAGTACAGGACATGGCACCTAGTAGAGTAGGTGCTTAATAAATTTTATTGTCTCTGAGGTCCTCCAATAGTATAAGTTCCTTGAGGCCAGAGCCTTTTATCACTGTTGTCTTTGCATCATCAGCACTTATGGGAATAAAATGCACATGGATATTTTCTTCCAGTTTTTCTTTCTTGTTCCTATCAGGATCTTTAAAGCCAATGACTTTTTTTTTCTTGAATTGCAAACAGGTTAATGAAGGTCTGATATTATACAAGCATAGAAACAGTGAAATTCAAGTCTGGGATGCAGAAGACTCCTTTACATTTATGGTGTCCTCGCCTCCAGCTGTTCTAGGACCCCAGGTGTTTCCTATTACAATCTCATATGATATTAATGAGCCTGGTCAGCACAGTCACCTTCTTGCAAACACAGGTAATGTAACTAAAATGTGAAGCTTTTGTGTTTTTATGATCAACTGTGGCCAGTATGTGGGAGTAGGAAGAAAGAACAGGGCCCAGAATCTGGCTTTTTAATCATACTAATATCGATGTCATCCCAATGATCAATGTTTTGGGTACATGTAGTTAGGATTCCTCTGCACACAGTTATCCCTCTCCCTACCCATGTGCTTTGTCCAAATCTGTTCTGTTTCCCACTGTGAAAAAATTTTAGATATCTTTAGGACTAGCAAAATATATAACTGCTGTTGCTGAGAGACAGTGAATACAACACAATGGTATTCCATTATTCCATTTATTTTTGTTAAGTTGTTTTTCAGTTGTGTCTGACTCTCCATGACCCTATTTGGGGTTTTCTTGGCAAAGATACTGGAATGGTTTGCCATTTCTTTCTCCAGCTCATTTTACAGATAAGGAAACTGAGGCAAACAGGGTGAAGTATCTTCCCCAGGGTCACACAACTAGTAAGTATCTAAGTCTGGATTTGAACTCATGAAAATGAGTATTCTTGATTCCAAGCCCAACACTCTATCTACTGTGCCACCTAGGGTTATTGGAAAAGAAAACAAAGTTTTAGATAATTTTTTACCCTTCGTTATAAATACCCAAATGGCATTTAATGATACACATCACCAATTTGGTATTAGGTCATACCCTTGACCTAAAATTTCCAGAAGAATACTAGTAGTGAGAAGAATAAATAGTTTTGTGTTTTAAAATACTTTGCAAAGGTCATTTCATTAGGTCCTCACAACAACCCTGTGAAGTCATTTTTATGAGTACTAATTTCTGTTTTATAAATGAAAACCAGAGATGTTAAGGTCACAGACCTTAAATGACCAGAATCATTTGATGCTCAATCTAGTGCTCTTTTTGCTCAACCGTGTGACTTCCCTATAGCATATGACAAGAATTTTTTGTGGCCTCTCCAGCCATACTGGCCTAGTCCCTACCTACTGGCCTCCATTTTCTGTCTCCATGCTTTTGGACTAGCTGGTATCCTTGTCCTTCCAAGCATCCAAACTCTTAGAATCCTTCGCTTCCTTTGAAGACTCACCTCAAGCCCCACTTTCTCTAGCCTTTCTGGATCTCTCTGGCATCTAGGGATGTCCCTAGAGTTGGAATAATGCCCCCTGCTGGGAGGAACATTTTGTGAGCTCTGGCCTGAGGATAAGCCATGTGGCCTTGGCATCAGGAAGTGACGTTTGCTTGTGGGTACTGTCAATCAAAGCTACCAGTCAATTAGCTTGGAGGTGTGGGGGGGGGGACGGCCCTGTTTCTGTTTTCACAGGAGGCTTCTGGGATGAAGAAAGGGTGAGGGGCTCTCTTTTCACTGGGCTGGAGCAGAGATGCTGGCTCCCTTAGATAGATAGATGGAGGAACCTTGGCCTCTTTCTCTCTCCTCTCCAAATTCTTATGCTCCTTAATAAATACTTAAAAGTCTAAACTCTTGCTAAAGCTTATAATTTATAGTGACCGCTCATTAGATTTTTAGACAGTCTAGCTAGAATTTTAGCCTATTATAGATAGCAACTTTACACTTTCTAAGGTTACCTTCCATTTACTCTGTATTTATTTTACATGTTCTGATGTATATGTTGTCTCTCCAGGCCCTGTCAGAATATGTGCTCCTTGAAGGTAGGGACAATACTCCCACTACCCTGCACAGTGTCTGGCACTTGATACACTCTTAATAAACCCTTGTTGATTGATCGTTACCCCCTACAACTGTGTTTAGTGTAGGGTCAGTAAACCAGGAAATTAAAATCCCCTAAACTCAGACTCCCACACAAAAGTCCTACTCATTGTGGTGTGGAAGGGACCTTGAGTTCTCTGCCCTTGAAACATAGGTTTGTTGGGCCCTACCAATTTGAAGAGGTTTCAGTTATGAGCTAGTGACTCACTGCATCAGTCACCAAAGAAGCAGCCTCGTTCAGAGAGGCTCATCCCTGTGTGATTGATAGTGGGAGCCACAGCAATTCATGAAGAAGAAGCAGCACGGAATGTTTGCTGGCCTTGAAGTCATAAGTTCAGATCCTGGGTCTGTCACTTAGCAACTGTGTGACCTTGAGCAAGTCACTTAAGCAAACTAGGCCTCTGTTTCTTCATCTGTAAAATGAAGGCCTTGGCTTGTACTAGATGACATCTGAGGTCCTTCTTAACTCTAAATCTGCAATCCTATAACCAGCTGAGTAGGTTGTAATGGAGGAAACAACCACACTGAGGAAATCATAGATCTTTTGAAACTCAAGTGAAAGAAACTTAGCAACAAAAACAGAAAATCTCTTTTGAAACCGAAACACTAATTTAATAGTATGAGCTGATCTGCATATTTTAATGTTTGGATGCATCTCATATACCAGACAGCAAAGATAATTCAAATGCATAAGAGACAAAAGAAATTCTGTATTCTCACAGTGCCTGAATGGGGAGGTGGTCAGTTCACACATATAAATCTGTTTTAACAAAATACTGTTCTTTTTTTTTTTTTTTACAGGTGCTGTTGTCCAGGAAGGAAGTAAAATCTTAATTGATAGGTCTAAGTTAGATGCTTCGAATCTCCTAGTTAAATTACCTGAATCTCAGCGTGCTACATATGAAGTCTGGTACCAGGTTACATCTCTTCCCCACCACGGTACAATTGTGGTTGGAGAGAGAAATATTACCAAAGAAAAGCCCTATTTCTCGCAGTACATAATTAATAAATATGGCATCACCTATCAGCATGATGACTCCGAATCCCTTACTGATCATTTTACCTTCTCAGTTTGGTTGAACCAGAAGAGCAAGTCTGCCACAAAACCAGAAGCTGACTTTCTGGAAGAGGTGTTTAATATCACTGTCTCTCCTGTGAATGACCAGCCACCAAAATTGAAGACAAAAGGACCTTCTCTGAAAGTTCTTCAGGGTGATACATTCAGAGTGGGACCTGACAATCTCAAAGTGGAAGACTTGGACAACCCCCCAGAAGAGATCAGATACACGGTCATTGGCAGCCCCACCAATGGCTTTCTAGCAAGGGCTCCCCATCTAGACTTCCCCATTCACCAATTTACACAGGCTGACATCAACAGTGGCCAGTTGTGGTTTGTACAAGATGGAAGTCCAACATCTGGGTTCTTTTACTTTAGTGTGACAGATGGTGAACATCGTCCACTATACAAACCCTTCCACCTGGAGGTCATACCTATCTCTGTCACTCTTGTGAATATGACTGACCTGATCCTTCCCCAAGGACAGACCTCAGTCTCCATCACGAATGTACATCTGTCTGCCATGACCAATGGGAAAAGTAATGAGATTACTTACAAGCTCATCCAGCCCCTTCAGCATGGGTACCTGCTCATGGGAAACAAACAAGTCACTAACTTCAAACAGGAAGATTTATTTTCTGGAAGACTATCTTACCACATGACAAATCTCACTGCCTCCCAAGACAAGTTACAGTTCATGTTGTTTACGACAGAGAACAACCTGACAGACCAGGCCCTCCACATCCGAATACAGCCTTTGCTACAAGTTGCATCCAGCCTGAAAATTCCCAACAGGGTGACTTATCAGTTGAGGCGAAAGGACCTGGATGCTACTGAACTTGCTAATTTGACAAAGAGTATTCCGACATTTGAAGTCACAGAGCCACCTGTCCATGGAAGACTTATGAGAAGAATCAGTCGCCATGCCCAACCAGAAGGAATTGACCTGTTTACTCAAATGGACATTGACCAAGGTATGTTGATGCTTGATACACATGCTAACATGACTGGTGTGGATACACTTAATGATTCCTTCACCTTCACACTCAAGGCAGACCATGTACAGCCAGCTATAGGCTACTTTCACTATACTATTGTGCTTCCCGATCCCTTGTTCATGCAAAGTTTTACTCCAGAGGCACCATTATCATCAGATGATCTGATGACATCTGCAGTTTTCCAAGAAAAGTTTGTGGTTTCCATAGTACCCACAGCACATACTGAAGGCTCAAGGAAGACGACACAGACAAGAAGACTGGGTTCAAATCTCTGGGGAAGTAAGAAAGGGGGAGATCTGGTGGCAGATGCAGAAATTCCTATAACCCAGTTCACCTGGCCAAAGGCCACCACGGACTTGAGCTCAAGGACAAGTAGAACACAGCCCAGAGACAGCAGCAATCCCTTGATGGTCATCATACCACTTGCTGTTTCCACCTTTCTGTTGATCGTGACCGTGATGTCACTTTGTATCTGCCTGATGTGCCACAAGGTAAAAAAAGCTAAACCTTTCCTTGACTCTCAGGCCAGCCCAGAGCCTAAGACTCCAAACCTAAGTCCAAACCCAGAAAGGAGTGTGACCATCCCCTCTGTCACAGTGACACCCCTTAAAAGAAGCTCCAGCAGCCCAGCAGTCAGCCCTTATGTGGCCCCAAGATGTCAGCCGCTGCTTGCCCCAGTGGCTAAACCTGTGGAGAAAATCTCTCTCTGTGATGCCTGGATGAATCTGGATCCAGAAATGGTCCAGCACTGCCGGAAGACCAACCCAACACTTAGGCACAATCAGTATTGGGTCTAGGCAGACATGAACACTTGCAAAGTTCCCACCATCTGCAGAAAGATCCATGGTAGCCCCCTTAGCTAGTTTTTAATGTTATTTATTTTTGTATGTCTTTTATAAAAGGCTCTGTGTCCCTGAAAAGGAAGACAGAGCTTATTCAAAGTCTATTTTCCATGAAACAGAAAAGTCTATTTGTATAAACCCTTTACAAAACACTTCTGCAACTCTTCTTCTCCAGCTGAGTTTTGCAGTACAGGCAAATGTCAGTGATTAAATATTTTTCTTCCAAGGTACATGCAACTCTCCTCTCAAGTCAGACTCACTTGTCTGTTTGGAAGCTGGTCCTAATGCAAGAAAACTATGGTGTTGGGTTGTTTTTTGTTTTTTAAATGGATTCACTCCCAGTGAGTCAGTTGGAAAAAAAAGAACCTTTTCAGTAAGCAGGAGAGGCTATTTATTGAATCACTGAACCTGTTTCTATGTTGTTTAAATTTTTCTTTATTTCTTTGGACCTTGAACTAGAACCTCTAGGCCATCCTTGTTCATTTCTTAATGCAACAAATGCCTCTGTGGTCTGGGAGAGAAAGTCAGCAGGTCTGGCCACCCTTCTGGGATATTTTCTACAAACTTTATGTGTCATCTAGAAACATCTGCTAGTTTCTATTACAAACCAAGATTTTATAGCACACCTCACTTTAAGGGTTGGCAAAGTCAAAAAGTTAAAGCAAAGTTGAGACTTGTGGATTGATTTCACAAGTTCAGTCACTGGTATGTTTGCATTACCTGTGCCTTTTACTGTATGAAATATTTTGTGTTGCCAGTATTCTTATTTAATGTCTAGTAGAGGAAATTTTTTTTCTATTTTCAGGCTCACTAAGCCTCAGTTTCTCTGAAAGTAAAATGGGCATAGCAACATGTAGGCCAGAAAATTTGCCTTTGATCTTTCAGATCTGAGCCTTGCTGAATGTATCAGTTTTATATTTTGACCTGTTTTGTGTAAACTGTAGTGAAAATTTCCCTCCCTTTATGTACACTGTGAAAGATGAATAAACTTGTTATTGAGTATATGTGTAAAGCTTACTATGTAGCATACCACGAAAGGGAGGGGTTGGAAATTCCACAGTAGTATGTTTTTAAACTTGTCTCATGAATGGTAACCATGAACAGTTTCTTTATAAATCAGGTTAATGCCCCTTAAATTTTTTAACATTTGAAAGAGGAGTGTGAAGAGCCAAGAAGCCTTTTGTTAGCAGGTGGAACACATTAAGAAAAGACACTTGGTAGGAATATTTACAGAGGTGGAGGAGGGGTCACATCCCCCCCTAAAACTCTCCCTTGGCCTCCCCAGGTGCACTCCATATGGAAATTACTTTCTTTTTCCCCCTTTCTTTTCAACACTTCTGCTTTTGCATCCTAGCCAGAGCTATTTAACTCTGTTAAGCAGCCAGAGCTGTTTAAACTCACCCATTCTGAGAGGCAACATGCAGAATTTACAAAACCAATTGGAGTAGAACATATATTACAGCCTGATTTCCATGATTTGTAAGTGAGCAGGAAAAGAAGATCAAGAGACATCAAACACAAGGTCTGAAGGGGCGCCAAGGATACAGAGGAGATCGCATCAATGCCACAAGTTTCCATTTCAATATAGATGAACAAACATCATGCCAGCTGCAGTTACCTTTAAAATAGGGAAGTGATATTCTCCCTCTCCCACCCCCACCCCCACTCCACCCCAGATAAACACTCATTGATCTCTTTATTAAGGAAGTATCCCAACACCATAATGAGGTCTATGGAGGTCCTTATAGGTGAATGGAGGACCTTGGAAAGTAGGAGAGAGGGTTTTGTTTCCATTTCATAGCTTTTGGAGAGAAAAATAGAACCGGGGTGGCCCCAGTCATTGAGAGGAATAGAGTCAAAAAGGCATTGGCTTTTTCTAGGCATTTAACTGTGAACAAAGGATAGATGTGGAAAGTCATGTAAGAAGATAGCAGGGAGGGCAGCTAGGTGGTGCAGTGGATAAAGCACCAGCCCTAGATTCAGGAAGATCTTAGTTCAAATCTGGCCTCAGACACTTGATACTTTACTAGCTGTGTGACACTGGGCAAGTCACTTAACCTTCATTGCCAAAGAAAGGAAGGAAGGAAGAAAGAAGGAAGGAAGAAAGGAAAAAAGAAAGAAATAGAAGATAGTGTTGAAAGAAAGGAAGGAAGAAAGAACAAAAGAAAGAAAAATATAAGAACATAGCAGTGTCTAGCGAGTATTAATTTTTTTTAAGTGTAGGGACTTGGGCGTGTTTGTAGATAGTTAGGAACCACTAGAAAGGGAGAGAGTGAATATTATTGAGGGCATGTTTTTGAGGGCAGTCTCCTAGAGAAGACAGCAGAGGATGGGATCAGGAGTACACCGAGAAAGGCTGGCCTTGGACAGGAGATAAGTCTCTTCTTTGCTAAGAGGTAGCTGGGTAGTACAGAGGATAGAGTACTGCACCTGCAGTCAGGAAGACCTGAGTTCAAATTGTGGAAATTTATTTTGATTTGGGGACCCTACCTTTAGGCTGAGAAGAGGTCAAGGGGGACGAGACGAACAGTAACGCAGGACTAGGAGGAAAGGCGGGTGGACAAGATTAAGAGAGGCAGACGAGATTAGAGGGGTGGCAAAGGCGGCAGAGGGCAGACTGATGGAGCAGACAGGCAGAAGGTCGGTGAGAGAGAAACACAGGGGTTCAGCAGTGGCAGTAAAGAGAGGAAAGTTAGAAGCAGGGGGATTTACAAAGTGAAAGGGGCTCAGAGTTAGAATAAAGGACCTGAGTGCCCTAAGGCAAGCCGCAGCTAAGGCCCTTATTGTATTAAAGAAGGTCCAGGCCTAGCAGGTCGGAAAGAGACATGGAAAGAGACTGCTGCAATGGCAGTCAGGTTGTACATTGTATTTCCCTGTATTCTTAATTTTAAATAGTATCTCATAAATAAATTCTGCTTTGATTATTTAGTTAAGAGGCTTCTTAATCCTTTGCTTATCAATTTTGGGAGTGGAGCAGTGTGGTGGAACTTTATAAAAGGCCCATGTTAAATTAATAGCAGTCAGATAGCCAAATAGTCAAAAGTCCCCAGATTAGTCCTCCTGTCAGATTAGCCCCCCAAATTAGCCTAGTCATCAAAAATATTTCCACATTTGAATGGCGACTGTGGCAGGACTTACAGCCCAATTATAATTTCTCTAAATTGATAATTTTTCATATATGGTTATAATTTTTCATAAGTACAATGATATAAAATTTTTCAGACTAATTTTTCTAGCTAATAATTCTTTTTTTTACAAAATCTAATCTTACACACTAGCTATGGACAAGTCACTGCTTCAATTTCCTCAGCTATAAAATGAGAATAATAGCACCTACCTCCCAGGATTATTGTAAGGATCAAATGAGATGCTATTTGTAAAGTGCTTGAAACAGTAGGCCTGGCACTTAGGCACTTAATGATTCTTTCCTTCCTCTTTACTCAGAGATTGGAATAAAGGTGGAAAATAGTGGGAAATAATGGAAAATATTGTTTATTCATTTCAGCCATGTCCAACTCTTTGTGACCCTGTTTGGGGTTTTCTTGGCAAAGATACTAGGGTAGTTTGCCATTTCCTTCTCCAGCTCCTTTTACAGATGAGGAAATTGAGGCAAACAGGGTTATGTGACTTGCTCAGGGTCACACAATTAGTTCATGTCTGAGGCCAGATTTGAACTCAGGAAGATGAGTTTCCCTGACTTCAGGCCCAGTGCTCTATCCACTGTGCTACCTCTTTATTTTCTCAGTAATGTTTCTAGTCCCTGAGCTGAGAAGACAGAAGGAATGGGTAGTATCAGAGGCTTAAGGAGAGAAGATTTTAAACAACCTCTGTGGGGAAGAGGATAGCAAATCGATTAGGGAGGAGTAAAAAAGTTGCCTTCTTGCTCTGAGGGCTTGAGGTAAGACTTTCATTTGTACTCCTTAGATCTCAATGGAATGAGCCTGCAGAAAAGCATCTCCTGAGGCAGACAGCCATGCAGTTCTTTCAGGAGCACATCTCCATTCCATCTCTTTAAGTGGTGGCCAGTCTTCTTCAAACCCTTCTGAATTTGGGTCTTGTAACTCTTTTCCAAAAAGTTTGGTCGACATGTTACACAAAAATTCTTGAAATGGGAGAGTAAAGGTCCAAGGATCTGGACACAAAGACATTACTCACAGCTTATCTCCTTTGAGTAGCAGTCTCTTGGAGGCCTTAATTTAAGTCCAATATCTCAAGTGCAAAGGAACTATGTCTTTGTTTCTCTATTCTTGTAGATAGGACTCATGGTAATGGATAGAACTGGACTCGGAAGTCAGGAAGACTGAAATTCAAGCACCAACTTCAATCATTTAGTGGCTACGTGATCCTAGACAAGTCATTAACCTTTCTGAGCCTCAACTTCCTTCTCTGTAGAATGAGGATAATAATACCTAGAGTACTCAGGGTCATTGCAAGGATTACATGAGATATTAGAAAGCATTTTACAAACTTCAAAACACTTTGCAGGGTGTCCCAAAAGTCTTCATGCAAATTGAAGCTATTAAATGCCAGATAGAATGATTCTCCATCCCAAGAAAGGAGAATATAGCAATGCTTCATCATAGATGAAACAGACAAAACCAAAAGTCCCATTACCAAAAGTCTTGGTTCCTTTGGCCATGCTGGCTTCCTCACAGGTCTAAATGAAAGAGGCCCAATTATTTTCCCCTCCATTTTATTTTCTTCATTTAATAGGGACTGGTGTTGAAAACTCATTTATCCCCATTAGAAAGAAACAATTAGACACAAATAATAGTTCAATCATGCTACTTCAGTAAGAATGTCTGCTAGAACAAAGACACCATATAAAAGTCAATGGGTAGAAGCTCTTTATGAATTCCTTCATTAATTATGGGGTTTAAGGAAGTTTATTTCTGAAAAGCTTTGGAAAGATCCCCCACTGATTTCCAGATGGAGTCAATTAAAAAGAAACAACATTCACTTTTGGTGCTAGCTCTGCCCCATTTAAAAAAAAAAAGAAGAGAGAGTAAGTAGTAGTTTGGGCGATTGTCTTCAGTGTTGAAAGGGGGGTTTTAAAATTCAGTTCAGTCTGGAGTTATTCATTTTAGGATCTGTCAACAATGGAAATGACCATAGCTAAAAGACAATTACATTTGTGAGGAGCCACTATGGATGGGAGGGGGTGGGTTCTAGAGGTTGACACTACAGAGCAACTCTTATGTTCTCTCCTGGCAGAATTACAGAATATTGGAGCTAGAAGGGACCATAAAGAGTATCCTGTTCAGCCCTTTTCTTGACTCATTTTGCAAAGGAGGCAATGTAAGCCAAAAAAATGAAGGGGCTTCCTCATGACCACATACCTTGTTAGTGGCAGGGCCAGAAATCAAACCCAGGCCTTTTGATTTTAAATTGAGGGATGTAGTGATGGCAGCTGGGGAGGGGGGAGGGGAATAGGGGGAGGGAGACATGGGGGAAGGGGTAGAGAAAAGAGGCTGTGGCTAAAAATGGGGGTTATGGGGATTCCTGACCTGCTACTTGCCAGTTGGGCCATCCAACCTGGATGCAGGAGCTAAATCCATTCTGCAGTGGATGGTAAAATACCATTGTCTGGGGGCAGTTAGGTGGCGCAGTGGATAGAGCACTGGCCCCGGATTCAGGAAGACCTAAGTTCAGTCTCAGACACTTGACACTAGCTGTGTGACCTTGGGCAAGTCACTTAACCCTCATTGCCCCTCCCCCCCCAAAAAGAACTCCCTATTTGACAAAAACTGCTGGGAAAACTGGAAGATAGTATGACAGAAATTAGGCATAGACCAACATCTCAGGGGCAGCTAGGTGGCACAGTGGATAGAACACCGGCCCTGGAGTCAGGAGGACCTGAGTTCAAATGTGACCTCAGACACTTGACACTTACTAGCTGTGTGACCCTGGGCAAGTCACTTAACCCCAATTGCCTCATAAAAAACCAAACAAACAAACAAACAAAAAATACCATTGTCTGAATTCCCTCAGTGTACTATCACAGAGGAAGAGAGCTCACCTTACTGAGTTAAAATCTGGCCTCAAGACACTAGCTATGTAACTCTGGGGAAGTCACTTAACTCTGTTTGCCTCAGTTTCCTCATCTGTAAAATGAGCTGGAGAAAGAAATGGAAAACCACTCCAGGATCTTTGCCAAGAAAACACCAAATGGGGTCTCGAAAACCTGGACACAACTGAAACAACTGAACAAGAACAACAAAATAATAACTGGTATGTATTACTTTAAGATTTGCAAAGTACTCTATGTCATTTCACTTGTTCCTCACAACAAACTGGGAAGCTAGATATTATTATCCCCATTTTATAGATAAGGAAACTGAGGCAGGGGTTAGCCCAGGTCACCTCTAAAATCCATACCAGGTTTAAATGGATGTTCTTTTCATCTCTCACTCCTACTATTGCAGCAGCTTCCTAATTAGGGTCCTATCCTCAATCCAATCCATCCTACACACTTTGTCCAGGTAATTTTTCTTATGCTCAGATCTGAACACATGATTATCCGACTCAATCAACTACAGTGTACTTTCTCTTCCTTCCAGGATAATACAGATTTCTCTGTTTAGTTTATAAGGCCCTACACAAACTGACCTCAATCTATTATCCAGCTTCCTCTGACATTATACTTCCTCCCAAGCTCTGTGATCAAGCCCAACTGGCCTTTTCTCTTCACATTACCCTTCTATTTTCACATCACAAGTGTCCTGGGACTTTACTGTGTCATCAGGACCAGGGGCAGCTGGGTGGCACAGTGGATAGAGCACTGGACTTGGAACCAGGAAGACCCATCTTCCTTAGTTCAAATCTGACCTCAGACACTTACTAACTGTGTGACGTTGGGCAAGTCACTTAACCCTGTTTGACCCAGTTACCTCATCTGTAAAATGAGCTGGAGAAGGAAAAGGCAAACTACCCCAGGATCCTTGCTAAGAAAACCATAAGTGGGGTCACAAAGAATCAGATGTGACTGAACAAGACCAAACGCTCCCATCGCTGGTTTTCTTCAAAGCTCAGCCCAAGCACTGTCTTCTACATGAGGCCTGTCTGCATCCCCTGCACATCTCCCCTTTTAGAATCTAAGCTCCTCAAGGAGAGGGATTGGTTCATTTTTTCTGGAGCCCCAGCACCTAGAACAGTATCTGGCACATACTAGGTAGGCACTTAAATCCTTACTGACTGACTGACCAATTAATTTCCGCTTAAGTTTTGGTGATATGATATTGTCTTTCCTTGGGTTACATCTATTTTTAAATCAAACTGAGTGAAAAGGAAGGGTGGAACCTCAGACAGGTGGCACTTGGGTGAGGAGACAGCAGAAAGAACAATGGATTTAGAGTTGTAGGACCTCCGTTTAAAACACAGCTCTGCTTCTCACTGCCTGGGCAACCTTGGGCAAGTCACTGAAGTGCTCTCTCACACCTTAGTTTCCTCATCTGTAAGATGGCAGGGTTAGACTAATGAATGCTAATACCCTTTTCAGGTCAACAAAGCAGAGCTTGGTAGAGACGGTAGAACCCTACCGGAAACACCTAGAATGGAGAAGACATCAAGTTTGATGCTGCCAATGTTTCTTCCCTTTTGTGGGGTCCTCACATTTCACAGGCCTCCCAAAGAAAAGTTACTCTGCAGTATTCAGGGCTGGTTGCCTACTGCACAGACCTTCTCAATCTCTTCCTTCCCTCCTTCCACCCTCTTCTTTTCCTCCAGGACACTTGAAAGGAAGCTTCTTTGACTTTCGACTTGAAGTGATACAGAGGCAGAGAAAAGATGGGGAAGGCTTCCATTTTTCATGCTTCCAAAACATTCGTTTTTTCCCTGTACTCTTTAAGGGCTAAAGTAGGAGAAGCTGCAAATTGCTGGTAACTTCTAAAGTTTCAGACATCCATGATGTCTATTGCCATGGGATCATCATAATAGATTTTAAAGTCATCTGCTTCAGTCCTTTCATTGTACAAGTGAAGAAAGTGAGATCCAGAGAACTTAAGCTAGGGGGCAGCTAGGTGGCGCAGTGGATAAAGCAGCAGTCCTGGATTCAGGAGGACCTGAGTTCAAATATGGCCTCAGACACTTGATACCTACTAGCTGTGGGACCCTGGGCAAGTCACTTCACCTTCATTGTCCAGCAAAAACAAAAACAAAACAACAAAAAAAAAGAACTTAAGCCATTTGTTTTAAGGTTATACAGGTGGTAAAGTGCATAGTTGGGATTTGGACCCAGATCCTCTGATTCCTAACTGGTTTTCCCAGCATTGGTCAGTTCCCTTAAGCTCCTTTGAAAATACATGGCCTGGGGCGGTGGGACAGCTAGGTGGCAGTGGATAAAGCATTGTCCCTGAATTCAGGAGGACCTGAGTTCAAATCCCACACTTACTAGCTTTTTGACCCTGGGCAAGTCACTTAACCCTCATTGCCCAGCAAAAAAAAAAAAGAAAGAAAAAAAAAGGAAAAAGAAAAATATATGGCCTGAGTGAATTCATGCACTCCTAGAAAAGCAATCTTCCTTGCCACAGACTTGCCATAAATTGTGCACAGAGTGCTGCTTCTAGGGCTGCTGGGTCCATGTAGTAATGCAAGCATCAGGGGGCAGGAGGTCCTGTGGTATCCTGGACCTCCTGGGGCTCCCTTGTCCCCTGCGTGAGCTGCAGCCCCAGGCCAGTGGATGATCCTGCTCAATGTGACCTGCGGTTTCTCTGCCCATCAGGCCAAATCCCAGAAGTCAGAAATGTGTCAGTGCTGTATTCTACAGAAAGACTACGATTTATTACATTTCCTAATATTTTTAGAAAGACTCGATGGTGTTTAGTCTGAGGGAAGCCTGGGCTTTCACAGTAGTGCTTGTGTCAGCAGCCCTGCCATAAACTCCCCAGCTCAAGTTGCAGGAGCTCAGTGGGAAGAATGTACAGTTGATTGAAAGGGTGCATTAAAACTCTGGGCTGGGGAAGTTGGGTTTCATTATAGAATGTGAGCAGTGTTAATTTGGCCATTTAAAATGTTTATGTCTATGGAAAGAAAGCCTAGAAGTTCCACATGTGTTATGGGCCAGCCTAAATTTAGGAAGGCCCTCATTGGGGCCTCTGGAACTTGAGGAATATTATTAGTGAGGGCCATAATGCGGATGTAGCAAGAGTGATAGAGAACAGCCTTAGCAGTCATCTTGTCCAGAGGCGTCAGACAGGTCTCCCTTCCTGCCCCATTGCCACCCAATAGGGGGCAGAAACCTGATTAAAATGTGATTAATAACAAGGAGAGAGGCAGCTAGGTGGTGCAGTGGATAGAGCACCAGCCCTGGAGTACATGAGTTCAAATCTGGCCTCAGACACTTAACACTTACTAGCTGTGTGACCCTGGGCAAGTCACTTAACCCCAATTGCCTCACTAAAATAAATAAATACATACATACATACATACATGAATAAATAACAAGGAGGCAGCTAGATGGCTAGAGTGAATAGAGCACTGGTCCTGGAGTCAGGAAGATCTGAGTTCAAATACTGCCTTAGATATTTACTAGCTGTGTGACCTTGGGCAAGCCAGCCAGCCAGAAAGATAAATGATGAAAGAAAGAAAGAGGGAAAGAGGGAAAGAAAAAAAGGAAAGA
The DNA here is from genome assembly GCF_019393635.1 of Dromiciops gliroides. Taxonomy (NCBI): domain Eukaryota; kingdom Metazoa; phylum Chordata; class Mammalia; order Microbiotheria; family Microbiotheriidae; genus Dromiciops; species Dromiciops gliroides. The sequence goes on from NC_057861.1 coordinate 401,417,874, forward strand.
AAAAGAAAGAGAGGGAGGGAGGAAGGAAGGAAGGAAGGAAGGAAGGAAGGAAGGAAGGAAGGAAGGAAGGAAGGAATAAGACAGGAAAGAAAAGTAGGAAGGAAGAGAGAAAGAGAAATGACAGAGATGGGGTTTGATCCCAAATCTTTTGATTCTAAAGCCCATATTCTCCCCAGTCTCAGAAGGCTTGCTGGTAAACCTTTTCAGTACCTGCACCTTTATTCATACTCATATCTACGTCCATGGAGCATCTAAAGGAGGCTGTCACTCCCATGATCAGCCATTCACACCCTAGACACAGCCATGGCAATAGCCATCCTCACAGTGACCATGGGCCCAATCATAGGTCCTCTTATGAATCTTCAGGAAGGAAAGTAAGGAAAACCTCATTTGTTAAATACATACCATGTGCCAGATGTGTACTAAGTACTAGGGATACAAATTCAAGTTTTAAAAAAAGGCATTCTCTGCCCTCAAGGAACTTACATTCTAAAGGGGGAAGACTCACAAAAGGGAGCTGAAAAGGGTGGAAGGGGATGAAAGAATGGGGCAAGATTTGATTTTGAAATTCTGAAAGTCAGGAGCAAAGCTGGGAAGGTAATGAAGGCTGGCTAGCTTAGGCCTCTTCACAAAATGTGAGCTACAGAAGAAACTCACCAATGGGAGAGGGTGAAGAGCAGGCATCTGGAGTGGTAAGACAGTTCAGGCTGAAGAGACCCCAGGTACTGAGGGAAGTTCCCCAATGAGACAGCAGTAGAGGCACATGCTTTTTAAGTCCAAAAGGTCAGGAACAGGCCTGAGAGGAGAATGAAGGAGAAACAATGCTTCTATGAGAACTGTCTACTTATACTGACAGACAGGCTTGGCAGTATTAGTGCTATTGTATCCATAATTCGCAGAAAGCAATTTGGATGGTTTATTACTGATCCTCTGTGCTCTCTTTTTATGGCTATATTAATTTTTCTCGGTGTTATTCCACTGATGAAAGATGACTATCAAGTATGATTCCTGAGGCTGCTATATGAGAGAGAAACATAGCTTTAGAAAAAATACAGAAAATTGAAGGTTTACTATCATACAAGGTCTGGTGTTGTGGCTAGAAAAATTCATATTTTGGTGATAGTAAATGTTATGGAATAGAGAAGTATATATTGGTTAGAGAAGATTTAAGATGTCATAGTGAACAGTCTGATAATGCAAGGGGAAAAAGAGTCATACTTTCAAAATGTCTGTGTAAGGTACAAAATTCCATGATGTTCTCATTCTGACAGAACTGAGTCTCAAACTCAGCATCTTCCCACCTACCCCCCAAATCCTCCCCTCTTCCTAGTTTCCCTATTTCTATTGAGAGCACCACAGAGTAGTTTAAGGGGCAGCTAGGTGGCTTAGTGGATAGAGTACCAGCCCTGGAATCAGGAGGACCTGAGTTCAAATCCTGCCTCAGACACTTGACATGTACTAGCTGTGTGACCCTGGGCAAGTCACTTATCCCCAATTGTGAAGAAGAAGAAGAAGAAGAAGAAGAAGAAGAAGAAGAAGAAGAAGAAGAAGAAGAAGAAGAAGAAGAAGAAGAAGGAGAAGAAGAAGGAGAAGAAGAAGGAGGAGGAGGAGGAGGAGGAGGAGGAGGAGGAAGAAAGAAGGAAGAAGAAGGAAGAAAGAAGAAGGAAGAAAGAAGAAGGAAGAAGAAGAAGAAGAAGAAGGAAGAAGAAGAAGAAGAAGAAGAAGAAGAAGAAGAAGAAGAAGAAGGAAGAAGAGTACCACCATCCTCCCAGTCACTCAGGCTTACAACTTTGGTGTCATCCTCAACTCCTTATTCTAATTCCACATATATGTTGTTGTGGCTGTTATTATTCAGTTGTTTCAGTCGTGTCTGACCCTTCACTACCCCATTTGGGATTGTCTTGGCAAAGATACTGGACTGGTTTGCCATTTCCTTCTCCAGCTCATTTGACAGATGAAGAAACTGAGGCAAACAGAGTTAAATGACTTCCCCAGGCTAGTAAGTGTCTGAAGCCAGATTTGAAGTCAGGAAGATGAGTCTTCCTTACTCCAGGTCTGGAGCTCTATCCACTGGGTCACCTAGCTGCCCATCAATCAGAATAGGCCTCACCAATCAAGAGAGGCAGCCTCAAAGTTGAGATTTCTCCAGGGTGGGAAAGTGGCTGAGGAGGAGGTGAAATGCAGAAAATGAGGGGAGCAGGGAGTTGTTACTTAACTTCCTTTCTGATGTCTTCCTTTGTTCATCTGAAGGTGATAGGGTTAGACTAGATCAATGGTGTCAAACTCATAGAAACTGGGCCACTAAACTGTACATAAAGATTCTTGCAGCAGCAGATTGACTTAGAAAACCACAAATTAACATTATCTATGTTCTACTGTATTTTTTAAAAAACCCATCACATTTATTTTCTTTGTTTTTTGGGGTTTTTTTGCGGGACAATGGGGGTTAAGTGACTTGCCCAGGGTCACACAGCTAGTAAGTGTCAAGGGTCTGAGGCTGGATTTGAACTTAGGTCCTCCTGAACCCAGGGCCGGTGCTCTATCCATTGCGCCACCTAGCTGCCCCCTTCTACTGCATTTTTATTTACTTTGTTAAATATTTTGTTGTTGTTGTTGTTTCTGTCATATCTGGCACAGCTAGTAATTGTATAAGCCTGGATTTGAACTCATGAGGGTGAGTTTTTTTTTTTTTTATTCCAAGCCCAGGAATCTATCCACTGTACCACTTAGCTGTCCCCACATATATTATCCATTACCAAATCATTTCCACCTTCACACTCTCCACTCACATGCCACCACCCTTCATAATCCCTCACCTGGGCTATAGCGATGGCCAATCTCTCCTCTATTCAATAGCCAAAACCATTTCCATAAAGCACAGTTCTGACCATTTCATCCCACCACTTAATAACTCCTTATTACAACTCAATAATTAAGTTCCTTGTTAGGCATTTAAAGCTCTTTATAACCTGCCCCTTCCCAACATTTGAGTCTTACTACATTTTACTCTTCTCCACACATTTTGCTATCTGGTTATACTGGCCAACTTGCTGTTCTTCCAATTGAACTCTCTGTCTCTCTTCTCTATGCCTTTGGAGTGGCTGTCCCCCATGCCGGGAAGGTTCTCCCTCTTCACCTCTATCTTTTAATTTCCCTAATTTCCTAAAAGACCTAGTTCATTCCCCCCTTCTGCAGGAGACTCCCCCCACCCCACATCCACCCCTTTCTTATCTACTCTGAAGACATTTTGAACACACTGAGCTTTTTACAGATTGTCTCTCCTATTTGAATGTAAACTCCTTGAGGGCAGGGCCTGGTTTTGCTTTTTCTTTTTATCTGCCATGCTTAGCACAGTGTCTGGCACATAGTTCATAGTAAGTTCATAAATATTTTCTGACTGACAGAACAGATGGAATTCATAAAATACGTCAATGACAGCACTAACATCATGTAACAAGGAATTTGATTTGTTATGAATAATGAAGATTGAATCACTCACACTGAGGGGAAAATGCACATAAATGTACAGAAACAATGCATCATATTTGATTTTTTAAAAAAGTTTAGTATGATTGGATCAAGATGTTTTCCTAAAGGAAATTTTGATTATGTGTGTGGAAATCATGATGATTTGAATGACTATGCTTTGTGTTTATTAAAAAGGAATCTCATTATAGATGGGAGCACAACATATCACATTCTTGAGGGGTTGTACAAATGTAATTTTTTCATGTTCAATTAAGGAAAATAGAAATGATGTATTACAATAAGAAGGCCGTAATTGTTTCACTATACATATTTTTCTATCATATTATCCTTTTGTAAATATGTGTTTACACATTTATTACAAGTATGCAAATTACAAGTATAAAAATTTGAGTTTTGACTCAATTTTTTGCAAAGTTAAAAATAAGAGTTAAAGTTACATATTTTTGAATCTTGCATATGAAACTTGTTTCTAACTATACTTTTGTAAAATTCAGCAATTGGAAGGTTAGACATCATAATTCTAGGGTTGGAAGAGGCCTCGTAGACTATCTTTTCCTATCCCCTCATTTTATGAGGGAAAAAAACTGGGGCCCTGGGAGGTTAGAGACTTACCCAGGATCACACAAGTGGTAAGTGTTAGGATGATTTGAACCATTCTTTTCATACCAAGCTCTCCCCAGCTAGCTGTCACCTGCCTAAAATTCCCCCATTCCTTTGGGTTTAATATTCCCTCCACTCATTTCATTCTGATATGAACTGGAAGGAATCTCAGTTCATCCCCCTAATTTAAAAAAAAATAATTTTATAAATTTCCAATTAAGCATTTGTTTTCATTCCCTACTACTCCCTAACTCCCCTTCCCCCATTCAGCAACAACAAAATTAAACACTCATAGAAAATTTGCATATTGAAGTAAAGCCACTTCCCGCATTGGTCATGTCCAGAAGTATACGTCTCATTCTGCAATTTAAATTCCTCACCTCCCTCAAAAAACAAATAAATAAATAAATTCTTCACCTCTCTGGCAGGAGGTAGATGAGATGCTTCATTCTGAGTTCTCTGGAAACATGGTTTGTCATTGCATTGATCAAAGTTCTAAAACCTCTCAGTTATTTTCCTTTATAATGTTCTTGTAATTGTATAAACTTATCTCTTGGTTCTGCTCACTTCCCTGTATCAGTTCATAGACATCTTCCAAGTTTTCTCTGAAACTTTCCATTTTGCTATTTCTTATGGCACAATAACATTATATTCCCATGCTATCATTTATTCATTCATATTTTGTTTCTATGGAAAGAGCTATTATACATACACACATATACAGGTGCATGTATATACATATATATATATATATTCTATACATAATATATATACATATTTGTATCCAGTCTGATTCTAGAACCAGTGTTCTTTCTACTGCATGACTCTCCACATTCCCCTCTGCTTTCTCAAACACTAACATTTCCCTCTGCTTTCTGATTATAGAATATTGCAGCTGGAAAGAAGCCTAGAGATCAATGAATTTTAAAAGTCCATTTTTTTTTTAGTGAGGCAATTGGGGTTAAGTGACTTGCCCAGGGTCACACAACTAGTAAGTGTTAAGTGTCTGAGGCCGGATTTGAACTCAGGTACTCCTGGCTCCAGGGCCGGTGCTCTATCCACTGCCCCTTAAAAGTTCATTTTACAGAATGTCATAAAGTGTCACAGAGTCCTGGTGCCTTTTCAAAAACCTTTCCAAGAATGACAGATAGGGCATTGGAAGCCAGGATTCCTTTTTCTTAGGCCAGGTCTGTTTTATTCCACCTTGAGACCACCTTTTACTGTATCCCTTCTCCCACACCTTAGCTGTTCTCAAGTTTTCCTTTCTTCTTCCCTTATAAGCACAGTTTAATTCTTCATCACTGTCAGGGTCGTTGTTTTTCACCGACCCTACACTAAACGACAGAAATTGCCTCTTGACTCTAGCTTCTCTTGGGTCTCCTCCTGGCTCCGAGAGCCAAGGAATTATCTTGGGGCCTTTGTAGGTCTCAGAGCAGGGAAGAAGCAGGAATCTGACTTCTGAGAAGAGAACAGAGGATGGAGGAATCAGTCTGGATAACACCTCCCTCCCCTCACTTAGAGGGGAAGCCCCCCTAAGAACTGCAGAGACAGCAATCTGACCCTTTCTTTCCAAGTTACAATAAATGGAGTCTGCATTTCTTCTGAAAAGAGTTCTCATCTTTGTGGCTGATGTTGCCACGGCCAATTGCAAACCCAAAGACTCAGATTCAGAAACTCCCTCCCAGGGTATTGTATTGTAATTGAAAGCAGAGCTGGGCTATGCAGCCCTTCCAAGGGTCTTATAGGGAGAATTGCAAGAAACTAGGACAGAGAGGGGAAAAAAGTAGTCAGAGCCAGAAAAGACAATGTTTTAGTAGTTATAAGAAAGAAAGGGGGCTGGAGGCTGCTACATGGATAATTTCTACTCAGCTTAACAAAATGGCAGAAGAGGCTCCAGAGGTCTGGGCCCAAAGGCTTTGCACTCAAGGCAAGAAGGATTGGGTACTTGGCTGAATTGGCCCCCTGACTCGTGTTACCAGTATTGTCTGTTAGGATCTCCCCTTCTCCATCATTACAATGAATAGAGCACAGGACTTAAACCTGAGTTGGAACCCTCCCTTAGATACTTACTAATTGTGTGACCCTGGGTAAGTCACTTAACACTCTCAGACTCAGTTTCTCCATCTGGAAAATGGGAATAATAATAGCACCCACCTCACAGGGTGGTTATAGAGATAACAAGTAAGATGCTTTGCAAACCTTAAAGTACTTTATATAAATACTATCTATCATCATCATCACCACTATTATCTGTTAAATGGAGATGCCAGTGCTACAAAGGCCTCTGGGAAAGATTTCTTAAGACATCATTATAGTTTAAGCTCTTACAAGGAATATTTTCAGCAGATGAGGAAATAAAGTTTATTTCTTTGAGGATACTCAAAGGATCTGTGTAGAGAATCCTTCCATATATATGGGAACAACTCAGATATGACTTAGTAGATAAGTCCAAGGCAATGATTAAATGGTAAGTGTTAAACAATCAGCTCTCTGGGGGAAAATGTGCACAGGACACACTTTTAAATTTACTTTGCATTATTAATATTATTAATATTTTCTCTATCACTTTAAGTCTAGACAATCCACAAAATAATAAATCAATTTCCAAGGTGCAAATGCTCACACTGAAAATTTAACAATCAGATCTCATGTGCTCTTTGGATCTGATTCTACCATACCCCTGGTCTTAGGGAACTTTCTGGGGTGCCTAGAGATTAAGTGATTTAGGAGCATGAGTCTTAAATTTAGCATTGGAAGGGGCATTCCGGGTCATCAAGTCCAACACTCTCATTATACAGATAACAAGATTGAAGCTCAGAGGTGTTAAATGCCTTACCCAGAATCACTTGGCAAGGATGTGTCAGGAGGATTTGAATCCAATACTTTCTAACTTGAAGTCCAGCAATCTATTACACCACAGTAAACTAATATGATTTACTTGCATGAGACCAATATTTCTGTCTAGCAAGAGGTTTCTGAATGGTGACACAGTGATGACTGGCCTGTCCATCCTAATTTCTGCCTCCTACAGCCCACTAGACCCTTTTGCCTTAGGAAGTCTCATTTACTTGGTTTAAAACAAAAAAACAAAACAAAACAAAACAAAACCAAAAGCAGCATATGATTCAGGCCATGAGGCAGGATTCCAGATGTCAGATATGTGTTCCAAAGTGTTGATCACTGGTTTAAATAAAAAAACACAAAAAACCCTGGACTGTGTCCAAACCTGAAAGATTTACTTCTCAGTTTTTATTGGGAGGAAGACTTGGATTTTTTCCAGAATTGAAAATGCATTATTTCAATTCCTGGAAGAAACTATGGATCAGCTGTGGTTTGGGAGCTCACCTCAAAAGACTGAGGCCTCTCCCTCCTAATGATAATCGCAATGGCCTTAGTTCCTTCAGGTTTACACATGGCTTTAATTGAATTATCCCTTTTGGCTTCACAACAATTGTTACAGGTATTATTATCTCCATTTTATGGATGAGAAAACTGAGCCCACGAAAGGTTATATGATTTTACTATGTAAGGTTCACTTACAACTGGTTACTCTGTCTCTGAGACTGGATTTATACCCATCTTCTTGACTCTAAGTACAGCTCTCTATTCACTACCCTACTACTGAAAAGGGATCATGGAGTTCTCGGTATACAGGGCATTGATCCCTCCATTCATGTACCCAATCATCCATCCATTCCTCTGTCTATCGCTAAGAAAACCATTTTACATCTGGTCACAGAACCTTGCTTGGTTGTAGTAATTTCTGCCTGGGGTTCTCTAAGTGAGTTTTTTATCCTATAGGTGGCACAGTGGATAGTGTACTGGGTGTGGAGTCAGAAAGGCTCATCTTCCTAACTTCAAATCCAGTCTCAGACAATAGCTGTGTGACTCTGGGCAAGTCACTTAACCCTGTTTGCCTGAGTTTCCTCATCTATAAAATGAGCTGGGGAATGTAACGATTGGAATAACGCCACCTGCTGGATACTTACTGTAGAGGAGTTCTGCCCATGAAGGGAAGGTCTTTGAGGGCAAGACCAGGAGTCAGGAAGTGACGCGGGCTAGTGGGAGGAGGAAGGAAGAGACTGGCGCTCAGTCTCGCTCTCTTTCCTTTGGACTCTGGCGGAGAAGGGAGCTAGAAATGTGCTCTCCCTTTAATAGATAGGAATCTAGGCCTTTTTCTCTCTCTTTACCAAACTCTTATTCTCCTTAATAAATGCTTAAAAGTCTAACTCTTGCTAAAGCTTATAATTTATTGGCGACCACTCATTAGATATTTTAGACAGTTTAGCTAGAATTTTAGCCCTTAACAGATGGCTGACCACGAAGAGGAAAGCTAACCCTCAGTCTTCTGATCTGCTGGTTGGGTAAGAAATTTCCCCTCCCTTTCCCTTTAACTGCTAAGTACTGGTGTACTGGCTGTGTTTTCCTTTAAATTTTTTCGAATGGACCTTTTAAACTCCCTAATTACCCTATTTTTGATTTTAGTCTGTTTAACCAGACAAATGGGAGATAAGATCATGTTAATGCTTTGTTTTTGTGGATTTTCTATTTTTCTTTTTATTTTTGTTAAAAGAGCCAGCAACTTACTCACACAAGGAAATATCTCTCCCTCTCCCAACCATGCTTTTTCAGAGAAACCTGAAGAGATTCCTGCAGCTTTTCCCAGTTCTAACACTAATTGTTGCTTTAATTTTGCATGCCTGGAGGCAATGACCCACCCTCTAGAAGCTTTTAATCCCCTAGCACCTGGAGGCCAAGTGGGGGAAGAGGAATCCAGGCCTGAGTTCAAAATCAAGTCTGATTCTAATTGCTCTGGTCCCTCCCCTCCTCTCCAAACCCCACCCTCTACTCCTCCCATGGCCAAGCCCATTGCTTCCCTGGCCCGGGAAGTCCAAAGATCTAATGCGCATGCTCAACTTTCTCTAACTGCATTTGCAGCTTCAGGCTCACCCCTTCCCCAGCCTGGCTGTGCTTCTGAGACAACTTTAGAAAACCCTTTAAATTCCAGATATGCTTGTTTTGTTCATAATTTTGCTAACCTGCTTTTGTCTTTAATTAGTAATCTTATAAAGCATTTGTATGGTGAAAAGACTGACAGACAATATAGAGGGGTTAAAGAAGAAAAACTTAAGCTGAATAAGAATGACAATCATCAACATAGTTCAAGACTCTGCTTTTGCCATGGAAGGGTATATATTTTACAGAAATGTAGAAGTAAGCAGCAAGGTATTGATATGAGTATTGGGGATTTTAGATATCGGAATCAAGAGTGTTCTGAATTCACTCAGATTATTAACAGTATCAGTTCAGAGGTTACATAGGATTTCTATGCTATTACATATACATTTTGAAATTAATGGTATGGGTTTATTTTCATAGAGATTTTCATGCTTTTGAGGTTGTGTTTTATACTTAGTTTTTAAAACAAGGAGAATATTTGTAAAAGCTTTTTAGTCATGTGATCAAGTTTATATTTTATAATACTCTTTAAGTTCATGTTCATTTAGATTTCCTTAGTTTGAATTTCACTGTCTTTTATTGTTCCATGTGTATTTTCTTCTATTCATTTATCTAATTTTGAAAAAATTGCAAGATGGTTTTGATTTCATAATACAGTGTTAATTCTAGGAGTATTGTGCTCCCATATTCTGAGTTGTTTGTTTTTGTTATTTTTTCTCAACTGATTATTTGATCAAACTCTTTAAAGCATTTCCCTGGCAAATTGGTTGCCATGGCAAGTGTAAATTGATTCTAGAAGTATTATTTTTGATAAGCATATTCCCCCCCCCCCAAAAAAAGAGGGGAACATTTGTAAAAGTTTTCTTTTTTCAAAAAAAAAAAGTTCCTTGAGATTCTGTTGTGCTTTAACTTGTATTTAAGTATGTTCTGATTTTTCACAAAAGTAATTGTATACTAAGTAAAAAAAAGGGTATTATTTGAAATTGTTGCATAATTATATATTATATTTTGAGTCAAGATGTATTCACATTTTTTGCAATCATTTATTATCCTCAATTTTAAATCCATATGAGACTTGGATTATGGGAACTTATCATTTAAGACATTAATTGCCTTTATTCTGAGTTATCAGATGCCAGTTGGCCAAGATGCCATCCAATCACAAGAGGAATACATGCAAGAGCAGACACTGAACTGTCACATGAGGGGAGACATGCATGAAGTCAAGGTATGGCCGAGGGAACGGCTTTTGACAAATGTTGAGGTTGGATTCTCTTGGTTTAATATTTTATTCTCTTTTTCCCCACAATATTGTACAGATGGCTGGAAGTATTCATCCCACCCATCTCACTTCTACACCTGGCTTCTATGCTCCCTCCTATATGCCTGATGCCATGGACATCTCAATCCCATGCATCTGATTAAGTCTGACTCAGTTTCTTCCAATATGTTCGGTGGCATGGACATATATTCCATCCACCTATTTTAAGCCTGGCATACTGTATGGGCAGTACATATTGCTCAAGTGTGGGAATGCTCATATCCCATCATTTCTCTGTTCTTTTATGGTAACCCCCATAATTATCTCAGGTGTCATGATAAATACAGTGTTGAATTTGGCCTTGACACCTGTTACCAATTATATTAGATTTTTTAATTCCTCATAATGGCATGAGGATAATTAGGCAGATGATGCAAAAAGTGATGAAACAAAGATAAAAAATTATTTTTAATAATTAATATCGCAGCAATTGTCTTCTCAATTACCCTCCATAAGGGGGGGACTATAGTAATATTATAATTTTAAAGAATGGTTCAATTTTTGTTTTATTATATGTTTCATGTGTAACAACTAAGATTCTGAATTCCCTTAGACATGTTTTTGAGAACTTTCATTGTTTGATTTGATTATTGACAAAGCTATTTTAAAGTTGTGTTAAGCTCAATTTTGTAGGAAATTTTCCTGGCTGATTACCAGCATCCACACATCAACCCCTGAAAAGACTTCCATTCCACGACTACACCTAGAGGACATCTGAGAAAAGACTTTCAGAGACTTTAAATGAACAGTTTTGATTTGTTCTTTTTGTTGGTTTTTTTCTCTTTCTGTTATAATATACACCATCTGTAACATGTATTCTCTGCAGAGGCCCTCCCTTTGCAAGACTAATGTCAAAGCGTCGGTTCATGAGGACAAAAAAAATCGCCCCTCTGGACAAAACTTTCCTCTCTTCCTTTTCTATATTGTTGTTCACATATTATTAGTTAGCAATAGTTATCATATTGTTTTTACTGTTCCATCAAGGAAACATTTTGTTTCTTGAGGAACAACAGGGGGGACTGTAACGATTGGAATAACGCCACCTGCTGGATACTTACTGTAGAGGAGTTCTGCCCATGAAGGGAAGGTCTTTGAGGGCAAGACCAGGAGTCAGGAAGTGACGCGGGCTAGTGGGAGGAGGAAGGAAGAGACTGGCGCTCAGTCTCGCTCTCTTTCCTTTGGACTCTGGCGGAGAAGGGAGCTAGAAATGTGCTCTCCCTTTAATAGATAGGAATCTAGGCCTTTTTCTCTCTCTTTACCAAACTCTTATTCTCCTTAATAAATGCTTAAAAGTCTAACTCTTGCTAAAGCTTATAATTTATTGGCGACCACTCATTAGATATTTTAGACAGTTTAGCTAGAATTTTAACCCTTGACAGGAAAGAGATGACAAACCCTTCTGGTATCTTTACCAAGAAAACCCCAAATGGGGTCACAGAGTCAGACATGACTGAACAACAACAACGTCTGATGTTAAATCTATGAATTCCACTTTTAAACCTGGAGTCCAGCCTCTCATGGAATAAACAATGGGCTGAGCCACAAGACCACTCTGGACTTCTCACAACCCTTAGGAACCTTTTCGGAGAACACAGACCCCAAGGCCTTCTGAGTATGTCTCAGGTTTCTTCCTGTTACTTGTTGTTCATTCTCAAAGAGGACCAACAGCATCACTATAGAGTTAGCTTACTGAAGGCAGGGACCATGACTTATACTTCTAGGTGTCATGGACTTGAAGTCAAGAAAACCTGCTTTTGAATCCTGCCTCGGACACTTACTAGCTGTGCAATATGAGTAAGTCACTTAACCTAATTTTCCTCATCTGTTAAAGGGGGATAATAATAGCGCCTACCTCACCAGTATTATTATGAGGATCAAATGAATTAACATGTGAAAAGTGCTTTGTAAACCTTAAAGTTACATAAAAATCTGGTTAGTAGTAGTAGTGGTGGTGGTGGTGGTGGTAGTAGTAGTAGTAGTGGTGGTGGTGGTAGTAGTGGTAGTGGTGGTGGTGGTGGTAGTAGTAGTGGTGGTGGTGGTGGTAGTAGTAGTGGTGGTGGTGGTGGTATTAGTAGTGGCAGTGGTGATGGTAGTAGTAGTAGTGGCAGTGGTGGTGGTATTAGTAGTGGCAGTGGTGGTGGTGGTATTAGTAGTGGCGGTGGTGGTAGTGGCAGTGGTGGTGGTAGTAGTAGTGGCGGTGGTGGTGGTGGTGGTGGTGGTGGTGGTAGTAGTAGTGGCAGTGGTGGTGGTGGTAGTAGTATTCCCATAGCATGTAATACAGTGCCTAAGGCAGTGAGTGTTACATGTACACTTGCCTGACTATGGGTCTGTTTTCCTAAGGCCTTTAGCTAACAGACTCAGGACTTCCTGGCAAGGAGCTGCATGCTGTGCAGAGGAATTTGTCCCAGCCCGAGGAAGGTAGAGGGCTCTAGCCACCATTTGAAGATCACATCCTGAAAGTGTTGCAGCAAAACCCTCCAAAACAAACACTCCTCCCCTCCCTGCTTTCCCCACCTCTCCATTCCCACCCCTTCTTGGAGCTGGTTTAATAGCATGAGCAAACATTATTCCTGGCCTACTTAGCAGGTTTAGACTCTCTCTACCTACTGTGCTGAGCTGATTTTCATAATGACAGGCCCTTGAATCCCAGTAATGGTTTAGTGTTGATTAAGCCCCTACTATGTGAGGCTAAGAGAGTCAACCTTGGAGTCAGCAATAAATAATAATTATAATAAATAATAACAATAGCTAACATTTATATAGCACCTACTATATGCTATATATAAGTGCCCTGTGCTGGGCACTTTACAAATATTACCTCATTTGATCCTTACAGAAACCCTGTGAGGTGGGTGATGTTATTATCCCCATTTTACTGTTGAGGAAACTGAGACAGAGATTAACTGACTTGCCCTCGGTCATGCAGCTAGTAAGTATCTGAGGCTGGATATGAACTCAGATCTTCAAGGAAGACCTGACTTCATTTCCTGACTCTGACACATTCTGGCTCTGTGATCCTAGACAAGTCATTTCACTTCTTGGTACCTTAAGCAATTCTCTTCAGCCACTTTAAGGCACAAAAAAGTTGTCAATCTGACTGGGTGGAGGGGATTTCCTCACCAAAAACTCCCCAAACCAATTAAATCACAGGTCTAGACCCCTCTCCCCTACCTGGCAAATGTACAAGATGCTGTGCTAGGATCTGAGATTGTTAGATCCAATGCATCCAGGATCTCACTTAAACAGATACTCCTTTCAACAATGCAACAAACTCTGGTGGCTCTCTGCTGCCTCTAGTCAAATGTCTATTTGTCACTTAAGGCTTTTTACCACCAACCTATCTTTCCAGTCTCCTTGTTATTACTCACCTCCATGTATTCCATAGTCCAACCTTTCTAGCCTACTCATGAATTTGTGGCTCATACTAATCCACCTCTCATCTCCATTCAGGGGGCAGCTAGGTGGCACAATGGATAGAGTGGCAGGCTTGGAGTCAGGAAGACCCAAGTTCAAATCCAGCCTCAGACATTTACTAGCTGTATGACCCTGGGCAAGTCACTTAACCCTGTTTGCCTCAGTTTTCTCATCTGTCAAATGATCTGGAGAAGAAAGTGATAAACCACTCCATTATCTTTGCCAAGAAAACCCCAAATGGTGTCATGAAGAGTTGGACACAACTGAACAACAAAAACAACATCTCTGTTCATTTATTGTTTCTTCTACACCCTCCACATCCCCTTGCTGGGAAAAGTCTTCCTCATATATACCTCTTGGAATCCCTGGCTTCCTTCAAGAGTCAGCTTAAGCATCATCCCCTACATGAAGACTTTCTAAATTCCTCCAGCTCCTAGAGATCTCTTTCTTCAAAATACTTTTCATTCAGGGGCAGCTAGATAGTGGATAGAACACCAGCCCTCTAGTCAGGAAGATCTGAGTTAAAATTCGACCTCAGACACTTGACACTTACTAGCTGTGTGACCATGGGCAAACCACTTAACCCCAATTGCCTCACCAAACCCCCCCCAAAAAAACCCTTTCATTCAGTTTATGTTTAGTTTGTATGTACATTGTTTTTAAATAGAATTTTATTTTACAAAATATATGTAAAAACAAATTTTAACATCAATTTTTTTTTAGTGAGGCAATTGGGGTTAAGTGACTTGCCCAGGGTCACACAGCTAGTAAGTGTTAAGTGTCTGAGGCCGGATTTGAACTCAGGTACTCCTGACTCCAGGGCTGGTGCTCTATCCACTGCACCACCTAGCTGCCCCTAACATCAATTTTTTAAAACTTTGTATTCCAACTTCTCTTCCTCCCTCCATTCCCACCCCCCACCCACAAGAACTCAAGCAATTCAAAGTAAGTTATACATGAGTAGTTATATGCATGTATAACTTACTTTGTATATACATTGTTGTTGTTATTCAATCACTTCAGTTGTGTTTGACTCTTCATGACCCCATTTGGGGTTTTCTTGGCAAAGATACTGGACTGGCTTGCCATTTCCTTCTCCAGCTCATTTGACAGACGAGGAAACTGAGACAAACAGGTTTAAGTGACTTGCTCCGCTGGTGTCTGAGGCCAGGTTTGAACTCAGAACGATGAGTTTTTCTCACTCTAGGCCCAGCAGTGTTCCACCTAGCTGCCCCTTTATATATTTAACTAGGTACATTTTGTCCCCCTTGTTATAATGTGAGCTCCTTGAGAGAAGGGATTGTTTCACTTTTATCCTACTATCTTCCAGATAGCCAGTGAATAAATGAATGAAAGGATGGATGGATGGATGGATGGATGGATGGGTAAAAAAAAATTGATTATGATAGCTAGTGTTATCAAGTTCTTTCTATGTACCAAACATTGGACTAGGCACCGGGGACACAAATAGACACAATACCTATTAGCAAGGAGCTCATGTTATAAGAAGGGAGATAGTATATAGGTAGCTAGCTGGCCCAATGGGTAGAGCGCTGGGTCTGAAGTCAGGTAAGACCTGCATTATCTGGCCTGAGACACTATCTATGACCCTGAGCAAGTCACTTAACTTTTTTGCTTCAGTTTCTGCATCTGTAAAATAAGGCTACTAATAGCACCTACCTCCCAGGGTTGTTGTGAGGATCAAATGAGATAATAATTGTAAAGTACTTAATGCAGTAACTGGCACATACTATATAAATGTTGTGGTTGTTGTTCCATCATGTTCAACTTTTTGTGACCCCATTTGGGGTTTTCTTGGCAAAGATACTAGAGTGGCTTGCCATTTCCTTCTCTGGCTTGTTTGACAGATGAGGAAACTGAGGCAGACAGGATGAAGAGACTTACCTAGGGTCACACAGCTAGTAAGGGTCTGAGGCCAGATTTGAATTCAGGAAGATGAGACTTCCTGACTTCAGGCCTGGCCACCTAGATGCCATATATAAATGTTAGCTATTATTATTAATATATATTAGACATTTCAGCTGCAGGTCAAAGGGAAAGACCCCAGGGTCATTAGGGTATAGTGACAAAACAGGTGGCACTATGTCTTTAGCATCATTTCCATGGATAAAACCATCCATTTCAGATGTTGAGCCATTGGACAAGACCAAGGACTTTGGCAACAAGAGCTTCCTTCTGCAGATCTTCAGGGGCTGTGGCTGCTGAGAAGGCAGACTGGGTAGCAGCCCCTGCAGAAGCAGGTGCCAGATCCCATCCCCATAGGGGTTGCTTCCTTAGATGGGCAATCAAGGGAGTAGTGCTGATTTGACTTTCCTGTTTCTCCTTCGGGGCACCATGTTGTTTCAGCCAGGTTAATTTGCCTTCCCTTTGACTGGCAGTTGGTAGCATGAGTAGAAATACAACTTCTAACCTCTGGTAGAAGGAAATTCCAAAGAATAAGGAAGTTGAAATGGGACACTGCCTCTCTTTTATTCACGCCAAGGTAGAGACATCAAGCAGTTGTAAGGAAGTCATTTCTAAGGAAGACTCTTGGGCTGCTTCTTTGTCTTCCTGGTTTCTAGTTCACCATTCTCTTCATTTATGAACACTTATTGATTGCTTGCACACTTGATTAAAACCAATTTATATCTTCCTGTCCTTTGCAAATTTTGACTACCTCTCACCCTGACAATTCTTCATAACTCTTGTCCATTTTCTCCTACTAATTCAACACTGAGGGTCCATCCAACATACCAGAGATCCTCTTTAAGTTCTCTGGACATGTGGCTACCACAAACATACACAGACTATTCACCTTATTATGTGACTGGCTCATCACCCTCTCTATCCCCTCCTCCCTCCACATTATACTTTCCTCTAATGATATTTTTTTGTTTGCTTGTTTTGTTTTGTTTTTTTCCTAATGATATTTTTTAAAATTCTCCTATTTGGGGCAGCTAGGTGGCACTGTAGATAGCGCACCAGCCCTGGATTCAGGAGGACCTGAATTCAAATCTGACCTTAGACACTAGACACTTACTATCTGTGTGACCCTGGGCAAGTCACTTAACCCCAATTGCCTCACCAAAAAAAAAAAAAATTCTCCTATTTAATTTCTTGGGATAGCTAGGTGGCATAGTGGATGGAGTGCTGTGCCTAGTCAGGAAGATTCATCTTCCTGAGTTCAAATCCAGCCTCGGACACTTACTAGTTGTGTGATCCTGGGCAAGTTATTTAACCCTGTTTGCCTCAGTTTCCTCATCTGTAAAATGAGCTGGAAAAGGAAATGGCAAATCAGTATCTTGGCCAAGAAAACCTCAGATGAGATCATGAAGAGTTGAACACTATTGAAACAACTAAACAACCACAAAATGTAATTCCTTACTTGAAATGCGAGTGAGCTTTCCCACAACCCATCCAGTACCTCTACATTGCCTAGTAATGGAAGCACTACAAATACCAAGACAACAATGGAAAAGACTCCTTACCTTGAAGGAGTTGGTCAAAACTTATGGTGACTGTGGTCTCCAGGGCCTGATGGCTTCCTAAATGACTGGAGGAAGGACAAAAGCTCTATGACTAGCCACTGCTCTTCCCCACTTTCCTGGATTCCCTTTGGGGTGTCCTGCTCCCAACCTATAATTATGGGCTCAATTCTTAGTGATGTTGCTTAAGTCCACTCATAGTAATGACTAATATTTTATAAGGCTGTAAGGTTCACAAGATGTTTTTCTGACAACAATGCTATAAGTTGTGCAAATGTTTTAATACCTGTGTAACATGTGTTACTCTAGGCTCACTTTCTTAGAGTCAGGTCTATTACATTTTACACCTCCCCCTCTTTGGGGTTCTCTAGTAACCTTAAGAGGTTGCTTGTGGACATCTCTTTTTTCTGGCTTTGGTTCAAGCCTTCACCAAATATATCTCCTCTTCCATTTTTGGGGAAACCAGTGACCAGCATCCCAGTTCCATTTAACCATTAAAATTGGAATAGGGGGCAGCTAGGTGGCACAGTGGATAGAGCACCAGCCCTGGATTCAGGAGGACCTGAGTTCAAATCCGGCCTCAGATACTTGACACTTACTAGCTGTGTGACCCTGGGCAAGTCACTTAACCCCAGTTGCCTCACCAAAAAAAAAAAAAATTGGAATAGCTTTTGCAGAGGAAAATTTACTTCTAAAGTATAGCAAGAACAAACATGCAAACATTTTCCCCTATGCCTCAGGGACATAATGCACTGTCCCTCTCCCTCCTCCCTCCCCCCACCTTAGTCTTTAGATAATTAGACTCACAGCTCTGCTTAGTCATCACATAGCATTGGTTCCACCAAATTCAAATCCAAATCGAGCAGTTCTCACTTCTGTTGGGCTTGCTGCAATGGTCATCCTAGATTCCTGGGGGATCCTTGGCTGGGGCTCTGAAATAAGATTAGAGACTCCCAGCACCTAGAATGGAGTAAAGGAAAGGTTAAAGACTTGGGGCCCATTTCTTGAGCCACATGGCCAAAGGGAGGGAGATAAGGGGCCAGGCAGCCTTCAGGCAGGAATTTTTCAACCTTAGAAAAGAATGCCAGGAATGTCACAAAATCTCCCCATTGCTGAGTCAGTCAAGTTTTAAAGACTCCTCTAGTTCTGGCTACACAGCCAATGAAGAAGAAAAGCTGGGGTTCTCAATCACTTGGTAGTACAATGCAGAGTAGATATGCATGGTTCAGCCCTCCAATCTCCTGGAGAAAGGGCCCATATATCTACTACATGGGTAACATCATCTTAGGGGATCTAGACAGATACCAAACCCCATTATACCTGTACATCATAAAGTAGATGAGAGATTTTCCCATCCATTTTGTCTTTCTTTTCTTTTTTCTTTTTCTTTGTAGCTTATTCGCTCGACAAACAACACAGAAAGATATTGGAGTCCCTATAATGTGCATATCATAATAACTATTAACACTTATAAAGCATGTTTTACATACATTATCTCATTCAGTCCTTGCAACAGTCCTATGAAGTAGATGATATTCTTTTTCTCCATTTTGCATATTAGAAAACTAAGGCTAAAAGAGGTTAATTGACTTATAAAGGGTCACAAAGCTAGTTGGTGTCTGAGGCAGGATTTGAACTCAAGTCTTTGTCACTCTAAGCCTGGCATCATATCCCCTGTGCTACCTAGTTGCCAATGTTCTTACAATCACCTTTCTATGATAATAATACTGTCTACAGATAGGAACATCTGGAGTCCCTTACCATTTGTACTCTGAGCTTTACATCTTCCATGGCAGTGATCCATACCTTGGGTGAACATATCTCCTTATCTAATGCCTCACTTGATGTTAATAACCAGAGAGTCATTGGACAAAGTGAATTTTCTTGTGTTGATTGATTGTATCAAGCCCTGGAACATTGCACCAATTGAGAACCATAATCACTCAACTAAGTTTGATCATACTAATTACACAAAGAAAAGAAGAAAGAAATGAATGAATAATGCCTCTTCTCCAGACTAGGTTACATAATGGGCAGATGATAAAACTGACTATGTGAATGTACATATGTATATGTGTATCTATGTATATTCTGGGTATTCATGTATAAGTATGTGCTGAGCATTAATATATAGTAATGTGTGTGTCTGTGTATGTGTGTATCTTGGGTAGACACTAGATAGAAAACAAATTAGGCACAGTGTTAAGGGCTAAAATTATAGCTAGTCTGTCTAAAATATCCAATGAGTGGTCGCCAATAAATTATAAGCTTTAGCAAGAGTTAGACTTTTAAGCATTTATTAAGGAGAATAAGAATTTGGTAAAGAGAGAGAAAAGCCTAGATTCCTATCTATTAAAGGGAGAGCACATTTCTAGCTCCACTCTCCACCAGAGTCCTCAGGAAAAGAGAGCGAGACTGAGCGCCAGTCTCTTCCTTCCTCCTCCCACTAGCCCGCGTCACTTCCTTTTCCAAAGAAAAGACTCCTGGTCTTGCCCTCAAAGACCTTCGCTTCATGGGTGGAACTCTTCTACAGTAAGTCTCCAGCAGGTGGCGTCATTCCAATCGTTACAACAGTAATGAAGAGGAGGACTCTGGGTTAGATTGCCTTTGAGAAATTGCATTGTGCTTTTAATGATCCCAAGGTTTTCCCTGAAACAAAGACCCATGTTTTTAACATCAGCATTCTGTCATAGTCTCTGGAGAATTAAAGCTGGAGGTCACCCAAAGAACAATGGGAAGATATGTGGTGGACAAGAGTATACTATGACCAAATACATAGTACCAATGAGGAAATAAATTCACATTAGAAGTGCTACAAAGGATATTATTGAAGATATTAGGGGTTAGCTGGGTGGCACAGTGGATAAAGCACCCAGACCTGGATTCAGGAAGACCTGAGTTCAAATCTGACCTCAGACACATGACAGTTACTAGCTGTGTGACCCTGGGTAAGTCACTTAACCCCTGTTGCCCTGCCCTCCCCCCCCCCCCCCAAAGAAGATATTACCTGAAAGGAGTTGGGCTGCTCATGTGACAAGGATAAAGGATGGTCAGTAGACAGCCTATATGCTCCATTGATATTGATGCAACATCAGGAAATCTAGGGGAAGGCTCCTGCCTTATTATGTAGATCCCCTTCTGGCTCTCTCCTTCAATAAGCTATTCATGATAAAGACATGTGAGTCTTCTGGGGAGTTTATAAGTCTTTGGCTTCTTTATTTTCTTAATCTGGAAACATATTCCAGTATTGAAATACTCTTTCTCTGGGCCCACCTTCATACTAAAATCACTGAGTATTCATGTATATGTTGACTTGGTTTGGAAGATGTTACATTGTCAGTACAAAGATTGTAGGTATCTTCATGGCGTCCATTGCCGACGCTCTTATTGGGCACTCTGAGACTAGATAACGAAGTATCCCATGGATGCACAATGAAACCAGTTTTGCCAACTCAGATGGCTCTCACAAGAAGAACCTCTTCCATTTATCTCAAACTCCTTATATCTTCTGGTTTCCCTTTCAGTGAGAATGTGAATATCAATATGGTTTACTTTCTCTTAGTAGTATATCAGATACTCATTGGTTATTGGACAAAGATCTCACTTTTTGAGTACCAATAGTTGAATGAATGTTTGTGCATGTTTTAAGAACTGTGTGGTTCTTAGCACACTTTGGTCCTTTTTCAAATACTCTGCTTTCATCACTGCAGAAGCATAAGGTTACTATGAGCCACTCTGAATTGTTTCTGTTTCATATGTTGCTATGGAGAAACAATTCATCACCCAGTGAACAACTTATTGGTGATAGATAGGTGGGTCCTGGGATAGTAGACCCAGTTCATGACCAAAACTATATTCGGAGACTTTTCGGCATGACAGACCCTTTGTACTCTATTGGAATGGCCTTAAAAAACCCAGGGTTTTGGGGGCAGCTAAGTGGTATAGTGGATGAAGCACCGGCCCTGGATTCAGGAGTACCTGAGTTCAAATCCAGTCTCAGACACTTGACACTTACTAGCTGTGTGACCCTGGGAAAGTCACTTAACCCTCATTGCCCTGCAAAAATAAAAAAACAAAACAAACAAAAAACCAGGGTTTTAACACAAGGTTAAAACTCCATTTCGCATCTGCTGACTTGCCTGATTTCAACTCCACAAAACAAGAAGCCCGTCCCAGGGTAAGTTCATCACTTCTAAACTCACCACCATGCTGCTAACTTAAGTTTGGAGTTTTTTTTTTCTGGGGGGGGGGGGGCGGGGGGCAATGAGGGTTAAGTGACTTGCCCAGGATCACACAGCTAGTAAGTGTCAAGTGTCTGAGGCCGTATCTGAACTCAGGTTCACCTGAATCCAGGGCTGGTGCTTTATCCACTGTGCCACCTAGCTGCCCCCAAATAAATGTGAGGTTTTTTGGGGGGGAGGGCATTGAGGGTTAAGTGACTTGCCCAGGGTCACACAGCTAGTAAGTGTCAAGTGTCTGAGGCCAAATTTGAACTCAGGTCCTCCTGAATCCAGGGCTGGTGCTGTGAGAAAATGGGTAGTTGACTCCTCTCAATGTGGATATAACAGTCAGTCATACTCCTGACCTGTTTGTAGGACAAAGGTCTCAGATCCCCTCCTCTCCCTCAGGTTAACACAATCACATGATTCAAGGAGCCCTGGTCTCAATAAGGTCCGCTCCAGAGTTGTGTCCATATAAGGAAGTATAAGGTCCACTCGTGAGTTATGCCCATACAAGGAAGAGGGGTGGGAATACTGTGTTAAGATTAGCTAGTTTTTGCGTGTAGATTGTAACCCCACCAGTGATGAAAAAGGGGAACATCCATTTGAGTTAGGGACTAGGGTATAAAACAGGGCCTGCGAGCCCCCTTTCTGGGCACCCACTAGCTGCACACTAGGGTGCCTCCTTCTCATGAGAAGAAAATAAAGAGTCTTTGTCACTTCACTGCTGAGTTCCCGAGAATTATTGAGAAGAGGATGGATTTTTCCCTCACAGGTGCTTTATCCATTGTGCCACCTAGCTGCCCTCTTTTTTTAAAAAAATTAATTGTATTCTCAGGGTTTTAGCTCAGTGACTTTCATTTCATAGGTGTCTAATTAATGTTGATTGGATGAGACTGGATTGAATATCTCCATACCACAATGAAGCATCAGGGTAGGATTTCAGAAGACTATCTGGTCAATAATGGTCATATGCTATACAGTCAATAAAAATGATCTATAAGAGTCATATATTTTAAGAGTCAATAAAATAATGGTTTCTATTTTGATGGCACTTTTCAGTTACCTAGCACTTTACAATACATGGTCTCACTTAATACCTGCAGCAATCCTGTCTCTGAAATCTAGGAGTGTGACTTTTTTTTTTTTGAGAGGCAATGGAGGTTAAGTGACTTCTCCAGGGTCACACAGCTAGTAAGTGTTAAGTGTCTGAGGCCGGCTTTGAACTCAGGTCCTCCTGAATCCATGGCCGGTGCTTTATCCACTGTGCCACCTAGCTGCCCCCGGAGTGTGACTTTTAATATGCTCATTTCATATATGAGAAAACTGAGATTTGAAGAAGGTAAATGACTTGCACCCAATCCCACAGCTAGTGATGGGGTAGTATGCTGACCTTCTTCAGTGATTTTATCTTATACTAAATTGTTTCCCTAAGCAGATAGTTCCAAACTCACCCATAAAGTACATATTTTGAGGGTTTGCTTCTTATTAATCAGTAGGTGGTAAAGAGTTTAAATTGACCTTGGAATAGAAAGAACAAAATGGGTGAGGGAAAAAGAATCCTCACAGGATTGGGAAACTTAGAGATAATTTAGTCCAGCTTCTTCATTTTCCAATGAAGAAACTGAAGCTCAAAGAGGTTCAAAATCTGTGTTCTTTCTTCTGCAGATTTCTGTCATTTCTACAAATACTAAATGCCAATTATGTGTAAGGCACTGGTGATACAAAGATAAAAATGTCAGGGCCATAGAGGCATGAGATGATGGAGGATATCTACTGGCGCTCACTCCTACAGAATTCAGATAAAGTCTTGACTTATTTTAAAGATAATGTCATCCTGAGAAAGACAAAGGAAGTGATGAGAAGAACTGCTATTCTGGAACAAATTCTAACCAATGAGGAGGAAATAAATGGTTGTTGAAGTAGAAATTATGGGAAACTTGGGGGAAAAGTGACCGTTCTATCTTGGATTTAGTAACAGAGGAGGGGAAAGCAGGACATTAGCTAACAGTCATGCTGTATTTTATATGCAGATTTCAAAGGGGTAAGAAAGTTTGTAAGTTTTTTCTGTCTGTCTCTGATTTGTAGAAGAAATTAAACATTATTTCTCTGATCTGTTTGTAGGAGACAGGCAGATATATCATGTTCTCTTTCTAGTTAGTAGGAGATATTATAAGATATTATAATTTCTCTGATCTGTTTATTAATTTGTAGGAGAGATTAAACATTATTTCTCTCATGTGTTTGTAGGAAACAGGAAGACACAAAAGCTACAATACGTGTTATGTCATTTGATCCTCACAACTTCTCCATGAGGTGAAAGTTATCATCTTTCCCATTTTACAGATGAGGAAATGGAGACTGAGAGGTTAAAGGACTTCCCAGTGTCACAGCTATTATGTGTCTGAGTTAGGATTTGAGCTCAGATCTTCCTGACTCCAAATTCAGCTCTTGATCCTCACATAATTAGTCAATGTCAGAACCAGGTTTTTAACCCAAGTTCTCTGACTACATAGCCATTGTTCACTGAACGATATGCACTGTTCACTTCTGGTTACCATGATTTTGGGAGAATATCAACCATCCAGAGGAGGATAACCAGGATGGTGGCAGGTTTCAGCACTATGCTGGGAGATGGGTTATTAAAGGAATTGAGTATTTTAGCCTTAAGGATTTAGGGAGAAGATGATGCCTGCCTTCAAATGTCTGTAGGGTTATAACATGTGAGAGGAATCAGCTTTGTTCTGCTTGGCCCCAGAGGACAGAACTAGGAATGAGGAGTGAAAGTCATTGTGGGGAAGCAGATTTAGGTTTGATATTAAATGAATTCCTAACAATCACAGCTATCCCAAAAGGGGATGGACTGCCTCAAGAGGCAGTGAGTCTCTCCTCATTAGAGTTCTTGAACTAAAGGCTTGCAGAGGATTTGTGGCGGGCTGCTTTAGATGAGCTGCCTGGTGAAGTACAGGTTAGAAGAGGTGGCCTCTGACCTTTCTTCCAGTTCTGAGATCCTGTAGTTGATTCTGCATTTCAATACCTGCTGAGATGCATGAATATATCACAATGTGATGGGTGTTGGGAAAGAAAGAAGAGAATAAAGCCTGCACACACATGCATGAAATAGAATCATTCAGAGGCTCTTCCCAACTTAGCCATTCTTGACATCTCCCACTACTCACCTGTGTTGTTCAGTTGTTTCAGTTGTGTCTGACTCTTTGTGACCCCATTTGGGGTTTTCTTGGCAGAGACACTAGTTTGCCATTATTTCTCCAGCTCATTTACAGATGAGGAAACTGAGGGAAACAGGGTTAACTGACTTTCCCAGGGTCACATGGCTAATAAGTGTCCGAGGCCAGATTTGAACTCAAGAAGATAAGTTTTTCTGACTCCAGGCCTGTACCACCAGCCGTCTATTACTTATCTGTATATACCCCATATTCCAGATAACTTGAATTCTAGACTAGTCTTAGAATAAACTCAGAGCTTTCATGTTTCCATACCTTTACTCATCCTCTTCTTTAAATCTGGAGTATTCTTGGTGGTGTGATGCTATATCACTTGCCCAGTGTCACAGATGTAGTAAATAACACACTTAGGATTTTAATCCAGGTGATATATAGGACTAGAGGTCAGAGAATCACAGCTAGGGAGGTAGAATGGATCACAATATTCTAGATCTGGAGCCGGAAGGGGACTCAGAGGCCATCTGATTCAAAACATACGCTTTGCAGTTGAGGACAATGAGGCAACTTGTTCAAGATCATTCAGGGAATAGGTATCTGAGGTGGGATTTGAACCCAGGTCTTCTGACTCTAAAGTCAGTGTCCTTTTCACTATACTAAAAGCTGTCCTCAGAGGCCATTGAGTTCAACCCATTCATTGTACAAATGTGTAAACTGAGGTCCAGGATGGTTAGTTTAAAACTACACTACGAGTTTTGAAATACTATGTGTTCCAAACATATACACATTATCTTACAGCTAGGTGATGCAGTGAATAGAGCACTGAGCCTGGGGTCAGGAAGACCTCAGTTCAAATCCAGCCTTAGCCTTACTAGCTGTGTGACACTGATCAAGCCTTTTTTTTTTTTTTTTTTTTAGTGAGGCAATTGAGGTTAAGTGACTTGCCCAGGATCACACAGCTAGTAAGTGTTAAGTGTCTGAAGCCCGATTTGAACTCAGGTACTCCTGACTCCAGGGCTGGTGCTCTATCCACTGTGCCATCTAGCTGCCCCTCTGATCAAGCCTTTTAACCTCTCTGTGACTCAGGTTTCTATTCTGTAAAATGTGAAATGATAGCAACTAGGGCAGCTAGGTAGTGGAGTGGATAGAACATCAAGCCTGGCATCAGGAAGAATCATCTTTGTGAGTTGAAATTCAGTTTGGATACTAGCTGTGTGACTCTGGGCAAGTCACTTAACCCTGTTTACCTCAGTTTCCTCATCTGTAAAATGATCTGGGGAAGGAAATGGCAAACCACTCCGGTATCTTTGCCAAGAAAACTCCATATGGGGTCAGGAAGAGTTGGCCATGACTGAAAAGACTGAACAACAGCAGCAACTACTTCCCCAAGTTATATTACCAAATGAGATAATACTATAAAGTGCTCTATAAATGCTAGCTATTATTATTATAAATGTGCATATATATATAATATGTATTCCATGTATGTATCTATACACCATATATATTCCAAGTATATATCTATATACAGACATTCTACATATATATATATATATGTTTATACATAAAGCACTACACAAATATGAGCTATTATAATTATTCAGGGAGCCTGGGACTCCCTGGAGTTATAAGTTGGAACTCACACCATTTTCTCTCAAATGAACTTAATTAACCACAGCTATAAATATTGCCCAAACAGCACTGGCTTTGATGTGGGTTCTGAAAAAGGTAGTTTTCTGCTAGGTTTACAGTTTACATGACCAGAGGAGCTCTTTTTAAACTTTCCACCTGAGGGTCCAGACTAGAAACCGGTGGCTCTGGCCTGGGCACTGGCTGCTGTCCAGCACACTGTGCAGGAGGTCTATTTCCTGCAGGCTTGGCCCTTGACCTGGCATGCCTACACAATGCACTGTGACAGGAGAACAATGGAGCTATGGATCTTCTGGAGGGGGGGTGGGACTGTCCCTTTCCAGCTGACTTAACTGCTATAGTTCTGACTCAGAGCTAACCACCAAAAGGATGCACCTCCTGCTTGTCTCTAGGCACAGAGCTGGGGGCTCCTTGTGGCCTGTCATGAAGCCATCAGCAAGGCTGAGTTCACGGATAAGTGGTTTCACTCACTGTAGTCTCTGTGGCAGACAGGATGTGATGCATCCAAAGTATGATTCAGTAGTTGCTGGTTATCTGCATTAGATGAGGGCTATGCATGGATAACTCAGCCTTGGCCTTTTCCACTGAGTGAATATGACCTCCATGTAATACTCATGGGATCGATGATGCATCATACCATTAGCAAGGCCAGCAAAATGACCATCTTTTTGTGGGTAAAACTAAGCAGTATATAAAAGGCAGGAGCCAGAATGGCAACACAGAATGCTGATTTCTATGAGGGTGGGGGAAAAAATCTTAAAACTAGAATCTTTTACAGTCTTGCTGTATAATCTGAGGCAAATCTTTTCCTCATCACGAAAAGGAAAGGTTGCATTAGATCAAAAAGATCCCATCCAGGTCTGAGTTCAATGAGACTATGATGTGCTCCTTTTTCATTGATTTCAGGCTCCTCTCCTGAACCCTGCCTCCTCCTCAGATCAGACAATTTACAAGGGGTTGCCTCGTGGGCATGACCAGAATGGGTGGTGATGGGAAACAGAGACAGAGTTCTTCTGTCTTGAGGAAAAAAAAAAATCTGTTCATTTCAGTGGTACTTCAATCCAATATTTAGCACCCACTTGTTTCTCTCCTGGTAGTGAGAAATCTCACCCCTGAGAATTTCACAAGTTTTATTTTAGCAAAAAGACTCAGCATTTCCATCTTCCTTGTTTCTTTCCATTGTCTTCTTTTCATATCTATTTTGTCTTCAAATAACCTTTCCCAGGCTGCTTTTACCCGGAGTTGTTATATTGACCATTTTGGCTTCACTGGGCAGTTCATTCTTTCTTATTAAATTCAACAGTTAATGTGGCTTTTACTCTCTGTATCAGCCCCAACCCCCACATCTGTTGTTCGTCTTACCCACTGAATTCACAAACCATCCTGCCTCTCTTTCTTTGTAATTCCCCTAATGACAATATTTCTTTCTGGTTTCTTCCATGCTCTTATGTACCGGAAAAATCTTCTCTGAATTATACTTTCTTTTATGAAAAGAAGTCTCTTCATTCTCTCATCTACCACCTGCTGCCACTGGTTATTATTCCTTAGCTTCCACCATCATCCTTTGCCCACTTTCTACTCACTTCTCTGCTATTTGAAATTTGATTTCTCAGATGGTAGCCGTAGAGAAGGAAAAAGAGGGAAAAGTACATTTACATGATAGCTTTATTGTATATTTAAAAGGAACTGCAAGTTGTACATAATATATTTGTGGTTTCATGTGCAATCATCTTTTTTAAAAATTATACTGTTATGGAAATGCTTGTTTTATTCCATAAATTAAAAAGAAAAAACCCTGAAATGTGATTTCTCATTCTGCCATTCTATGAAAATTTCTCTCTTCCGGGTTGCAAAAGATCTCTTAACTGCTCAGTACAATGAGTTTATCTCAGTCCTCCATGGAATTGGTATTTCTTGTAGCCTTTGATACTGAACTCACAATGAAGTCAGGCTCCTTCTGGATGCTCTCTTTTCCCTTGACTTTCTTGGCACTGTTTTCTCTCTTCTACTTCTCCAGCTCCTGTTTCTTAGTTTCCTTTTTTGGGTAGATCTAGAGCTAGGAAGGGACCTCAGGGGACATCTACTCCAACCCCTTCATCTACAGGTGAGGAAACTGAATCCTAAGAGGTTAACTCTTTGGGAAGAGTGCCCACAGAGTACACCTAGATAGCTAGGTGACAAAGTGAACTGAATACTGGCTCTAGAGTTAGGAAGATCTGACTTCAAATCCTATCTTTTATTTGTTAAAATTATGCAAAATTAGTTAATTGTTCTTTATGTTTGATTGTTGTTGTTCATCCTTCATTCTCAAAGTGGACCAATGACATCAGGAGGGTGATGTCTTGACTTGAAAATGAATTGGAGGGGGCAGCTAGGTGGAGCAGTGGATAAAGCACCTGCCCTGGATTCAGGAGGACCTGAGTTCAAATCTGGCCTTAAACACTTGACACTTACTAGCTGTGTGACCCTGGGCAAGTCACTTAACCCTCTTTGCCTTGCAAAAAAAAAAAAAAGAAAGTGAATTGGATTTGAGTGAGGCAGAGCTGTGCAGAGTTATCAATCTCCTTCTCTCCTCCAGAGTCATTGGAGTCCAGTGGCAAAACATAGGTCAAGATGACTGCTGTCTACATGTTTGATGGGATTCTCTTGTAAATCTATCTGGTCTTAGTTTGTTTTGCTTCAGGAGCTTACTTATCTCTTTTCTTGAAATTGGGTTTTAAATTCTCTATATTTTTTTCTGTTAATCTGAGTATTTTATATTTTTGTAAATATTTATGTGTTTTGTTCTTTGTCAGCTTTTTCATCATCTAATTGGGCAAAATAGTTTCTAATAATTTCCTTGACTTCTTTATTTGTTGTGAATTCTACTTTTTCTTTCTTAAATTTTAATAATTTGAGGTTTACTCTCTTATTTTTGTATAAAATTAGCTGATGCTTTATCCATTTCATTAGTTTAAAAAACTTCTATTTTATGCTGATTGAACCATATTATTTCTTTTGTTTTGGGTGCTGTTGGTTTTTTTTTTTCTTTCTATTTTGAGGTTTTGCATCACTGCTCTGATTCTTTCTCTTGTAACAGGATTAATGCAGAAATAGGATTAATGTTATTATGTGTATATATATGTGTGTGTGTGTATATATATATATATATATGTATATATGTATATGTATAGAGATATATAGATATAACCTATATCAGATTACCTGCTGTCTAGGGGAGGGGGGAGGGAGGGGTGGGAGGGAGAAAAATCTGAAATTGTAAAGCATGTATAAACAAAAGTTGAGAACTATCTTTACATGTAATGGAAAAAATAAAATACCTCATACATAAAAAAAAAAACTTCTATTTTAGTTTTACTTACCAATCCTATGGGATTATTTTGTCTTCAATTTTGTTCATTTCTTCTTTGATTTTCTGAATTTCTATGTAATGAGGGCCTACCTAGTAAGAGGAACAGCTACACACGTACAATGTATTAGCCCCCGTGGAACAAACTAGAAAACCTGAGAGGCATTTTATTTAATTAATAATAATTTAATTTGTTTAAATATGTGTAATAGAAGGTCTCTGCTCCCCAGTGTAGAGTATGAGTTCTATGACTGGTTCCACCAGTTTGCTCATCAAATGAAGATTGTTGATTAGTGGCTAAAACAGAAGGGGAATGCATTTTAAAAGCACAAACTGGCTATATTTGGGAAACTGTTAGTAAATGTTTAACAACCAGCTCTCAGGAAAAAAACCCAAAAAGTTGTATGCACAACACACTCTTAAAGTTTGATCTGCATTATCAGCATTTTTTCTATCACTTTCCTAAGTCTAGACAATCAACAAAACACCATTGCTTATTTCTGAGGTGTAATTGCTTGCACTGGAATTTTAACAATAGGCTCTCTCTCACAAGCTGGTTGGAGCTATCACTAGTACTCTATGTACTTGTACTTTCCTGCCTTAAGTGAAGGAGTACTAGAAATGGTTATGGGGGCAGCTAGGTGATGCAGTGGATAAAGTATCGGCCCTGGATTCAGGAGGACCGGAGTTCAAATCCTACCTCAAAAACTTGATACTTACTAGCTGTGTGACTCTAGGCAAGTCATTTAACCCTCGTTGCCCTGCCAAAAAAAAAAAAAAAAAAGATTAGCTAGTGCAAAATAATCTAGATTCCATGCCAAAATTCACTGGAAGCCAGTAATGAGTGAAATATGAAATTATCTGATTAACCCAGCATAGATTAAAAGAGGCTGAAAGCGAGCTACAGCAGTTCATCACTTGACCACACTGAATTTGGAAGTAAACTTCCACAAAAGGGGCAAAAGTTAAGGATAAACTGCTTTGAGTCTGAGCCTATTCTTTCCAGGGATTAAAGTGGTACGGGGAGAATGTGTCCCTAGGGGGTGGGGGTGGGGTAGAGAGTCTTTGTTACTTCTGTTCTTACATATATTAAATATTCATTTGTAAAAGCTAATACATGTAATTGGTTAAATGAAACTGGTGTGATAATCACTAGTGGCTAACACTGGGGAGAACACATAGGAACAACAGCATTACAGAAAGACACCCCAGCCTCTTTGGGGTAGCATTATATCTATTTTGTGTTTATTTGGAATATAAAATTTTGTTCCTTTTTTTTAAAAATTGCATACCCAATTCATTGGGACAGCTAGGTGGTACAGTGGATAAAGCACTGGCCCTGAAGTTAGGAGGACCTGAGTTCAAATCTCACCTCTGACACTTACTAGCTGAGTGACCCTGGGTAAATCACTTAACCCCAATCACCTTTAAAAAAATGGGGACCAATTCATCTCCAGTTGTCCTGCTGTATATCTTTCCACAGGATCCAGATGGCTCTGGAGGAGAGAGTGAGGTTGGTGACTTTGCATAGCCCTCCCTCACTTAAATCCAATTCAGTGCAAGTTATGACATCATCCTGATGTCATGGTCCTCTTTCAAGAAGGAAGACAAACAATAACAACCCAATTCATTGTTCTATAGTTTCTTTTATTGATGAAGTTATTTAGGGATATAAAATTTCCCCTCAAGACTACTTTGGGGGCAGCTAGGTGGCGCAGTGGATAAAGTACTGGTCCTGGATTGAGGAGGACCTGAATTCAAATCCAGTCTCAGACACTTGGCACTTACTGTCTGTGTGACCCTGGGCAAGTCACTTAACCCTTATTGCCCTGCATTCCAAAAGGTTTGGTATGTTGTATTGTTTCTTTGATGAACATCTATTGTTTCTATTATTTGTTCTTTGAACCACCATTTCTTCAGTATTAAATAATTTGGTCAACATTTAAGTTTGAACCCTTTCTTCAAAGACCTTTCTTTAATTTATTATAATTTAATTGCATAATGATAAGTAAAGCATGTGTTTAATATTTCTGCTTTTTTGCATATGTTTTTTTGAGGTTTTTCATGCTCCTAGAATAGGGTCAATTTTTATAAAGGTGCTATACACATCTGAGAAATTTTTATGCTCCCTTCCTTTCCCATTCAGTGATTGCCAGGGTGCTATCATGTTACATTTTTTCTAAAATTCTATTAATGTCCTCAACTTTCTTTCTTGGTTATATTTTTGTCAGAATTGCCTAGGCCTGAAAAGGGCCACCATTGACATCCCTATTTGCAATTTGATTAATTTAGATCAGGTCTATAATCTGATTAGTTTTTCCTTTAAGTATTTAAATGCTATACTATTTATTGCATATGTTAAGTATCAATATAATTTTATTACCTATAGTATTTAAAAGCTGCTTATCTCTTTAAAATCTTGTCAATTTTTATTGTTGACTTATCTGATATCATTATTGCTATCTACCCTTGCTTTTTTTTTTTTTTTAAGGCAATCAGGATTAAGTGACTTGCCCATTATCACACAGCTACTATCAAGTGTCTGAGGCTGTATTTGAACTCATGGCCTCCTGACTCCAGGGCTGGTGCTCCATCTACTATGCCACCTACCTGTCCCTACTCTTGCTTTTAAAAATTTGCTTGAGGCATAATAAATCTTGCTTTTATCACTCATTTTAAGTTTGTGTTGAATCTTTATGTTTCAAATATATTCTTTGTAAACAACATATTGTATTCTGCTTTCTAGTCTATTCGGCTACCCTTCTCTGTTTAATGGCTGAATTTATCCTTCTCATTCACTGTTATGATTGATTATTGTGTTTTTCCTCAATAATATATTGCTATGCCATTTCTTTTTGTGTGTGTGTAGTGTCTATTTGCATCATGAAGACATATTAAACTGAAATTTTACATTACAGTCACAAAACAACTTATTATTAATAATGAGCATTATAATACCCATGAGAAGAAGGACAATTTGCCATTTGGGAAATAGTACTGAGTTCTTCAACAAAATGAAACAATCCGATTTTCATAAAACAGGTGAATAAATAATAACTACAATGTTACTCACCCAGAATAGCAACAATTATAATAATTTTACTGCCTGTATTTGATTACTATGAATACCTTCGCTTAATTTATTATCATAAAAACATCGTGAAGAATGTTTATATAAAATAACAACCAAAGCTGAATGGAAAGAAAATATTGATGGCTTTCAACAATATAGAGAAAACAGATAAGTTGTCACCACTCAATGATCTCACTTAATCCACAACATTTTAGGCAGAAAGGAAAAGTTGATCTTGAACTTCTTCCTTCAGTTCAAGGGCTCTCAAATATCAGACATCTCCATTATGTAGACTCTAGGCACCAAGCCAAGCCAATGCTTCCCTTCATTTCTTTTACCCACCAGCCAATTCTATTGTGGTCTTTGCTGAGAATGGAGATAGCATCATCATGTTTAAATGACAACTCAGCAAGAATAGCCCCTGTGCAGTACTCTGTAAAAATGAACATATTCAGTGCATTTATCTCCTGGAGTATGAGTGACATCTTGACTCATCTACTTTTGTTTCCTCATTTTTCCAGCAGCACTATCAACTTCCTCTTCTGGAAGTACTTTAAACATCTCATCCCCCATTAATTTGCCATGTGTCAGTGGGCTCTCGACTGGGGGAGCATGATCAACCTCATCATAGAATTCTCCTATTTTGTCACCATCCTCAGGAATAACATCAGATTCCATATCTTGTAAAAAAAAAAAATTTCAGCTAGTGTCCTTCAGCATCTAGGGAGTGGCTACTATAAACAGGCAGATATATTTATCAGGAGCTGAGATTTCAAAACAGCAATCTTTCTTTGTATCTATAGCAAATTCACCCTACTGCTGTTTGTCTCTGTCACTTCTATGATAATAGAAAACTTGCTGAGAGCGTTAGACTACTGCCATTCAAATCTGAGAAAACTGTAATCTCCTTTTCCTTTTTCAAGGTAGCCAGCCTTTAAAACAAATGGAAGGGGGCGGAGCCAAGATGGTGGAGAAGAGGCTGTGACTCCCACAAGCTCCAGATAAACCCGTCCATTCACGCCCAAATAATGCAGTAAAAATTAAAACAAATGGAAGGTCCCATGCTGCAGCTGGAGGAAACTGGTTTCCATCAAGGAGTGCTTTGACTGCTTTATCATCATCTAGTTCCATTCACAGTTGTCTGATGTTTGAAAGAGTATATTTTGGAATCCCGGGGAAAAGGATCATTTTATTCCTCCCCATCTTTACATCAACATTGTCTTGGAATTCTGGAGAATAGACAGACATTACAGCTTTTATCTTCTTCATTAGGGATTCTCTCTTTTCCTTTCCTTTCTTGGCTACAGTTTGCCCTCTCAGTGTGTCTGCTACAAATGGTTCAAGAAGACTCCACAGGTTGTCAGAGCAGCACCAGACTAGGACATGCTGCTGCTGTAGCGTATTAGGAGCTGAGAAGACAGATCTGACACTTGCCTGGGGTGGGGGAGGTGGAGGGACTGGCTTGATGCCAGTCATGGCTAGGCATTGGACTTGCCACAGGTTTGGCCTGGTCCTGGACAAACCCCTCCTTTTATGTAATTTCCTCTTTTCTTGCCCCCCCATCTCCCCACTGCTCTCTTTTACAACAAAAAAGGTTGGGGGGAAGGCACATGATCAACACTTTGTTGTTCAATTGTGTCTGAGTCTTCATAACCCCATTTGGAGTTTTCTTGGCAAAGACACTGGAGTGGTTTTCCATTTCCTTCTCCATCTCATTTTACAGATAAGGAAACTGAGACAAATAGGGTTAAATGACTTGCCCAGGGGCACACAGTTAGTCAGTATCTGAGGCCAGATTTGAACCCAGGAAGATGAGTCTTTCTGACTTCAAGCCTGGAGTTCCGTCCACTGTGCTACCTAGCGACCACTGTGATCAACCCTAGTAATTTATAATTAACGTAGTCTGATCATACTCTTCTACCTCCATCATTATTAAAATTTGTTTTGCTTATGGCTATACCCATCCCACTCTGCCCTTTTCTCTTAAATCTTGCTCTCCTTATTAGTATCTGATTCCCTATTGAACTTAACATATACCTACCCCAAACTATATGAATTTGTGTGTTCAATTCTCCTTTATCCAGTTCACATGAAAGCAAATTTCACGAGATGCCTTCTCTATTCCTGTCCAGGTTTATATACTAATTTTCTATAATATACCAATTATGAAAAAGTAAGTTCTTCCTCTTTTCTTTCATAGACTATTCCCTTTGCCTCCCTTTTCTTTCCTCTCTTAAAACTAATAATACATAAGCAAGCCACTTCCCAGGTTCTTTTTCTTTATTCAATTAATTATGCTAGAAGCCAGTGATTCTCTGAAAAGACATCATCTATTCTCAGGCTATTAGAATGTAAGCACTGCATCATCATTTTATGTTTTCATCCCTGGTTCAGTGCCTAGAATAATTTGATTGATCATTTAGCCCCATTACCATTGCTTAGATGTCTTTCGCTTTATAGGTTTCTCTTGTTTCTTGTGTTCACATTTCAAAGATTTTACTTAGCCCTGTATTTTTTTTAAATTAGAAATACTGATGAGTATTCTATTCTATTAAAGATCCTTTTTTTAGCTTGTAGAATTATACGCAGTTTTTCAGGATAAGATATTTTGGACTGGGGTTGAAAGTCTTTTTTTTTTTTCCTCTTGAAATGCAGTATTCCAAGATTTTCTCTTTATAATAGCTGATGCCAAATTTTCATGATCCTAATTGTGGTTTCTTGGTACTTGAACTCTTTTTTTTCCTGACTACTGAAGTATTTTTATTTGACATAATAGCTCTGGATTTTAACTATGTCATTTTGCTTGTCATTTTAAAAATGGATTTTTAAAAATTTTTATGTTTTTCTCTGATTCTAATAGATCTGGGCAGTTTTCTTTTATGATTTCATGGAATACTATATTCAGGTTTTTGCTTGGGCATGGTTTTTAGAAGTTATTCTTTTTTCTTTTTTTTTTTGGTGAGGCAATTGGGGTTAAGTGATAGCCACCTATCCATTTCCCAAATCTGCTTTTCTCTTCAGAGTCCCTTCCTTGCCTTCGGTGGACAGCAGTGATGTAAATATCACTCTGTCCCTGTGTTCTTCAGTTTCTTGACCAAGACTTCATCATACTTAGCACTGTTTCCTAGATTCTTTTTTTTTTTTTTTGGGTGAGGCAATTGGGGTTAAGTGACTTGCCCACGGTCATATAGCTAGTAAGTGTCAAGTGTCTGAGGCCACTTTTGAACTCAGGTCCTCCTGACTCCAGGGCCAGTGCTCTATCCACTGTGCCACCTAGCTGCCCCTAGGACATGGTTTTTAGAATATCTAATGATTCCTAAATTCTCTATTTTCAAAATGTTTTCCAGGCCAGCTGTTTTTAATAACAAATATCTTATGTTTCCTTCTATTATTTTTATCTTTTGACTTTGTTCTAATATTTCTTGTTGCCTCATGGAGTTATTGACTTTTAATTGGTTTTTCAGGGAGTCTATTACTTTTCTGTTCTTTTTTTTTTTTACTCCTTCAGAACACTTAATTCTATCCCAATTTCATTTTTAAACATCTTTTGCTATATTATTTCTAGTCATTTTTGTAGTCCTTGTGGTCAAGCCATTTTTTTCCTTCTTAAGGAACTGAAATTTGTAGTTCTCCCTCTTCATCACAATTTACCTCTTAAGCTTCCCTTACCTCATAATATTTCTCCATTATATTTAGTCTATTCATATTTATTATTATATTAACATATTATAATTATATTTAATATTTTCTTCTGTTTGCTCATATCACTAACCTGTTTCTAGTTTGGGGCTTGGTACTTGAGTTAGATTCTGCTCCCTTCTATACTCTTAGACAGGGTGGTCAGATGCTGTTTGGTCCTGTCTTTTCTACAGCCTGGATGTTGCTTCCTTTCCCATTCGAGGGGCAGTGGCCAGGATACACCTTTTTTTTTTTTTTTGGTGGGGCAATTGGGGTTAAGTGACTTGCCCAGGGTCACACAGCTAGTAAGTGTCAAGGGTCTGAGGCCAGATTTGAACTCAGGTCCTCCTGAATCCAGGGCCAGTGCTCTATCCACTGCGCCACCTAGCTGCCCCAGATACACCTTTTTTTATTAGAAATAATTGTTTTTATTTTCAGTTCCAAATTCTCTCCCTCCCCCACCCATTGAAAAGGCAAGAAATACGATACCCATCATACATAGGAAGTAATGCAAAACATACTTTCACATTAGCCATGGGAGTGAGGTGCGGGGTGGGAAGCAAGAAAAGAAAAGAAAAAATATGCTTTAATTTGTACTCAGAGTCCATCTGTTCTCTCCCTGGAAATGGATAGTATTTTCCCTCATGAGTCTTTTGGAATTATAGCGTATCATTGTGTTGACCAGAGTAGCTAAGTATTTCACAGTTGATTATCAATATTATTGTTACTGCGGTGCAGTGTTCTAGGATTTACCTTCTGAAGAAATATCTGGCTTCTGGCTTGGTCTTGAGGGAACTCAGTTTAGGTTTTGGCATCAGTTTAGTTTGTCTTCTTGCATGATCCTCAATCAAGATTTAACTATTTCTGTTATTGTCGCCCCAACAGGGCCTAACTGCAGGTTGTTGATCACACTGCCAGTGTGCCTCCTACAAGACTTACCCACCCCACCCTTCACCCTCTCCCACCCCTTCCAGGCTTGCATGGCCCAGGTGCTACCCTAGTTGACTACATAGACTAGCACTGTCAAACTCAAATAGAAACAAGGGCCACTAAACTGAACATAAAGATCCCTGTGGGTCAAACATTAATTTAGAAAACCACATACTAATATTGTCTAATTCTTGTATTTTTATTAATTACATTTAATATTTTCCAGTTACATTTGAATCTGGTTGTTGCTGGGCACTTAGACACTTCCAACATAGACTACCTTGGGGGCTATGCTTGCCCTATCTGTTACCATAATTTGGTGTGAACTGTCTTGACAGTTCCTCTCCTGTTGGTTTTATTTTTAATTTTTAATTTTAAAATTTTTTAAATTTAAATTTTAAATTTTAATTTTTTTAATTTATGGAATAACACAAGAATTTCTGTAACATAGAATAATTTTTTAAAAGATGATGCAAATGAAAACTGTGAATTTATTATGCACAACTTGCTATTCCTTTTAAATACATAATAGTTATCATGTAGATTTCTTTTTTCCCTTTTTTTCTTCCCTTCACCCCCACCCTAGAGATGGTTACTATTAGACACAAAAAGGTATGTATGTGTGCATATATATATATATATATACATCTGTATATGTGTGTGTGTATGTAAAATCATTTTATACATACTTCTGTTTATCAGTTCTTTCTCTGGATGTAGGTAGCATCTTCCCTCATAGGTCCTCTGTAGTTAATTTGGGTATTTATAATAGTCAAAATGATTTATTCGCTCAAAGTCTTTCTTAAAAAATATTGCTGTCACTGTATACAATGTTCTCTTGGTTGTGCTCATTTTACTCCATCATTTCATGCAAGTCTATCCATGTTTTTCTAAGATCATCAAGCTCATCATTTCTTCTTTGCTCAGAGTATCCACTATTTTCTGGAAATCTTCTGTGCAGGATAGAGGCGGTTATAGACATCTATCTCTGGTTTTCTCTGCCATTGTTCCTTCTGACATATTCTCAGAGCTTTGATGGAATACTTGAGGGAAACCTAGGCTCCTCCAGGACTTCTCATGTCATCACTTTCACCAGAAGTCTCCAAGGACGCTTATCACCAAATACTGAGTCAATCCCATTCTGCAGAGAACTCTGTGCCACCCCATCCCAGCCCTACCCCTCTCTCTGGCCCAGTTAGGTCTCTATGGCCTTGAGAACTCACATCTAACCAGCTGCAAACATCTCCACCTGAAAGACAAATCTAACCCTATAGTGTCAGAACATCTAATTTTGAAAGCTTGACGTTTTTAGATGTGATGACCTAAGAATTGGCAAAGTTCAACGAAATTGGAGCTTTGAAATTTACCATAAACTAACAGTATGAGAAAGCCACTTCTACACATCCAAAATATGTTCCTGTTTAAAAATGGGAAACTGAATACTACCCATTTAAAAACATTAATACTTCAACTCCTACCAATGCCAAGAAGATAATTAAGACATAAGGCCAACTTTCTGGTCATTGGATACTATCTCTTAAGCAACACACTTATCGACTTTTCAGGAGGTATTGGAGGACAAGATCTAGGTTTTTTACATTGGTATGGATCTGTATTAGGAGAGGGCAAAGGGACCCATTTGGGGCAGGGGCAGGGGTGGGAACCAGTGCTCCCTGGCACTGCTCATTGACACTGATGCCAATTCCCCATTGCATTGGGGAGTACACAAAAGTCAAACTCCCTTTTGCAGCTGTATAAACTTCCCTGCAGATGTGCAACTCACCCTTTGCCCCCTGAGGTAATTCCAGACCCATGTTTGACTTTCTGGGCCTCCTTTAAGGGTCAGAAAAAAAACCCATTCACTTTAGTGTGGTTCTTGTTCCTCTTCTGGGCAGAAGTGGGTGAAGCCAAGATGGAAGTCTCTGGGCCAGTGCCCAGGAGCATCTACTCCCATCTACACAGGGGCTTTATCATGCATCCTGGGTTTAGGGATAGCAGGGACAGTTTGCTTAAAAAGGAAGTACTGGCTCCTATAAAACAAATAAGCTGACAAATAAATAGACGTTCTTGTTGTTTGTCCTTCGTTCTCAAAGAGGACCATGACATAGGGGCAGTGTCATGACTTACAGTGAATTGGATTTAAGTGAGTGTGCAAGGTCACCAACCTCACTGTCTTTTCCAGAGCCATCTGGATCCAGTGGAAAGATATACATCAGGATGACTGGAGATGGCCCTGGATGTTTAAGGCAATTGGGGTTAAGTAACTTGCCTAGGGTCATACAGCTAGCAAATGTCTGAGGTGAGATTTGAACTTAGTTCCTCCTGACTCCAGGACAAGTTCTTTATCCACTGTGCCACCTAGCTGCCTCAAATAAATCCAAAATAAATAGAGAATGAGTGGATGGATGGATGGATGGATGGATGGATGGATGGATGGATGGATGGATGGATGGATGGATGGATGGGTGGATGATCTATTGATCGATCCATCAATTGATTAATGAAAAGATAGCTCCCTAGATAGTTTTCTCTGCAGTAATCTAATAATGGGTTTCTGTCCACAGTCTGAAAGAGAGGTTTACATTTAACTGTGATGATGCAGATTTGAGAATTTCTCCTATCTAGACCCAAGGAATGTCAGAGGTGGGCAGAGGATAGATGGGGAGGGGAGATAGGGGGAGCAAAGGGGCAGGTTGATGCAAAGAGTTCCTGTGAATAAGATATTTGTAAAGCATTTAGCACAGTACCTGCCACATAGCAGGGGCTTAAAAAATGCTTATTCCCATTACCCCTACTCATAGTGAAGTTGTGGGTCAGGGGTTTTCTCACTTTTGTATTGGTATCCTTATTCTTCTTTAGAGAGGCAGTAGTAGATAGAGAGCTTTGTTAGAGAACTGGCCATGGAGGAAAGAAAATCCCAGTTCAAGTCGTTCCTGACATCCTGGCCTGTTGTTATCCCCATAAGACTTCATGATCTACCCTACTGGGGAACCTTCCTGGGAGATGTAACTCTCTCTCCTCTGGAACCCCTGCCCTGGGGCCTGTGTTGTTCTGACTGGTGAGGTCTGAGTCACAAAGCTCGTTGGATGGAGCTAGCCCTAGTCTTGCTTCACATTCATTAGATTGGAAGCTCTTGGAGGCTGGGACTGTCTTTTGCTTCTTTTTTGTATCCCCAGTCATAGCACAGCGCGTGGCACATAGTAGGCATTTAATAAGTGTTTGTCAGTTGATTCCTGCAGATATTTTCTTGTCATCACCTTCCAGACTACTAACCCTCGTCATCTGCCTTACCCTCAAAAAGTATTCCCCAGGATTATAGGGGGAGTACCTAGGTACTGTAGTAGAGGGAGTTTTGTTACTGAGAGTTCTCTATGTCAATGAAATCACAAGTCTGGGGAAAAAAATAATTCAACCCCCAAGATTTATTATAGTGTATGGCACTTAGTAGAAATTTTATAAATACTTGTTTACTGAGTGGGAAAAAGTGCCACTAGATAATCCTGGAGAGGAGGATTGATTAGGGGGTGGTGATTTTATACTTCCAACAAGGTGAGATACCTAAGAAATATACTCTTCTAAAAAAGAAGTCATCCCTCCTCCTACAGGAAGTGCAGCACCCTGGCAGCAAATCCTCATTCTTCCAGGGCTAGTTCCAGTGAAAGTCAGTCACATGATAATTGTTTGATTTGGTGCTCTTAGAAGGAAAGCTAAATAAATATATTCCATAGAATATTCTTTATTCAGTGAGACACAATCTAGGCTTAAGGAAGCATCTATGACATCTCTGAGAGCTTCACTATTGGAAGACCCACCCCCTCCATAATCCCACAACAAACCCTGAAGAAGCTGCCCAGAAGTTAGCCATCCCTGTGGGTATCAAGTCATGGCATTCACGCCTTACTCTTTTACAGCTTCCTTGGCCTCCAGTTTGTTTTTCCATATTTCTGGTCTCCTTTTCTGCCTCTCCTCGGTTCCCATTGCCTATTCCCCACTGACTGCCAAAACTTAAGGAAAAAGGGGGGTGGGGAGGATAGGGGTTGGGCAGAATACCTATGGCCAGCATGCTTTATGCCTTTCTTTAGATACCAGTTCCTAGGCATAAGCACATCCTTTGCTCCATTCAGTGCCCAGCAGAAGAGGGAGGAAGTGGGGCACAAAGTGAGGACCCCAATAATAAAATGTAACTGACTTGTAGGTGTTACACATTGCTCATGTTTTCAGTGTTTTTCAATGTATCAATAAGTTGTGCTGATTTTTTTCCTCTAAAAAATATTGTTATAGGAATGGCTCTTTGGAAGGGGTTTGGAAAGAATACTGGGGATAATTATGATGATGTAAAAAGCAGAAGACATTAATAAAAACTTATTTTAAAATTTTAATGTAGCTGATTCTAAATGAGGTTATGGAGCAGAAGCAGTTATATGTAACTAGTTATGTCAATTATTTTTCCTTTCTTACCTAGTTCATCCAACATGTGCCTTCTGTATTCACTAACACTATTTTTTTTTTTTTGGCGGGGCCATGAGGGTTAAGTGACTTGCTCAGGGTCACACAGATAGTAAGTGTCAAGTGTCTGAGGCCAGATTTGAAATGAGGTCCTCCTGAATTCAGGGCCGCTGCTTTATCCACCGTGCCACCTAGCTGCCCCCCACCAAAACCCAGGTCTTTCTGACCCCCAAACCAACAGCACTCCATCCACTACTTCACTCTGCTGCTTCTGCTGAGGAAACTGAAAATGAGGAAGGGGACATGACTTGGCCTTAGGTCTAATTTTCATTGAAAAGCAGATGTCTACTGTGTGACCCTGGGCAAGTTACTTAACCCTCATTGCCCTGCAAAAAAAAAAACAAACCAAAACCAAAACCAAAAAACAAATAAACAAACAAAAAGAAGAGAAAAGCAGATGTCTAGTGTGCTTCATTTCTGTTGATAGTCTAAAATTTTTATTTCAAATACATTTTTTTCTTCTCCATGAGTCTTACAATTTAGACAGTAAAAATTTAAAAACCTCTTATTTCTATTTTGTAATGACTCCTTTCTTCTGTTTTTTCTTAAACTCACTCTGGCAAAATCACAGAGATCTGGCTTAGGCTCCAGAGCCTTCCTCAGCTGCTTCCAACTAAGTTGGATGTGTGAGATTTAAAATTGGATACAAGAGCATTAAACTCCCCTTTAACCTTTCCCTTACATATCTCCCAGACCAGTAAGTGAAAGAAGCCTCTGAGCTTTAGTTAGAGCTTTTATTGTTTGGGAATTAATTAGCCAACAAAACAAGGTGATATTGATTAGATGGATAGGAAAGTAGAAATACAAATAAATAGTCTTAGATCTAAGCTTAGTCTATATTCTGTATAGAACTCACCAAATTCCAAAACCACCTCTGAGGCTGAGAACCATGTCAAGCACGTGCTGTTACGGAGGACCAGGCTGATCACCAAGGACCTCGCTGTCAAACCTGAGTCAGCATCTGTGTGTGCAGAGCAAGCCAGTGGGTGAGGAGAGAGAAAAAAAGACATCACTTCCGTTCTCTCTTTGCCTTTAAGCTCGCACCCCGGAAGTGGAGTGTTTAGCAGACGCACGGGTGGTTCATCACGGTCTCCTCCCGGAAAGGGTGGTCCTTCAAAAACTGGCATCTTTCAGTTATCCTAACAGACTGTTAAAAGCTAATACTTTTTACCACAGATGGGAGAGGAAGGGGAGCTAGAAGACAGGAGGGAATCAATGATATAGATACTTCTTCTCTTAGAAGCATAAATTGTAGGGTTTGGAAAGAGCCAGACATAGCCACCAAAGTAGTCTTGGAGAAGCCCTAGGATCAACAGTTCCTGTCCAAATTCTCTATTTTTGTTGTTATTCAGTTGCATCCAACTCTTCATGACCCTATTTGGGATTTTCTTGGCAAAAATGCTGGGGTGGTTTGCCATTTCCTTCTCTAGCTCATTTTTACAGATGAGAAAATTGAAGTAAACAGGGTTAAATGACTTGCTCAGGTTCACACAGCTATTGTCTGAGGCCAGATTTGAACTTAGGAAGATGAGTCTTCCTGACTTTGGCCTGGCACTCTATCCACTGTCCACCTAGATACATCATAGATTCTTTGTGGCTAAGTTAAATTCAACTCAGTACATCAAGTTCAACAAGCATTTGTCATGCACCTACAATGTGCAGTACATTATGTTAAGTGCTGGGGAATGATACAATGTTTAAATTAGATACAGGGGGTAGCTAGGTGTTACAGTAGATAAGACACCGGCCCTGGATTCACGAGAAACTGAGTTCAAATCTGGTCTCAGACACTTGACACTTACTAGCTGTGTGACCTTGGGCAAGTCACTTAACCCTCATTGCCCTGCAAAACAACAATAAATTAG
Source organism: Dromiciops gliroides (assembly GCF_019393635.1). NCBI lineage: Eukaryota > Metazoa > Chordata > Mammalia > Microbiotheria > Microbiotheriidae > Dromiciops > Dromiciops gliroides. The sequence goes on from NC_057861.1 coordinate 401,461,595, forward strand.
ATACAGTTCCTCACCTTATGGATGGATGAATGAAAAAACACTTATTAGGCACTGACTATGTGCCAGGCACTATGTAAGGTAGTGGAGATAAAAGTCCAAAAGTGAAACAGTCCCTGCCCTCAAGGAGTTTACATTCTAATAAGGGGATACATATACATACATACATTTATGTGTGTATAAAAATATTAAATATATTTAAATATAAAAATTAAATAAATAAATGTGTGTATATACACATATGTGTGCATATGTACATATGTGTATGTAAGTATTATGAATGGGTATTGGCCAGAGAAAAGAGTTTTTGTCTAGGGTGGAGGGCCAAGGAACAGTGAGTAAAGCCTCAGAGCAGTTGACTATCATGCCTTCCCCAGATGTAATGTTACTATTGATTTGATTGCTGTTCACAAAGCAAAAAGTGAGAAGGGGCATATTGTCAAGATAGGGAGGTTGACAAGATGACACAATATATGTAAGGTGGATAGATGTGAATCATTAAGGTGAGTTTGCACTTATTCCCCAATAACTCAGGCTTGTTCCCAGTGGAAGGAAAGATGTCCCAAGGCATCCAGCATGGATAACCTGGGTTATAGGCTGAGAACTTTTCTGCCAAGAGTTTCTCAAACCAATGCAATCTATATTAGAAGTAGAGCAAAAACTGGAGAAAAATGTTTATAGCAAGTTTCTCTGATGAAGGTCTCATTTGTCAAATATAGAGGGAATTGAGCCAAACTTATAAAAATAAGACAATTGATAAATGGTAAAAGGATATGAACAGGCAGCTTTCAGAAGAAGTTAAAGTTATTAATAGTCTTATGAAAAAAGTCTTTCATTCACAAATAATCAGAGAAATGCAAACTTTAAAAAATTCTGAGGTTCTACCTCATACCCATCAGATTAGCTAATATGACACGAAAGAAATATGATAAATGCTAGAGGAGATGTAGAAAAATAGGGACACTAATGCACTGTTGGTAGAATTGTGACCTGGTCCAACCATTCTGGAGAACAATTTGGAAATACGTCCAAAGGGCTATCAAACTATGAATCCCTTTGTTCTAGCAAGAGAGAGGGAGAAGAAGAAAGAAAGGAAGAAAGAAAGAAAGTCTTTTGGGATTGCTTTGGATCATTGTTTTGCTGAGAATAGCCAAGTCATTCTCAGTTGATCATCATACAATATTGCTGTTATAGTTTACAATGTTCTCTTGGTTCTCATTTCACTCTGTATCAATTAATGTAAGTCCAGATTTTTCCAAAATCATCTCAATCATAATTTCTTACAGCATAATAATACTCTAGCACAAGCATATACCACAACTAGTTCAGCTATTTCCCAATTGATGGACATTCCCTCAGTTTTTGTCACTTCATGAAGAACAACTTTTTTTCTTTGATGTCTTTGGGGTATAAACCTAATAGCACTATTGTTTGGTCAAAGGGTATGCACAGTTTTATAGTCTTATAAGCATATTTCCAAATCGTCCTCCAAAATAGTTGAAGGAGATCATAGCTTCACCAACAATGCATTAGTATCTACATTTTTCTACATCCCTTCCAACATTTGTCACAGAAACTGCCATGTTAGCTAATCTGATGAGTAAGAGACTTTTTGAAAATTCGCATTTTTCTAATTATTAGTGAGAGAACTTTTTCATGAATAACTCTGACTTCTCAAAATTGCCTGTTCATATCTTTATATCCCCTCAGTTTCCAATTCTTTGCCATCTCAAAAAGAACAATTCTTTTTGTGGTGGCTAAGAATTGAAAATCAAGGGAATGCCCATCAATTGGGGAATCACTATACAAGTTGTGGTATATGATTGTGATAGAATTTTATTGTGCTGCAAGAAATGATAAGGGGGATGGTTTAGGAAAAATCTTGGAAGACTTACATGAACTGATGCAGAGTGAAATGAGCAGAATCAGGAGAACATGGTACACAGTAATATTGTAATGATAATCATCCAAGAAAGAGTTAGCTGTATTGATCAATATGATCAATATGAACAATTCCAAAGGAACCATGATGAAAAATGTCACTTTCAGAGGGGGGGAGGGAGGGGAGAAGGTGAGGGAGAGGGAGAGGGAGAGGGGGAGGGAGGGAGGGAGGGAGGGGGAGAGAGAGAGAGAGAGAGAGAGAGAGAGAGAGAGAGAGAGAGAGAGAGAGAGAGAGATGAAGGGAGGGAGAGAACTGATGAATTCTGAGTGCAAACTGAAGCACATTTTCCCACTTTTTCTTCCTTTTTTTCTTTTTCTTTTTGCAATATGGATAATGTAGAAATAGGCTTTACATGATTTCATGTGTATAATGGATATATTTCTTGCCTTCTTAACAAGTGGAGGAGGAGTGAAGGAAGGGAGAGAATTTGGAACTGAAATTTGTTAAAAAAAACCTCTCAGAAATCAGGAATTAACTCCCTTACACAGACAGTTGTAGCTCACACAGACTATGGACAAGGGGCATAATGGTTCAGTGACTGCAAGATTGACCAAACAGAAAACAAAAGACCATTGGAATTTCAGTTATAGAACTTCTGACAAGCCACCTTGCAATTCTCTCCAGAAACCAACTTCTGGATGATTTAACCCTTTCATTGCCGGAATTTCTATCCTAGAATCCTGCTGTTCTGATTGGTCATTACCTCTGTCATTAACTTCACTTAGATCTGCACTCTTTACTTCATTCACCCTCTGGACTTTTAACCAGCCATTGTGATGCTACACACATAACCCTTGATTTGCCCAGCCTTGCTTCCCTGTTCTGGGACCATAATCAATCTGTTGTCAGTGCTCCTGGAAAGAGTATTTCAATTATGGTTCCGTTCACCATCTTTGTAACTTTTCAAACCTAAATATCTTTCTCTGGCCACCACACTTCCCTATATGCCATCTCCTCTTATTAAAATATAATCTCCTTGGAGCAGCTAGGTGGCACAGTGGATAAAGCACCAGCCCTGGATTCAGGAGGACCCGAGTTCAAATCTTGCCTCAGACACTTGACACTTACTAGCTGTGTGACCTTGGGCAAGTCACTTAATGCTAATTGCTCCACAAAAAAAGAAAAAAGAAAAAATATAATCTCCTTGAGGGCAGACACTATCTTTATTCTTATATTTATATCTTCAGTGCTTACACAGTGCATAACACATAGTAAATAATTAATGGGGTTTTTTTCCATTTATTTTTAAAATTTGTCCATGGCCTGATGTAACTTAACTATTTTGAGAGAGTCTTTAAACTCTAAAGCAGGCTAACATGTTCATAATCACTCAGGGCTTTTCTTTAAGATTCCATATATTTTGGTGTCTTGGATCAGCAGACAAATACAGAGTAGCTGGAATTGGTCCTAGAGATGTTGGTAACTTGCGATGGCCTTCTTAAAGCTACTTTTCTTCTTGCCTTTATCCTTTGGAATACCTACAATTTCAAGTCTTTGAAGATCATAGTTTCATGATTCAAAGCCTTTTGGCACCAATAGCAAATGAAGCGTATTAAAAAGATGAGCTTTGATGGGAGGGAGCAGCTTGAGGGTCCTTGAGAGCACTATACAATTTTCCACATTCAATTTAATATAATGAACATTTATTAAGTATTTATTATGTACGTGCAACACACTGTGTTAGGTGCTGTGTATATGAGGCATTTTTTTCTTACAAAAAAAAGGAGCCCCTTGTCCTTAAGAAGGCAAATCTTTTGGTTGGATAAAACACATACAGACATCATAGCACTTAGCACAGTTCCTGGCACACAGTAAGTGCTTAATAAATGTTTATTGGATCATACATCTACAGCTGAAAGTGATCTTAGAGGCCATCTGGCCCATCCCTGTTTTTTTTATAGATGAGGAAACTGGAGCCCAAAGATGTTGAGTGACTTGCCCAAGGTTACTTAGGTAATAAGAGGCAGAGAGGGGATTTGAACCTATGCCCTCTCCCTTTAAATCTCCCTGCCTTTTCCACTACAAGATAATGTGAAGGGGCAGCTAGGTGGTGCAGTGGATAGAGCACCGGCCCTGGAGTCAGGAGTACCTGAGTTCAAATCCGGCCTCAGACACTTAACACTTACTAGCTGTGTGACCCTGGGCAAGTCACTTAACCCCAATTGCCTCACTTAAAAAAAAACCCCAAAAACAAACAAGATAATGTGAGAAGTGAGAGAGCGCTAACAACTGCAGGGATCAGACATTCAAGGTGACATAAAAGATCATAGAGCTGCTCAGCTTTCCCATATAAATTCTAAACACCAGCAAAGATCTAAAAGGAAACTAGATCACATAATGATCAAGAAATCCGAAAGGGCCAACAATAAATTCCTTCATCCATCCCAGTATTAAACAAAGACAGTTAGACACTTAGGACAGTGGAAGATGATCCCCGACAGGGAAGCATACACACACACACACACACACACACACACATATACCTGAAGACTATAGCAACATTCTGTCCAGTGATGCCCATGGGGTGCTGGAAGATTACAACATCCTTCCTGGGAATGTCCCAGGGAAGCTCAGAGACCACAGTCTGCTGTCAGGGAGGCCCGAGGACTGTCAGAAGACCAGAGATGCCCAGAGCCTTAAGATCACAGAGCGCTGGCCAGGGACACTGAAACTTTCCAGTGATTGGAGGGCAGATGTGCAGGGGGATTGAGTGGGAAGGCAGAAGTCAACAGGGGAATGGACCATTATTAGAACAAATGGCTTTCAAGCATTCTTGCTCAAACAATGATAGCTGAGAAGAAACTATGAAATTCAAATATTGGAATCAAAATAAACTTTAAAAGGATAATTGTGCTTGACCAGTTGGAAAGAGCTAAATGGGGGTGGCAGCACTAGGACTCAAGACCAGGATCCCTTTCAAATCTAATGTCTAAAATCATTAACCTTAAGGGAGGAAAAATACTCACCTAATAAGGAACACACAGGAATTATATGACTTACAATTACACTACATTTTTTTAAACAGAAAAAAAAGGGAGGACAAATGCTTGCAGATTAATTAATTGCTCATGGCTGGTTTGCACTAATATAATAAAAATAATGATATTGCTTAAATTAATTTACCAATTTGGTACCATAGCAATTAGACCACCAAATGATGATTATATAAAACTAAATTAAATCATAATGAAATTCACCCAAAGGAACAAAAGATCAAGAATCTCAAGGGAAATCACTTTTTAAAAATGGGAAAAAAGAGAGCTTAGCAGTATCAGATCTCAGTCTAAACTCCAAACAGTAATCAATGAAAACCAATTTGGCATTGGTTAAAATAATAGAAAAGTTGATCAGTGGCACAAATTAGGCACACAGGAGCCAGAAGGAACTAAATAGTATAGTGTTTGATAAACCTAAGAGAACTAAGAGCTCAAGAAAAAGTACTGAAAAATTAGAAAGCAGTCTAGGGTAAATTAGGTTTAGACCAACATTGTCACATCATATCACAATAAGGTCCAAATGGATACAAGACCTAGATATGAAAACTCATGCCTTAAATAAATTAGGACAGCAAAAAAAAGCTGTCCATAGTAGAGATTCATAGATTCACATACAATACCTTTCCCATTCTTTGTATATGGAAACGATTATGTTTATTGGGATTCTTATTTTAATGCTCTTTCCAATTTTTTGAAAATACGAATGTGTATTTTTTCAAAACTGAAATTTGGAATGTCTATTGTTTGAACTCAATACTTTTAGAGGGTATTTAATGCATCAGTTGATCCACAAGTATTTACTGAGTCTGTATCTGCTCCTGGAAAGAATTCAGGCCATAATTTGACTTCCCTTGCCAGCTAAAAATTCCTGGGATGGTTTAGATTTCACCAGTAAAAAGGAAAGTGTCTTAACAATATAAATGTCAGTTATGACTGCCATCATTGTTATTGTTATCATTAAAGTCCTGTAGGGGTATGAATCTTAGTAACATAACTTTATTTGAGAGAGACAGGAACATTTAACAGGACTGGCAAGCACAAATTTCTAGTACAATACAAACATAAATTTATGAAAAATGACTTTCAAAAATATTTTTAAATGAATGTCAATGTGGTTCAAGTAGAGGGTCTATCTTAGAGTCAAGAAGACTTGGGTTAAAGGTTTGCACCCACAACATACTAGCTATGTGACCAAGGCCAGATTTTTCTAATCTGCTTGTGGGGAGAGACTTTCTAATATTTTAGGTTATAGAGGAATTTGCCCCCATGAATAACGGGAGGGAGTTCCTATGTGAAGAGATCCTTTCACCAATGAAATCACTAGTCTGAATTCCTCTCTCCTAAAATTCATAACAATGTAATTTCAACAGTTATCCTAATATGTAAAATCCTGCAAAGAAGATAGCATTAGATTATAAATCAGTACTGCCAGGAGGCTTTGAGATATAAACCCCTGTTTGTGGGTGGCAGAGACATAGAGAGATGGGAAGGTTGGACAAAGCTATGTCCATTGTTTCTCAATGAGTACCTGCTTTCTGAAATATCTTCAAATAAAAGAGAGGAAAGAGATTCTGGTTCCTGACTAGATGCTCAGGGGGAAAAAGAGATAGCCAGGGGCAGCTAGGTGGTGCAGTGGATAAAGCACTGGCCCTGGATTCAGGAGGACCTGAGGTCAAATCCAGCCTCAGACACTTGAAACTTACTAGCTGTGTGACCCTGGGCAAGTCACTTAACCCCCACTGCCCTGAGAGAGAGAGAGAGAGAAAGAGAGAGAGAGAGAGAGAGAGAGAGAGAGAGAGAGAGAGAGAGAGAGAGAGAGAGAGAGAGAGAGAGAGAGAGCCATCTGTTAATGTCAAGGACCTGGCAGACAAAGCAAGAGAGAAAAAGGGTACTTTCCTGAGCTTTCCCCTCTGTTTTACCCAATACTTCTGGTCTAGTCAGATTACATCTACACTGTACAAATTACTTCCCTTCTTGCACTGTTCTCCAGAGCCTCAGTGGGTACCTCACCCAGACCTCCACCCCTATGAAAGTAAAAATCTACCTTCTGTATGCCAAGTTCAACCTGACGCTCACTGGCTTCAGCTAATGTGGAGGGGTACTGTCCTTTTTAGAAACAAGTGGTTTCCAGTGGAGAAGGGTCTACTTTCTTATTAAGAAAAAATTACCTTCTCCCAGACTCACTGCTCTGTCTGGAGTTCCAAATAGCTGTAAAGTAACAAATGAGGAATCTATGGAGTGTTCTGCTTTTTAAGGCTTCCTCACAGAATGACCTGGTACTAAGGATGGGGGTAAAGAAGTTAGAAGAGAAATATAAGACACAGACCCTAGAGCGGAGGAGGATTTATTTTAATCAAATAAAAATTCTTGGGTACAGAGGGAGAAAAAGGGGACTCTTCTTCTCCTTCCCAACCCCCTCTCCCTTCAACTTTTTGCCATAGGATTCAACATTTAAACGTACAAACATCCCTTGGGATGTCTTCAGATGGGCTCAACATACAATCAGTGTTGTGAATAGTGTCAAGAAAAGAGCCTGTCTGTGAAGATTCAATCTCCTATTTAGGTGATGATTTTTAGGTACAAATTCTCCTCTGTCATGGTTTTCATTTGAATGACCCAGAGATATAGAGTCTGGCAGAGATTTTAATTCGTTGCTAGGATGTTTGTTTCTTAGGATGGGAAGATTATGATCTTTTATAATTAAGCTTACATAAGGAGAAATGTGAAGTTTATTTGCAGGCCAACTTTTCTTTCTTATAAAGTACGAATGTGACAGTAATTTCCATACTCTCCCCCAAAAAACCCCATCAGTTGTTTATTGCAGACATGGAAAGAGCAGGTCCCCAAAGAACCCTTGTGTCCTCTCTCTCTCCCTTTTATTTTGCTTCCTAAATGTCTCTAAGCAACTGAATTAGGGAATGAAGATCCAGGACATGGCTCACAATTGAAAAGGAACAGATGGGGACAAGCTGATTGGGAAAGTACAGTATCACCCTCACCAGATTCAGCAGTGTCTGCTGAGGTCTTCCCTGGGAAAGTGCCACCTCTTACTAGCTGTGGGGACCTTCAGCAAGTTGTTTCATCCCTCTGGGCCTCAGTTTCCTTATGTATAAAATGAAGGAGGGTGCCTAGACAATCTCTTAAAGTGTCTTTCATATTTGATCATTGTTGTGATATTGTAAGAAGGTACTAAAGGAAGTGTGTGTGTGTGTGTGTGTGTGTGTGTGTGTGTGTGTGTGTGTGTGTGTGTGTGTAGGATCCCAGGGTAAGCAAAAGATATTTTGATCATAGACTAGAGCTATCTGCCTTCACTTCTCCCCAATAAATCCTCTTCCTCTGAATAACTGAACCCTTTGATTGAAGGTCCAAGTTGTGGCCTGATTTTCTTTTCTCTACTGTGTCATTTGCCACTTTCAATACTTTATGTGCTTTATGATGTATTAGACTTCATATACATGCACACTATATATGACACATGGTATATATGTAGATGTCTATATGTATGTGTATATATACACACACACATGAATACTATATTTATACTATATATCTACCAAATGGTGTGTGTGTGTGTGTATATATATATATAATATATATGGGAAGCATAATATTATAAGATATATACATATATATGTGATATATGTGAGAAGCCTAATACTATATGGTACAATACCATGTGATGTGTATGTATATGTATCTATATACACACACATACATATACACCACAGTGTGTATATATATATAAATATACCATATATATGTATGTGTGTATGTGCGTATATATATACAAATATATATAAATAAATATATAAAAATATAAATAAATAAATAAATAAATAAATATATAAATATAAAATATGACCATTTTTATCTATGTTCAGAGAGAAAAAAACAGGAAAGACAGATCCAATGCTGGTGGAGGATAATGTAATGTTAACAGATGATGGAGAGGGCCTAACCACACAGAACAACTTGTCATATTGTGCTTCCTCTTTTCTGGGAAAAATAATTATCTTAATCTGGAAAGAAGAGAAAAAAATTACTAGAAAGAATTGAAGCCCCAAACTGGAGCATTTTTAATGAGTTTAAGTCTCCAGGCTCAGATAAATGATATTCCAAGGCACTGAAAGAATTTGTAGATGGTAAAATCATAGATCTTGAGAGAGAATGGGATGTTAGCGACCATCTAGCACAGCCACTCCTGTTATGGACAATGGAACTGATTTGCTCAAAGTAGCAAAGTTTTAAGCCTCAGAAATATGATTTGAACTCAGGCCCTCTGATCCTAGGGTCAGTGATCTTTCTCCTATACTGCCTGATTGTGGAATCTTTGCTCATCTTTGAGAATTCATGGATAATGGGAGTAGGAGAGTGCCAGATGATTGGAAATAAACAAGTGTTGCCTGGATTTTCCATGATGGGGAAACTTGGATCCTCTGAATTATAAACTAATAAGCCTGATTCCCCCAAATGTATAAAATGTACTATTAAATTTGTGGCCTGAGAGTACTTAGAACCATGGTAGGGTCACTAAGACCAAGCCACAACAAAATTAACTCAGTATCTTTGTTGATAGCATTACTAGACTCAGAGATTGGGTACTAGTGTAGACATTGTAAACTCCTTAGGCCCAGACACTTTCTTTTTTTTAATCATAAAAGTATTTGATTATTTTCTAGTTACGTGTAGAGATAGTTTTCAACATTTGTTTTTATGAGATTTCTAGTTCCAAATTTTTCTCCCTCCCCCTCCCCAAGACAGCAAGCAACCAGACACTGTCTTAATCATTTTTATATTCCCTTCATGTACGTGTACACATAACAGATGCTCAATCAATATTTGACTTGAACTGATATAGTTTATCTTATTTAAACAAGGCATTTGACAAAGCTTCTGTTGTAGATAAGGTGAAGGTCGGTATATGGTGACCATATTCAATGGAATCTCAGTTAATTAAATGACTATGCCTCCCTAATTATTGCTTAATGGTTAATAATGTTAACTTGAAGAGAAGGCTTTAGTGGCTTGGCATAGGAATACGTACTCCTCTCTGTTAGTCAGTCAACAAGCATTTGTTTTATTTTATATTTTATTTTGCAGGGCAATGGGGGTTAAGTGACTTGCCCAGGGTCACACAGCTAGTAAGTGTCAAGTGTCTGAGGTCAAATTTTAATTCAGATCTTCTCGACTCCAGGCCAGTGCTCTATCTACTGCATCACCTAGCTGTCTCTAAATAATGTCCATGCCAGATATTTACAGACTATATAAAAGGTACTCACATCATGGAAGGCTCTTGCAGCTGGGATGATTAGAAATGCCTGCCTGCAGAGAATGAGATTTGAACTTAGTCCTGAAGAAAGCCAGGGAAACCAGGAGGGGGAGGTGACCAGGCACAGAGAATAGCCAGGGTAAAGGGTGAGAGAAGGAATGTTATGTGTGGAAACAACAAATAAGTAGTCCCATGTCCCTGGATTCTAAAGTATGTGGAGAGATACTATAGAGCATGTAGAGTAATTATAAGAAGACTGGAAAAGTAGGTAGAGGTCAGGTTATTACGGAAAGCTTTAAATGCCAATGGAAGAGTTTATATTTGACCCTAGAGGAAATAGTCCCAGGATGGGGGATGAGGGGAGTGAGGGGATGTGACATGGCAGAAATACTTTTAGAGAAATCACCTTGGCAGCTGAGGAGAAGATGGGTAGGAGTAGGGTAAGACTTGAGGCAGGGAGAACAGTTAGAAGGTTATTTCAATAGTTCTGGTAATGGGGAAGTAAGTGGTCCAGTAGTTAGAGCATCAGCCCTGGAGTTAGAAGGACCTGAGTTTAAATTTGGCTTCAGTCACTTACTAGCTGTGTGACCCTGGACAAGTCACTTAACCCCAACTGCCTCCAAAAAAAAGGAAAGTGAAAAAATAGCTCAGGTAAAGGTGATGAAGAGACACTGAAGGAGAGTGGTCATTGTGGAGTGGAGAAGAGATACACATCCACATAAGAGATGGTGTGAAAGTGGAACAGTGAGAGTTGAAAATGGATTGAATACATGTGGAGTAAGAGTAAGGGATCAAGTACGATATTTAGTTTGTCAGCCTGAGTCACTGGATAATATTAATGCCTTGGACAGTAATGAGCCAGTTCAGCAGAGGGAAGAATTAGGGTTGAAAGATGAATTCTACTTTGGACATTTTCGGTTTGAGATGCCTTTGATACATCCAGTTTGTGATTTCCAACAGGCGATGTGTGACTGTAGATCAGGAGAGAGATTGGGGCTGACTGTAGAGATCTGGGACTCGTCTTTATAGGCATGATTATTGAGCCTAAGGGAGCTGATGAGATCATCAAATGAGACCATAGTCATTGAAAAGAGAAGAGGGCTAAGGATAGAGCTTCCAGGAGAGGAACACACTGGCAGCTAGTGTTTATGACATGGATGAAACATGAGCAAAAGAGGCTAACAACAGTGATCACCCACTGCTTTTGACCCAAGGGATCCCAGTGAGAGAAACAGCTGTGTGCCTGAGGTTGCAGAGTCATACAACTGCTCACAGCTGCCACTCAAACCCTGTGGTTATTTAAGAAATACTAGAATGGGGCAGCTAGGTGGTGCATTGGATAAAGCACCAGCCCTGGATTCAGGAGAACCTGAGTTCAAATCCAGCCTCAGACACTTGACAGTAACTGTGTGACCCTGGGCAAGTCACTTAACCTTCATTGCCCTGAAAAAAAAAAAAGACAAGAAATACCAGAATGTGCTTCTGATGTGTTCGAAGGCATAATGGTAAAAACTAGTCACTCAAGTATTAGTTACCCTGTCCTCTACCTTCTACTAATTGTTTTATACTTAACAGCTACCAGCATAGATCCAGGCTGTTTCTCATACTCCCATAGGATGACTGGTTTCATTGCCTTGAGGAACTCTCATTCCAATCTAAACTGTACTCTGGACTTTCTATACCATACCCCAGAAACCTCTTCATCCTAGAAGCTCACTCCAGCTCTGGAATTCATTCATTGGAAGTGCCCTCTACCCTTATGGGCTTTCTCTCTGATAGAATGGCTCCCCTAGAACCAATTTAAGGTGGTTAGTTTTCCTCTTCCCCTCCTACCTCCCCTTTTTATGTGCTGTCTTCCCCTATTTAGAATATAAGCTCCTTGAGGTCAGGGAAAAGTCTTTCTGCTTGTATTTGTATTCCCAACAATTGTTTTTGTTGTTTAGACAGTTTTTCAGTCTTCATCACCCCTTTTGAGGTTTTCTCAGCAAAGATACTGGTGTAGACGGCTCTCAGTATGTAATAAGCACTTAATAAATGCTTATTGACTAGACTCTAGGTGAGGAAGAATTTCCACCAGTGCTGAATACAACCTATCAATGACTTGGTAGATGTCTTTTTTTTTTTTTTAATTGGCGGGGCAATGAGTGTTAAGTGACTTGCCCAGGGTCACTCAGCTAGTAAGTGTCAAGAGTCTGAGACCAGACCTGAACTCAGGTCCTCCTGAATCCAGGGCTAGTGCTTTATCCACACTGCCACCTAGTTGCTCCCTTGGTAGATAACTCTTAGTGAATCAGCCCCCTGAGGCACAAAAATGTTAAGGGACCTGCTCCTGGCTCAGACTGTTACTAAATGTCACAATTTAAAAAAATAAGATTTGAGAGGCAGGATTTGGACCTGGGTCTTCCTAACCCCAAGCCCAGCATCCTAATTACTTTTACCACGCACACTTTCTCTTTCTAAAGCTATGATAATAGGATGTCTAGTATCCGCAATAAGGAAAGATTATAGCCCCACTGGAAATTATATTATAAGCAGGATCCTGACAAACTGGAGCACATCTAAAGGAAAGTAAGTGAGATGATTGAGTCTAGAAATCATGTTATATGAGGAAGTTGAAGTAGAAGTATCTAAACATAGACATTAAAATGTTATAAGCATAAATATAATATTCTATATAATATATAGATTATAATTATATTCTATATAATATATAGATCTTTAACATATTAAATCATATGTAAATATAACACACTAGATATTTTATGCAAATTTATTATAAATATATTGTACATAAATAAATATAAATATAGGTCAATAAAACCTTTATCTATTAATTGGATAGTGACAAACAAGATATGATTATAAAATTTACAGATAACACAAAGCCAACATACTAGATGATATATTAAAAAAATGTTTAAAGACCTTAATGGAGTAGAATGATGAGTTATGGTAATTAACTTCAAATATTCTCCCCCTCCCCTTTTTCTGTATAGTTCCAGAGTATAATAAGGAACAATGGGTAGAGGTTATAAGAAAGCAAACTTTCACCTCAGTATAAAGAATGGTTTGATACTCAAAGCAAAATGGAATAGGATGACTTACGGGGGGTCATAGGGAGTAGTGAACTATCTATAACTGAAAGTGTAGAGAAGAAAATAAGATAATATGTCAGGGATACTCTAGGAATTCCAGCTATAGAGGGAGTTTGGAAAAGATTACTACTTATGTTTAATGTGATTGTACATGTACAACCTATGACAGACTGCTTTCCATCTTGAGGAGAAGGAAAGGAAAGGAGGGTGGGAGAAAAAAATTTGTAACTAAAAATCCTGTGAAAACAAATGTTAAAAACTATCCTTATATATAACTGCAAAATAATAAAATACTTAAAAAAAATAAAGTTCCCTTAGGAAGTGTTACATTCCACTAAAAAAAAGAAAAGAAAAAGAAAAAGAAAAGATTACTACTACGCTCCATATTAAGGGTAACTTGGTGGCGCAGTGGATAAAGTGTCATCTCTGGAGTCAGGAGGACCTAAGTTCAAATCTGTATTCAGACATTTACTAACTGTGTGACTTTGGGCAAGTCACTTAACCCTGTTTGCCTCAAGCTCCTCATCTGTAAAATGAGCTGGAGAAGGAAATGGCAAACCACTCCAGTACCTTTGCCAAGAAAACACCAAATGGGGTCACAAAGACTTGGACAGGACTGAATGACAACAGAGCATAGCAAGCTCCCTACTGAGTTCCCTTCTAGCTCTATAAACATAATAACTGACATGTGTATAGTGATTTGTGGTTCCCAGAGTGATTTACATGTATAACCTCATTTTATCCTCAAGGTAACCCTGTAAGGCAGGTAACGCTGGTGTTGCCATTCTTATCTTACACACAGGAAAATGCAGGCTTCAGCTTATGTCAGAATCAAGAATTTGACCCTAAGTGCTGTGATCACCAACCCAATACCATTTCTACAACACCATAGCAATCACAATACCTAGGGGGTAAGTTCTTGACTCTGATGTAAGCTGGAGCCTACATTTATTATTAACTATCTATTATAGATGTTAGGCACTAGAAATACAACCACAACCAGTCCTTTCCTTCCAGGAGCATAGGAATTTTAGTGTTTTATAAGTCTCAGAGCTGAGACCACCTCACACCCATTAGATTGGTTAATATGACAAAAAAGGAAAATGATAAATATTAGAGGGGATGTGGGAAAACCGCTAATGCACTGTTGGTGGAGTTATGAACTGATCCAACCATTCTGGAGAGCAATTTGGAACTGGAGTGTGGGGGGTCTATAAAAATGTGCATACCCTTTGATTCCAGTAATAACACTACTAGGTCTATATTCCAAAAACATCCAAAAAAGGAGAGGAGAACCTATTTGTAGAAAAATATTTATTGCTGTTCTTTTTGTGGTGACTAAGAATTGGAAATCCAATTGAGAAATAGCTGAACAAGCTGTGGTATATGTTTGTGATGGAAGAAATATGTGCTATAAAAATGACAAGCAGGATGATTTCAGAAAAACCTGGAAAGCCTTATATGAACTGAAGTGAATGCAACAAGGAGAACACTGTACACAGTAACAGCAGTATTATATGATGAAGAATTGTGAATAATTTAGTATTTCTCAGCAATACAATCCCAAAGGACTAATGATGAAGCATACTATCCACCTACAGAGAAAGAACTGATATTGATTGAACACAGAGTGAAGCATGCTATTTTTCACTTTCTTTCTTTCATTCTTTTTCTTTTATTCAAGTCTTCTTATACAGAATTACTAATATGGAAATGTTTTACATAATTACACATGTATAACCAAAATCTGATTGCTTACCATCTCAGGTAGGGAAAAGGGGAGGGAGGGATAGAATTTAGAACACAAAATTTAAAAGAAAAGTTTAAAAATTGCCTTAATATGTAATTGGGGAACAATATATGCATGTATATGTGTATATATATATATATATTTGTGTGTGTGTATTTCATCCATCTATTTATCTATATAAAACTTAAAAAAAAAATAAGTCTCGGATAGAGCACTGGCCCTGGAGTCAGGAGTACCTGAGTTCAAATCTGGCCTCAGACACTTAACACTTACTAGCTGTGTGACCCTGGGCAAGTCACTTAACCCCAATTGCCTCACTAAAAAAAAAAAAGTCTCAGAGTCAAGAAGTCTTTTTAACTGTAGAAGCAATTATGGCTTACTCTCATTTGTCATGTCCTTGGGCAAGATGGGCTCATAAAGTTATAGAATTTCAGAGTTGGAGGATACTTTACAGGTCAGCTAATCTAACCTCCTTCCCTTTAGTCCTGTTAATGAACATTTATTATATGCCTATTGGGTGCCAGTCACTATGCAAGGTTCTGGGGATAAGCAAATAAACATGAAACCAAGGAACTTAAGGAACTCATATTCTAGGAAGCAAAATGTACACTGGTTAATAAAAGCAAATATATACAAAGGAAATACAGAAAGTAAGAGGTCAGGAGGAGATGTTGAGGGGGTAGAACTCACATCCAATAAGGAAAACCAGAGCTGAGCTTTGAAAGAAAACAGGTCAAGAAGGATAAAGACTGAGAAAATATTTTTGGATTTGACAATTAAGATGTCATTTGTAACTTGGGGGTTTTGTTGTTGTTGTTGTTGTTGTTGTTAAGGCAGTTAGAGTTAAACAATTTAGCCAAAGTCATACAGCTAGTAAGTGACTGAGGCTGGATTTGAACTCAGGTCCTCGACTCCAGGGCCACTTGCTGTATCCCCTGGATCACCTAGCTGCCCTATTTTTCTCCCACTGGTAACTTTGAAAAGATATATTAAGAATAGAAATATAGTAATCTCCTCTATCATAGCCTCTATATGAAGCTAAGAAAACACGTATGAATGGTTCTTTATATTGTAAAATCTAGTACAGGAACTTTCTGACCTTAGGCAAAATTTATAATCTCAAAAGATTAAAACAAAACAAAATCTCTTTATTTGCTAAATCTATACAAGGCCCTCATGGCCTCCATATTTATGATGACCAGACATAATAACTTTTCTGGAACATCACTTTTTTAGCCCCATTCTCCCTATAAACCATTGAAATGTCTAAATTAGGGACATTCACTGGAGAAACTGGAAAGAGAGTCTTCCAAGTTAGAGCATTTCCAGATGATTAGTTTCTCCTATCCATTTCAATTCCTCTATTTGGCAGCAAATGCTCCTCTAAATGAGTGATTATGTGGTAACCCACTGTCTGCACCAGGGATAGGGAAAGGAAATCCACATATACGATTTACACATCTAAAAGGGATTTATTAAAAAATAACCTTTTCAGTTGGCTAACAATCAGGGCGGGATGCTGTAGACCTCTAACTTTTTGTTCAGAATGGAGCAATGATGTGGAAACTACTCAAACTTGGGTGTGTTGTAGCACTTCTCCAGATGATCTCATAAGTTTGTCTAGGAAAACCCCCATCTCTGACATGTTTTAGAGCTTCCTCCCTCCTTTTTGGAGGCCCAGGATGATGACTGATTGGGACCAAGATGTTATAAGCTCCTTCCAAACCAACATTTTGGAATCTTTGAGCATAGTAATTAGCTGAGGGGGATGAGAGAATGAGAAGGAATGTTTTCCAATTTAACCATTGTTAGCTAACAAGAGGGTTATAGAAGATCTCATTTATGATGGCAAGTGCCAATGGAGCCATTCAGGCCCAGGTAGATATTAATCTATGAAGTTTTAATTGGGAAAAGAGAGAAAAAACTTTGAGGTTCATTTGGGAATAAGAGCAAAAGGAAGCAAGAAACATTTGTATGATTCTAGCCAATGTATACGGGCACAGATCTTACCAGGGAGTTCAACCTTTTAAGTTGCCTAGTTGGTGCTTGAAGAATGACCTTGAGTTGTTTTCCCAGAGAGAGAATTAAAAGGTTCTTGGAAGTGTTTAATTTCCTTCCTTGGGATTCTCCATATGAATGTTAATTTAGATTCTCTAGAGAAGGGGGAATAAATTTCTAATAGATCCTGATGGGAATTATTAATATAGCTCTATATAAACGTGTGTGAATGTGCATCTCTCTATAAATGTGTATGTAGATTATAGTAAAACATTCTGTTTAATGCAGTGAACACAATTTACAGTCTTTAAAAAGGCAACCTACTTAAAAAATGTGCTGTAGGTTGATTGTGAAATGAATAATGACTTCTTGTTTAACTGTTTCCCCACCAAGAAAAAAAGAACACATTGCAAGAACATTTTCATTTTGGTTGAAACTTCAATGACACAGACCACTATATTAGCAGCTTTTGTCACACCAATAGCCTTAAAATTTCATGTTAAAAAATATATTGTGATGCTGTGATAAGCACGAGTGAAGATTAGTATCTCCAGTGAAAGCAGGTTAAAGCCTAGATATCTCTTGAGTACACTACACTGTAGTGGTTTGGTGGTTTCAAAACCATGTGTAATTTAAAAAAAAAATTCCTCTTAAGGATTCTGTCCTGTGTTTTTTCTTCTTTCTCACAATACCTGTATGTGATGTCTTATCCTCTCTTCTATCTTCCTATTGCTGAAGGTTCATAATTCATTCTGTCCTTCCATTCATTTCAATCTAGCTGGTTTATTTTTTAAACACGAATTAGTTTCTTTGTTCTCCATCAGATCTGTTGCATTTGCTGGCACCATATCCTTCGGGGACACAGTCATTTCTCAGGTGCCTCCTATATTTATATTCTACAGAAGTAATAATCATTCATTTACATTCTCAAGCAGGAAGATGGCACTTGCAATTGCAAAAATACTAAATAACAAATGCCTCCTTATTAATTATAGGATATGGGGGGGGGAGAGAGGGCAGCTAGGTGGCACAGTGGATAAAGCACTGGCCCTAGATTCAGGAGGGCCTGAGTTCAAATCTGACCCCAGACACTTGGCACTTACTACCTGTGTGACCTTGGGCAAGTCACTTAACCCTCACTGCCCTGCAAAAGTAAAATACTAAATCAATATTTGAAAAAAAAAAAGAAAAAAATTATAGGATATAAAATGACAGAGATCAGATATTATGGAAAACACTGCAGCAGTTAAAGTTTTGTTGACTCTGCCATAATGTGGGGTGGGGTGGGGTGGGGTGGGGTGGGGTGGGGAGGGGAGGGGAGGGGAGGGGAGGGGAGGGGAGGGAAGGGGAGGGAAGGGAAGGGGAGGGAAGGGAAGGGGAGGGAAGGGAAGGGAAGGGAAGGGAAGGAGGGAACTTAAGTGCCACTGTCTTGCCATCCTTCACTATAACTAGTATATATCTGGAAAAAATCTGGAAGGGAAAAGGCAAAAAAAAGAAAGCCCAAGAGGGAATGAGAATATCTGTTAACTCACTTTCATAGATAATCATCCCAAGAGTTTAAGACAATCTATTTGTCTTGAGGGCAGTCCCAATTACTGAGACTTAATTAGGAATCATCTTTTTTCCTCTTAACAAGCTTCCAGTGAGCATGGTCCTCCATCTAGGAGATTTGTGAACAACCCAAAGTTTGAAACAAAGGCTCCCTTCCTAGTAAGCTCATCCAATTGATCAGGAACTCCCTTGATCTACTATTTTTACACTATAAATTCAAATATTTTGGCAAATAGTATAGTGAATTGAATATGTGTTATAATACAAATATATGTGTATATCTATCTGTCCGTCTCCCTTCCTTCCTTCCTTCCTTCCTTCCTTCCTTCCTTCCTTCCTTCCTTCCTTCCTTCCTTCCTTCCTTCCTTCCTTCCTTCCTTCCTCCTTCCTTCCTTCTTTCCTTCCTTTCTCATTCCTTCTTTCCTTCCTTCCTACCTACCTACCTACTTATCTCTCTGTCTCTCTCTCTCTGTGTCTCTCTGTCTCTCTCTCTCTCACACACACACACACACACACACACACACACACACACACACACCCCAGATATTATTCTCCTCAGAAGGAAAATAATAAAAGCTGACCTTTTGATAAAATGCTTTTGTTTTCTAGGCAATGTGGTGTAGTCAACAAAGAGCAGGCCCAGAGTCAGGCAGATGTAGGTTGAAGCCCCACCTCTGACACACTCACTGTATAGCTCTGGGCAATATACTTACTGTCTCACTATTCTAGAGACTCCCTAAGACTATCAGTGGCAGAGAAGGTACAGAGAAGTCCCTTACCAGGATCCTCCTTCCTATACCAATGAAATCACAGGTTCAGTGAAAAACAAACAAAAAGTTTACAAAGTGCTTTACTCATATTATACCACGTGCCCCTGTGAGGCAACTGCTATAGGCATCCTTTTACTGATGACAAAGCTGAGGCCCAGAGCAACATGCCCGTGATCACACAGCTAAGTAAATGTCAGTCAGGACTCAAAGACTAATTCCCTGTCCTCTCCATCAGAGAGACCACAGGCTGCAGAAACATTTTGAGGAAACACATGGCTGATTGCTCGTAGCATGTGTTGGACATCTGACTTGTGTGCAGCGAGGCCTATGGTTTTTGCAATAAAACAGTAGTGGCAAAGTCTAGTTGAAGTCTTCCTGGGCTCATATTGGGATACATGGTCTGATAAAGGAGTTTGTTCCCCCTTTCTGGTGAACCAGTACTAGTATACTCGTCCTGGACTCAGGAGACCTGAATGAGAGCCCCTGAGGCTGATATTAAAGCTCCATGACCCTAAGCAATCACCTAACCACTCTGAACTGTACAATAAGGGTAATATCTCCACTATCTGCCTCAAAAGGTTGCTGTGAATGTGTTAACACATATACAGCATTTTACAAATCTTAAATCATTATATAAATATTAATTTATTATTATATTATAAACATTCTAATTGTTTAACTTAAATTATCATTACTGCATTAATATATTATTAATAATATATTAATATTAGTTGTTGTTGAGTCATTTCAGTTATGTCCGACTCTTTGTGACCTCGTTTGGGGTTTTCTTGGTAGAGATGCTAGAATGATTTGCCATTTCCTTCTCCAGCTCATTTTACAGATGAGGAAACTAGGCAAACAGGGTGAAGTGACTTGCCCAGGGTCACACAGCTACTATCTGAGTTCAAATTTGAACTCAGGTCTTCCTGATTCCAGGCCTGGCCCTCTATCCACTGGGCTACCTAGCTGCCCATTAATATTATTAATTGCATATGATTATATCACATCATAAAAGAATACCTATTATCTATTATGTGATTATATATAATTCATAATTTTATATAACAGATGTATTGTATAATTATGTTATACTCCCATAGGAACCATTCATTACTTTCCACTTGTCCACCTCCATCAGATCTAGAGGCGTCCATCAGGCTCCCACTTCAGAGTCATCCAATATGAACCTGGTGACTCAGAAGCTACCTAAGTCACAGGTGGATAATCTCCTGTCCCCTGTTTTCTCAGAAACCGGAAAGGGCAGGAGGGTTGGCTATGGAGTTAGCTTTGATTTGAAGGAGCTGCTCAATCAGTCTCTCGATATGGGTGATATGGCTGATGGGCTTCATGACAACCAAACAGACGCTCCCCCTTCCCCCTTAGCCTCTCTGCTTATGAGTCCAGATGGACCCTTGCTGCTGGCTGACTTGCCTAACCTTGAGGAGCCCTGAGGACCAGGAATTACAAAAATCAGCCTTAAGCTGGGGACAGGGAAATAGGATTCTTCAGTTTAGGTCAAGGGCAGGGTCTGGAAAGGAAGCCCCTGAGGCCTGAGAATCTGTCTTGTTGAGGAGAATAGGAGCATTGATTCATTTTCTTTCTTTCTTTCCTTTTTTTTTTTTTTTGGTGAGGCAATTGAGGTTAAGTGACTTGCCCAGGGTCACACAGCTAGTAAGTGTTAAGTGTCTGAGGCCAGATCTGAACGCAGGTCCTTCTGACTCCAGGGCTGGTGCTCTATCCACTGCGCCACCTAGCTGCCCCCATCGATTTATTTTCTACCCTGAAGCCTCAGTATCTGTAAAACCCTGGAGAAATTAGGCGGGTCCAGGAAGTTCCATTGCCTGTTAGTTCTCAGAGCTGCTGCTTCCATTATGGATTTTAAAAATATATTCTTGTAGGGGCAGCTAGATGGCACAGTGGTTAAAGCACCGGCCCTGGATTCAGGAGTACCTGAGTTCAAATCCTGCCTCAGACACTTGACACTAGCTGTGTGACCGTGGGCAAGTCACTTAACCCCCATTGCCTAAAATATATATATATATATATATATATATTCTTGTTATGGGACCAGCGAAATATAAGATTGGTACAGTGGATAGAGCACCAGGCCTGGAGTCAGGAAGACTTGTCTTCCTAAGTACAAATCTGGCTCTAGATACTTAGAAGCTGTGTGACTTTGGGCAAGTCATTTAACCCTGTTTGCCTCAGTTTCCCTATCTATAAATGAGCTGGAGAAGGGAATGGCAAACTACTCTAGTATCTTTAAGAAAATCCCAAATAGGGTCACAAAGAGTTGGACAACCAAACAACAACATCATAAACTTATATAAATATAATTAATAATATTGATATATTACTATATTATTAGTAATACTAATGTAGTAATAATAGTAATATTTAGACACTATAGAAGCATGAATTGCTATTAAGCATATGAAAATCTGGGCAGTTGTGGCTGCAAAGTAAATTTGGTTAACAGTGAATTTTTTCAGATGTTGTCGTATTTTTCCTAAGGTTTTAAGTTGTTTCTAGGTATGTGCAAAATCATTTCATCTAATCTTATTTTTCTTCAATAAAAGCAATTCGGTATATGTCAATGAAATGTGACATTATTTTCATAGAACTCTCTATATGTATATGCACATACATATATAGTTCTATGAAAGTATCAAAAGTATGCATGTATATACCTATATACCCATACATGTACATGTACATGTACGTATATACATATACATATATATTTACAAGGCAGGAAGAAAGCCGTTTGTCAGATCATATTTCCCAGTGTTTGGTTCTGGAAATCCAGTCCCTACATAAAGAGCTTGTCAGATAAACTATCTCTACCATTGCCTGTTTTTTCCCCAGAAGGTGCATTCTTCCTGAGATATGCAAATACACTTAAAAATTAATCATCTTGACAAATTCAATGCTTCATCCCCTTACTCTTTAATTTCATTCCTTGTTTCTAAAGAATTGTCCCCAATCTCTCCCCTGAGCTCCAGTCCCAGAATTCCATTGGCCTACCAGATGTTTCCACCTGGGTGTCCTTATAGTACCTCATTAAACTCACCATTTCAAACCTAAACCTGCCTCTTTTTTGTGGTTCCTTATTTTTGATAATTTACTCCTCATCTATCCAATTTTGTTGTTCAGTCTTGTTTAACTGAAATTGGAGTGATTTGCTGTTTCCTTCTCCAGTGTATCCCCATTTTAACACAGATAGTAAGTATCTGAGGCCAAATTTTAACAGATCTTCCAGACTCTAGGCCCAGTGCTCTATCCACTACACTGCCTAGGTGACTCATCTACCCAATTACCTATACTCAAAAATTTGGAATCATCTTTGATTCTTTCCTTTTTTTCACTCTCCAAATCCAATTAGTTACTAGGTCTTTTACTTCCACAATCTCTCTTTCTTATACTAGAGCAAACACTGGATTTAGGGCCTGAAAATCATGTTTTAAATCTTGATGGTACTATTTATTACCTATGTGACCTTGGGTAAATCGCTTCATCTCTAACAACCTCAGTTTCCTAATCTGTGAAAGGGGGGGATTGGGATGGTTTCTAAGGCTCTTTCCACCTTTAAATCTTAGGACTGTAGATTAGACCTGGGAAGGACTTTACTAGCTGTCAGTCTAGTAAGACTGTCCCCTCCTCTCTTCATTTTATTATAGATGAGAAAACTGAATCACAGAGATTGAGTGACTTGCCCAGCATCATATAGGCAGTAAGTGTTTGAGGTAGGTTTTGAAGTCAGATCTTCTAGACTCTAAGTCCAGCAACCCATTCACTCCACACTATGATACCTAGATATTAGATACTCTGTCCCGCTCCTTGTTGCTTAACATTACAACCACCCAGTTCAGACCTGTATTACTTCTCCCTGCCTTCAGGCTCTTCCCTCTTCATTTTATCTTTTAGACACTATCTGAAACACAGTTTTGACAAATCACTCACCTGATGATGAAGCCTTCAGTGGACCCCCTTCAGTCTAATGCTCATTAGTCCAGTATTTGAGGATCTACAAAATCTGGCTCCAACCTGGCCATCCACACTTCCCATCCCTCCCCTTAATATAATCTATGTTTATTTGACAGCAAAAGGAAGCAGGGAGAGTGTTGTGGGGACCAATTTTTAATTGGGGAGTGCTAGCTAAGCAGCTCACCACAATATTGGGGCAAGGAAGGAGACCAGCAGCCTCCCTCAAAACAGAACAAGATTTATTTTAACAAGAATGAACATAAAAAAAAAAAACAACCCACAAACAGGATCAGTAGGATCAAGGGAAAGGAAATAAAATAGGGAAAGGGAAATTATAATACCTGAAAAAATACCACTGCCCAGGAATCAGCTGAAAATATGCAGCAGAAAGCCTGTCGCTTTCCAGCTTCCACCTAGAACGCCCAATTCTCCTCCCCCCCAAACCTAGAAACTCCCCACAGCCCCAGCCAATGGGCTGGCCGCTCTGACAGTCACATGACTGCCCTCACTAGGCTTCCAATCATTATAATGTAGGCATCGGCGAGTAGTGATGACGTAAGGTGCCAGAGCCCTGGCAACGGCTACAACCAGTGGGTGGAGCACCGTGCGGTTTGCGGAGCCTCAGGCCAGTGCGCGCAGAGGCATAAAAACCTCAAATAACAATTAATTCTTTACAGTGTGTTGTACTTTTATGGTTTCTCAGCCCCTTCTGACTCTCAATTTACCTTCATAATTATTGCTTTGGTGCCATTTTATGTTGGTTATGCTTTTGTGAGTCTCTCTTCATCCTCACCAAGCCATCTGATGAATGTTCCTGAGGACTGATTCAAAAGCTAGATGGGAAAATCCATCAAGGGAGAAGTACCAACTTAGATTCTCATTGAATGTGCTTGAAAATGAACCTGTCTCCTAGAAAATGGAGCCTCTCTCCTAAAAGAAAGATAAACATACGTTTCTGGCTTTGGGGGAAAACTGCGAGTGTTTTAAAAGGTAGAGAGAGGTCTGGCTTCTGTGGAAACTTGCTGAAATTATTGTCGTGTTTTCATTCCTGTTCAAAGCACTCTTTACTGTGTGTATTCTAGTCGGTGTTTTTATAATCCACTTATTAGAAAGTAAATCATTTTACTTATGTACTTACTAATTTGATGCTGAAGGTTGTTAAACCATTACATTTACTGACTTAGTGGCACAGGGCCCTCGATGAGCCTAGAAAATGGGTAATGATCCATGTTTGATGAGAAGTATATGTGCTAGGGCTGCCTTTGGTGCTCAGAAGAACATTCAATTCCATCCCATTGAAGCCAAGAAACATTTATTAAGCACTTACTATGTACCAAGCACTGTGCTAAAGGTTAGGGAGTCAAAGACCGAAGTTAGAATAGTCTCTGACGTCAAGAAATTTACATGTTACTCATATATTCTTTAACACCTCAACCTCAGAGACCAACTAAATAGCATTAGCACTGATCAGAGGTGCAACTAAGAATTGTTGCATTTGGGAAAACATGTAAGCCATGCTGGCAGAAAGAGGAACAAAAGGGAGCCTGAAATAGAAGGTGGGAGAGGCAGCGCCTCAAGAAAGGAAGACAGAGAGTCTGAGATACTGGTTTGGCACTACTAGGGAGGCTGTTGTATATTGGAGAAGAGCCCAGAAGTATGGTAGAGGAGCTCATCTCAGTGTGCCGAATTATTGTATATGCTATCAGTGCCCTCTAAATTTGATGCCCTAGGGCACAGCCTTAATTGTCCTACCCTAGTTATAGCTGTAGCACTGAGGTATCCAAGCACAGCTCAGAAAAGGTATTTGTGGACCCCAGACAAAGTCTGAAATTCATTCTTCTTTGCATTAAAAAGTTGTATTTGCTGTAAATTATCATCTACCAGGAGGCTTTAAGCTTTCCCTGAATTATAGACATTGATTTATTTTTTTTTAAATCTATGTGCCGGGGCAGCTAGATGGCGCAGTGGATAGAGCACCAGCCCTGGAGTCAGGAGTACCTGAGTTCAAATCCGGCCTCAGACACTTAACACTTACTAGCTGTGTGACCCTAGGCAAGTCACTTAACCCCAACTGCCTCACTAAAAAAAAAAAATCTATGTGCCGGGGCAGCTAGGTGCCACAGTGGATAGAGCACTGGCCCTGGAGTCAAGAGTACCTGAGTTCAATTTTAGCCTTAGACACTTGACACTTATTAGCAGTGTGACCCTGGGCAAGTCACTTAATCCTCATTGCCTCACCAGAGAGAGAGAGAGAGAGAGAGAGAGCGCGAGAGCGAGCACTTGGCCTCTGGTATAGCTCAAGACTCGGATCCTATGCTCCTTTGATTTCAAAAGATGTCAGCACTGGTTCTGTTGGCTATTGAGAATCTTTGAGTTTCTAGGTTTTCCTCAAAGTCATGATGAAGTATCAGAGAAGGACTTAAGTTATAGTTATCTATGATGACTACTAAAACTGCTAGTCTTCAAAATTAAAGAAGCATAAAGTCCCCAAGGATAAATTTTTAAGGAAACTATATCCAGAAGTTCATCTGTCCACTAATCTTACACTTTTATTATTTTTATTACTCTCTTGTTTACTTACAAGGTTTGAGGAGGACATTTCTTTCTCCTCACTGTAAATCTCTTTTGAGGAAATCAAATTCTATCCAAAGATCCTGACTTAACAAGCCCCAGATCCTTATCCCAGCACAGCTTGGTGTCATAGGCTCTGTCAAGAGGCTTTTCTCATTTTCTCACAGCTACGAGCATCAGGTTGCTTTCCTAGGATGATACATGCCAATGAAGGACTTAATCTTTCCTTCCATCTGGCTCTTCTCTCTTGGCCCATTTTCCTAGATCTTCTCTCATTCCACCAGTAGAATGGATGTTTTCTGGGAGCAGATCCCCACACACAATGTCACACACCTAGTAGGTGCTTAATGTGCTCTCATTAAATTGCTTTTAAATTAAATTAAATGTGCATTGATTGATTAACTTTCCTTCCTATTGGTAAATGGGCAGCAGAAAGACAATCAGCAGCAGTGAACCAGAAAAACACTTTCCATATCAGAATGTTTCTCCGGTGTGGGAAGACTATAACACTTCCTTCTGGCCATAGGGTTCCTAGGAACTAAGTAAAAGGGTTAAGATTAACTCATTAACCATTTCTCTAAAGTTTTAGCAGATACTTGATTCAGAAATAACTGCTTTCTGATACAAACTACTTTCTTTTAAAGGGGCCACATTCCTTCCCAGTTGCAAATTCAAGTTGGCAAATTCAAGAAAGCCTTCCAAGATGGATCAGTGACATAATATTACTTTTAAACCCATATTCATGCTTGCCACCCACCATCCCATAGCCTGGAATACTGTATTTCCCCACTTCTACCTCTTAGAATCCTTAGCTTCCTGTAAAATTCAGTTCAGGTGACACCTCCCAAGTGAAGCCTTTCCTGATCTCTCCCCAGTTGCTATTCCTCTCTGTCTTCAAATCATGCTCTACAGCATGAACTTATTTGTTAACGCAACACTATTCCCTAGATAAGTCTTCTTAACTGGAGGTCTGCAAACTTGTTTTTAAAAAGTATTTTAGGGGGCAGCTAGGTGGCACAGTGGATAGAGCACCGGCCCTGGAATCAGGAGGACCTGAGTTCAAATCCGGCCTCAGACACTTGACACTTACTAGCTGTGTGACCCTGGGCAAGTCACTTAACCCCAATTGCCTCACCCCCCCCAAAAAAGAAAAGTATTTTAGGGGCAGCTAGGTGGTGAAGTGGATAAAGCACCGGCCCTGGATCCAGGAAGACCTGAGTTCAAATGCGACCTCAGACACTTGACACTAGCTGTGTAACCCTGGGCAAGTGACTTAACCCCCATTGCCTTGCAAAAAAAACCCAAAAAAGCAACCAAACAAATAGAAGTATTTTGAAATCAATATTTCAAAAGAATTGGTTCCCTTGGTTAATCCTATGTATTTTATTTTATGCATCTGAAAACATATTTCTGAGAAGGTTCTAAAGGTTTCACCAGCCTACCAAAGGATTCCATCATAACATTAAAAAACGGTTAAGAACTTCTGCTCTAGAAAAACAGAAACTCTTTAAAGATACAACATGGTATGGTACAAAAGGAATTGGACTTGGAGTTAGACTGGGATTCAAATCTAGTGTTGGATACTACCTAATTTCTTTCTGCCTCAGTTTCTTCATCTATAAAATGTGATGGTGGGAGCAGGGTGGTGGTATGATTTCTAAGGTCCCTTCCAGCTCTAACTCTGTGATCCTATAATTCTTTTTTTCTTTTTAATCTTCATATCCCCAACAATGGTGTGTTGCACAAAGTGGGGGCTGAATAAAAAGTTGGTATGTTAAAATAAATCTTATTAATGTCTTTTGTTTTTACGTAACCTGTATTTCCTAATGCTATTCTTCCAGAGAAATCTCTTATAAGAAAGCATAAAAAGAGGACAACTAGGTGGCACAGTGGATAAAGCACTGGCTCTGGATTCAGGAGTACCTGAGTTCAAATCTGGCCTCAGACACTTGACACTTACTAGCGGTGTGACCCTGGGCAAGTCACTTAATCCTCACTGCCCCCCACCCCCCAGAAAAGCATAAAAAGGAGGTGTGTGGGGGAAATTCAACAAAACTTACAAACACACTGAAAAGTGTGTTATCACATGCCGTGTTTCATTATTATAGTTTTCTACCTTGGCAAAAAAAAAGGGGGGTGGGGTGACAAGGGTCCTTCATATTAGGACTGTGGTACAGTGGAGAGATCCAGGCTTATAGAGACAAAGGTAACTTCATTCATAGCCTACCTTAGATACTAGCTGTGTGACCTTGGGCAAGTTACCTAAACTCCCTGGGCCTCAGTTTCCTTTTCTGCAAAATGAAGGGGTTGGACTAGGATACCTCAGGGATCTCTTCTTGTCCTATGATTTCTTCTTTCAGTCAAAGTGTGGTCATAATTTTACAGCATTCAGTTTTTTAAAATAGATTTTTATCAATTTTAAAAAATATCCCTATTTCCCTCTCTATTTCTCTCTTTCTTCCCTCCCATGAGAGCCATCCCTTATTACAAGTAATTTAAAACAAGTAAAAAGAGAAAATTCGGCCAAACCAATCACACTGAAACAAAAAATCAAACAGACAGATGTTATATGAAAGGTCCCATTCCAAGGACCCCTACTAAAAAGGAACAGTGAGGAGCTGTCTTCTCATTTGCCTTCTTTGGGGCCAATCTCCATCATTAGAATTTAGCAACATTCAGTCTTGATTGATTTGTGGTGGCTGTTCTTTACATTGACATTGTGGTATCCATTGTGTGAAGGTGGCTAGATAACTTAGTGGATAGGGAATTCAGGCTAGAGTCAAGAAGACCTGAATTCAAATCCAGCCTCAGACAGTTACTAGCTGTGTGACCCTAGGCAACTCACTTAACGCTGTTTGTCTTAATCTCCTGGAGAAGGAAATAACAAACCATCCAGTATCTTTGCCAAGAAAACCCTGTGGGCAGTATTGGAATGCTATGGTCCAAGAGGTCAGGAAGAGTTGGCCATTACTGAACAACAACAATATGTTGTGTATATTGTTTTCTCTGCCCCACTGACTTTATTTTGCCTCAGTTCATGTGTCTTTCCATGCCTCTCAACCTTCATCATATTCATCATTTCTAACAGTAGAGTATGATGCTACTATATTCATGTATTTGCAGTTTGTTTAGCCATTCCCCAACCAATGAATGGTTCTTTGCTACCACAAAAAGTACTTCTATAAATATTTTTGGTGTCTATAGAGACTTTTTTTTAAACAATCTTAGGGTATATGCCTAGAAATAAAATCTCTGGATCAAAGGGTATGATTATTTTAGTCACTTTGTTTACATAATCTCAAATTGCAGCATTTGGTTTTGATTGTTTTGTTGTTCTTCCCATTTCCTCCGTTGTAGTCATTGTACATATTGTTTCCCTGGTTCTACTTACTTCACTTTGCATCAGTAATAATAATAACAATAACAACAACAATAATAATAACAATAGCTTAGGATCATCTATCAAATGAGGAGGCTGGACTCAATGAGTTCTGAGATCCCTTTCGGCTCCAAATCCATGTTCCTGTGATTGAAGAGTGGGGATGAGATATCTACCTTGTTAATAAAAGTAGAGCCTCCAACTACCTACAGTAGCATCCCCTCTGGGCTCGCTCCCCCAACCAGAGGTATACTGGAGCCAGCTCTAACCATTGGACTGTTGGCATCCTTACAAATCAGGGCTTGATTTATTGTTTTGTTGGTGATCTAGACTTAAAAGTATTAATAACGAAAGTTCTATTTTAAAGTATATGTGTGTATGTGTATATTTATATTCATTTATTTATCTATTTAATTATTTGTTTGTTTATATGTTTCCCCCAGAGAATTCACTTGTTAAACATTTACCAGAACACTCCTATATTGCTCTATAAATATTGCTTAAGCTCAGCAGGAGTGCAGTAGAATGCTCAGTGAATGAAGACATCATCCAGTTAGAGGCCTGGTGACTGGAGGCTGATGATGATGGTGGTGGTGGTGATAAAGTAGAATGCCCCCCTTTACTTCCAACAGTGACAGAATATGTTAATATAAGGACAGGAATCATTAATGCCAAAGTGTAATATGGGCTGTCATTCCCTCAAATGATGATTGTGATGTTGGAATTTCAGTAATGTCCCTTTGAAGACATTTACTCTTGATTAAATTGAGCTGAACCACACCCTAGATCCCTGCACCCAGGGATGTTGCCTTGTAGGGAGCCCAGATCAAACTGGATCTCACCTTCTAGTGTCCTTGTCCCTTTCCGTTGTGATTCATGGCATGAAGGGCAAAACAGCCAGAATAAAGCCATTAATTTCCTTGCCTGGATTGCCAAGGGCCACTGGGGTCTCATGACCAGAACTTACCACTTCATACTGCCTCCTTCCCATGTCCTCCTAAAATTATAAAAACTTTTTCATGAGTCTCTTTGGTTGGGAAACACACTGGACATCCCCCAGGGTGGCAGGTTTGCAACCCTCTTATCTTAATTAAAGATGCTTTATTCCTTAACTCATGTCTTTGATTTATTCCAAAAAGACAACAGCAATAGAAAATCAGAGATAGGACTTGAAAGTGTGGCAAGAGCTCAACTGATTCTTCATTTCCACAGCCGACCCTAGAAACCCCCATAGGAATATGGAATGCAGCTGTTGCCAAGAGAGTTGGCTTCCAGTGTGGGGCTCCTTTGTCCCCTTCTCAAGTGTGTCAGGGCTGCTCCAACAAAATACCATTCACCTACCTCCAGGTGATCACATCTGTCTGCTATTCCTAGGTCTGCTGGCTCCTAACAGTTCTGTTCTCAGGAAATGCCTCCGTGCACTAATGTGTGGGTAGATAAGCAGGCCTCCTGCAGCCATGTTTTGACTCAGGCTTTGTAAAGAACAATGGGCTCCTTCCCTTTCCCATCTAACTGTAGGATTTGTTTCTCTGGAGCCCAAGGCAGACTTTGTCTTAAAGCCCAAAATAGGAATGGTTCCTGATGAAGTAACAGAAAGATTTCTTTTAATATTATTTTGTGGTTGGTTTTCCTGTCAGCCTCTGGAATGGGGGAAGGTGCTCATCAGGACTTAATATTTTAATAAGAATAAGTGCAGACATTTATTATAAAAATGGTAATGTCTGTAAAACATTTTGTATTGGTTGACTCACTGGAGCCTCACAATAAGCCTGTAAGGGATTATTATGCCCCTTTTTCCTTTACAGAGGAAACTGTGGCTCAATAAGTTGTCATTTGTCTGTCCAGCCAGGGTCACACAAAGACAGGATTTGCACCCAGTTCATCCCGATTCCAAGTCTAGAACTCATTCTATTCCACCATGCTAGAAGTAAACATGCTTTCAATAGTGAAAAACAGGAACTGGATGCCATATTTGTGCCAAGAAATGTGTTTCAATTTCTCTTTTTCAACTACATTATTTAAACTGTCATTTCCTTTGAAACGGAACCCTCATCAACACAAAAAAGGCCTTAACATTGACTACAGACTTACAAACACGTCCTTCATAAAAATTTCCCTGACTAATTGGCAAAGGATGAATTCTTGTGATGGATTTTTTGTGTGGTTTCCTCTCTGTCTAAACATGCAATTCCCATGACTCTCCCTCTAAACCAAACACTTGCTCCATAACTTAGGCCTTATGTTTATGGGAAGTAGAAAGGAAAATAACTACAAATGTCGAATCTCTAAGAGAATCTGTGCCAAAATGCACTGGATAATAATAATAACTGCCATCTACAAATACATTGAGGCTTTAGATTTACAGTACGCTCTCCTCATGTAACTTTGGGGAGCCTAAAGCCCAAAGGGCTAAATGTAGCTGATGACTTCCTTTAATTTACTCATTCTTCCTGTAGCCCTTAGATGTTGGTGCTGATACTTTTCAGTGCCTATCTTCGTCCTCCTCAGCTTACCTTCATAGCTCTTCCCAGAGATAAAGACTAGTTATTGAAATTAGTTGGATTTACATACGTCTAGAGCTACTCTCCCAACTCCCTCTCACCCTGGCAGGAAAAGTTCCCCAAACCATTTCCCCTTAAGATTGTAGAAGAAGCCCAATCAATAGCTCAGAAGCCCTCACCAATTATAACCTCCCATGATTATCAATGAGATCAGTTATTCAATCAGACAATTAGCTTTTCTTTTTTTTAATATTTATGGAATAAAACAAGCATTTCCATGATAGTACAATAAAAATCTTTGTACATGAAACTGCAAATCTACTATATACAACTTGTTATTTTTTCAAATGTACACCAGAATTATGTATATTTCTTCTTTTTCTCCTCTCCACCCACCCTAGAGATGGTTACTCTTAAACATAAATAGGTGTACATGTGTGTGTGTGTATATATATATACATATATATATATGTATATATATAATGGATATCTGTATATATGCACACACATCTGTATATATGTATGTATATATGTAAAATTATTCTATACATATTTATATTAATCAGGTCTTTGGATGAGATAGCAATAACTTCTTAGCTCGAAGTCATTCTTTTTTTTTTTTAATTTTTTTTTTTTTAGTGAGGCAATTGGGGTTAAGTGACTTGCCCAGGGTCACACAGCTAGTAAGTGTTAAGTGTCTGAGGCCGGATTTGAACTCAGGTACTCCTGACTCCAGGGCCGGTGCTCTATCCACTGCGCCACCTAGCCGCCCCTCGAAGTCATTCTTAAAACAATATTGCTATTGCTATTACTGCAATGTTCTCTTGATTCTGCTTATGTCACTCTTCATTATTTTGTGCAAGTCTTTCCATGTTTTTCTAAAATCATTAAGCTCATCATTTCTCATAACACAGTAGGATCCCGTCATAATCACATACCACAACTTCTTCAGCCATTCCCCAACAATTAGCTTTTAAAGCCAGTATTTACTAAGGTTTAAAATAATTAATATGTAACATTTCCCTACTCCAAAAGTTTGTGATACCCTCTCCCACAGATACATATGGAGTCCAGGGAAAATTGGGCTTAAAGAAAGGGAATAAGAATTTATATAGCACCTACTATGTGTCAGGCACTGTGCTAAATGCTTTTTACAAATATTATGTCATTTGATCCTCACCACAACCCTGAGAAATAGGTGCTTTTATCAGCCCCATTTTACAGTTGAGGAAACTGAGGCTAAAAGAAGTGACTCCAAAAATAGGAGGGGAAGGGAATAAAGAGAGAGGGGCAAAAGAAGGAAGGGCAGAGTGGGGAAGGGGACAGACAGAAGCAAATCCCTTTTGAAGAGTGATAGGATGAAAGAAGAGGGATAATAGAATAAATATTATGGGGAAGGGAATAGGATGGAAGGGAAACAGTTAACAATAGTAATCATGAAAAAGAGAAAAGGGGGAAAATTTTACAATAAATATTTATAGCAACTCTTTGTGGAGGCCAAGAATTGAGAATCAAGGGAATGTCCATCAATTGAGGAATGATGGAAGAAGCTGTATGTGTGATTGTGGTGTAATGGTCTTGTGCTATAAGAAATGACAACCAGGATGATCCCAGAAAAAAATGGAAAGACTCATGAACTGATGTATGGTGAAGTGAGGAGATCTGGGAGGACATTGTGCACAGTGACAGCAGTATTGTTCGATGAGCAATAGTGAATGACTTAACTATTCTCAGCAATGCAATGATCCAAGATAATCCCAAGGAACTAATGAGGAAGCTTACTATCCACCCCCATAGAAAGAACTGATAAAAAGAGCACTTGTGGATTGTACATATATAACCTGGTTGCAATTTTGTGGAGGGGAGAGGAAAGGGAGGGAGGGAGAGAGAAAAATTTGGAACTCTAAATCTTATGAAAATGAATGTCGAAAACTACCCTCACATGTAACTGGAAAAAATAAAAAGAAGTGCCTCCAGAGTCACACTCTGATACTCCATGATTCCAGCCCAAGGTCTATCTACTCTGCTACCAGGTGTCTCAAGCATATGCAGCACTGGTGGCAAAAGGGCAAATGACTCTTAGAAGTCATTTTGTTGGCATGCTCAAGATGATTTCCTCAAATAGGTAGGGTGTGGCTTTTCTACTATACTCCTTGATTCTTCCAAGAACAAATAGCTACTTGATAAGCTTAATCTATATGGCACTCAATACAGTGTCATATGCAAATAGATAGCCACTAAACTGCATATTTCCTTGGGCCCTCTCAAATTTATATAACTGCAGCATCTTCAGGTGTAATTTAAATGAACTCGGCAACCCAATTGACAAATTGGTCTCCAATATCCATTAAACTAATACAATTTTGCACAGTTAACAACTGTATTTTGCTTTTAAGGCGCATGTTGGCCTGTTTCCTTTATCATTTTCCTAGGAGGGGGAACAGATAGAGAGGCCAGATTCTGATGCTCAGGTCCTCCCTCGAGGGCAGGTTGAGGGCTTGACTTCTCCTGTTGGTTTCTCATTGCTTACTGCTGACCTCTCAGCCAAGTGCTCCCCCTGGACTGTTTCCACCCTTCCCCTTTTGCCTTTCAAAAAAGGCTTAAAAGTTCATTTTAACTCTTTCATCTGTTGCTTTACTCAACTTGTTTTCCTCTGAGAGTGCATGCCCCCACATATTTTACAAGGTCCGCATTTTTATGAGTCCAAGAATAAATACATTTTTGGCTAATGACTAAGGCATATTTTTAGCAGTTGTGTGTTGGAGTTCTGTATATTTGTCTTTTGAAGACCATGATTTAAAGCAGATGCAGCAGTCCAGCATTCTTTAATTGTTCATCAATTTCTGGACATATTTACTTGAACATCTTCTGCCTCTAAAATATATTATTCACATTTTCATGAGAATAGAGCCAATGTTGAATACTTTAGTCCTGAGAAATGCATGATCAGAGAACTTGAAGGTTGTGAACAAGGAGGTCTCATTTATTGAAAGGGTTTTTGCAGATCTGTGTCCTTACTTTGCCCTATTTGCTTAGGATCTTCACAGACATAAGCTCCTGCATTGTGACCCTAATTTCACAAATTAGAGGTAAGAATGACTATACTTTCCAAAGTTAGAAGCTACACATAAATTCAGAGGCAGATGATACCATGACAAACACAAGCTTTGGAGTCGTTCATTTTCTTGATGGAACAAAGTAGGCTTATTCCAGCAGAGCTGGGAATTCATGCTGGTCTGGGGTGAAATCATGAAATCATAGATTAAGAAGTGGCAAGGATATTAGAGGCCTTTGAGTCTAATGGCTTCATTTTACAAATGAGGAAACTGAGATTTTGTCTAGTCATTTCAGTCATGTCTAACTCTTGGAGACCCTATTTGGGGTTTTATTGGCAAAGATATTAGAGTGGTTTGCCATTTCCTTCTCTGGCTCATTTTACAGATGAGGAAACTGAGGCAAATAGGGTTAAGTGACTTGCCTAGGGTCACACAGCTAGTATCTGAGGCAAGATTTGAACTTCCTGGAGTCCTGACTCCAAGTCTGAAACTCTATCCATTGTACCACCTAACTGACCTAAAGTGAAGCTAAGAGATATCAAAGACTTGGCCAAGGTCACACAGTAATAATTATCAGAGTAAAAGATTTCACCTCAAGCCTTCCTAATTCTAAGCCCAGTTCCCTGTCCAGTGTACCACTTAGCTTTCAAGGAAAATCAAAGACTCACTGACTATGACTTTTTTTCATAGGCAGCTAGGTGGCACAGCTCATAGAATGTCAGCCTTGAAATCAGAAAATCCTAAGTTCATATCCAGCCTCAGCCAGTGTGACCCTGGGCAAGTCACTTAACTTCTATCTAAGTCTCCTCATCCACAAAATAGGGATAGTAAAAATACTTCCCAGACTTTTTTTCAAAGATAAAATTAGATTTTATTGTAGACTTAAAAAAAATTATATAGGGCAGCTAGGTGGCACAGTGGATAGAGTACCAGCTCTGGAGTCAGGAGGACCTGAGTTCAAATCCAGCCTCAGACACTTGACACTTACTAGCTGTGTGACCCTGGGCAAGTCACTTAACCCCAATTGCCTCACCAAAAAAAATTATATAAATGTTAGCTATGATTAATATTATTATTAGTGGATATTCCAAATGGAGGGACATGCACAGAGCTGTTTCAGAATCCAGAGAATCCATTAAGTTGGGGTTTGGAGGAATGACTTCAGGTGCAAGGGGTGCATTTAGAACCCAGAAAGGAAGGTTACTGATTCAAAATAGGATAGCTTAGAGTGTCCTGGTTTGACCTGGGAAGTAGAACTGTGGCAACAGCTATAAAAAGTCTATCTAAAGGTATACCAACACCAAAACTAAATTGGATTTTACCCTGATAGTCCCTTACACTACAGTAAAAAATGGTACTCTACAAACAGCAGGTTGTTTTGTGCTGCATAAACTAATTTAGGAGATGATTGTCACAGGAGAGGTACAGGAGAAAGGCCCTTGATTCCCTCATGGTACCCACGAAGAGTTACCCAAGCTTCTTCAAAATGAGCTGAAGGGCCTGATATGGCCCCAAAGGCCATGTTTTTTACACTCACATTAATTAGTGGAATAGCAAGAGATGTAGGCAGCTAGGTAGTGCAGTGGATAGAACAGCCCTATAGTCAGGAACACCTGAGTTCAAATGTGACCTCAGACACTAGCTATGTGACCCTAGGCTAGTCACTTAACCCCAATTGCTTTAAAAAAAAATCTTGAAGGGAGCTGGGCGTTCCAAGAGGGAGAGATGAGAAGGGAGAGCATCCTGGGCATGTAACATGCCTATGCAGAAGCAGGGTGGAAAGCAAGAAGATAAAATGAATCATCATGTATGGTGATCTCTGGGTAAGTCATTTAACTTCTATGGTACTCAGTTTCCTCATCAGTTGAATGGAGGGGGTCAGGGTGGGTGAGATGGACTTTTTCTAGTTCTATATCTATGGTTCTTTGAGGCTATAATTAGCAAATAGACCAGTTTAACTGGAGAACATGTGACATGAGGGTTTATACTGGTAAATGTCTGGAATGACAGGTTGGAGTGTAACTGAGAAGGGTCTAGAACATAGTGCCTGCCTTCACAGGAATACTGAAGAGAAATATAAGAAGATAACTAACAATACAGCTTTGCCCACCTCAAGAGACCTCTGCCTTAAGGCTTAATCTACTGAATGGTGAATTCTTGGCTGGGATTCCCATTTCATGAGGGATCATGGGGATGAGGAAGGAACTAAATTAAGAGATGTCATGAAGGATAAAGCACTAAGACAGCCACTGACTGGAGGGAGAGAGAGTGGGAGGAATCAAAGATGAAGCCTCAGTTTCAAGCCTAGGTGAAGAGGAGGAGGATGTGCCATTGACAGAAACAAAGTCCAGGGGAGAAATTAGATTAAGGGATGGATTGGGGAATGGCTAAACAAGCTGTGGTGTATGATTGTGATGGAATATTATTGTGCTATAAGAAAGAACAAACAGGATGATTTCAGAAAGGCCTGGAAAGACTTGTATGAACAAATGTGTAGTGAAGTGAAGAGAATCAGGAGAACATTGTACACAGCAACAGCAATATTGTACCATGAACAATTGTGAATGACTCAGCTGTTCTCAGAAATACAATGGTCCAAGATAATGCCAAAGGACTAATGATGAAGCATACTATCTGCCTCCAGAGAAAGAACTGATATTGATTGAACACAGACTGAAGCATTTCTTTCTTTCATTCTTTTTTTTTATTCAAGTCTTCTTGTACAAAATGACTAATATGGAAATGTTTTATGTGATTGCACATGTATACCCTATATCTGATTGCTTAATGTCTCAGGGAGGAGTAGGAAGGAGGAATAGAATTTGGAACTCAAAAATAAAACAAATGTTAAAAAAATTTAACATGTAATTGGGGAAAAATAAAATAAATTAAAATTAAAAAAGATTAAGGATTATTAAAGAATCCATGTGCTGTTTACAGGAAATACAGGATATGATTCTTGCTCTTAAAGGACTTACATGGCACATTATAATCTAATTCCCATTACCTTACTTATAAAATTTGTAACAAAAGCAAAAGAGTTTACATCCAACTCTCCTAAAGTTATAAAAAGCAAATTCATAATTTGAAATAAACTATCACAATTTGTCAAAAAAAAAAAGATTAAGGAGCTAGAGGGGGGTGGGATAGAGGGGAAGGATAGGAATTGAGAATTCAACAATGAGCAGAACGAGATGATGCAGAATGAAAACTCAGGGAGGGGAGGGATCAAGATGACTTGAGAGTCATCGAAGAGACAAAGTGTCTCCAGGATGATGGAGAAATGTAGGCCCATACCCCTGGCCTTTGTAAGCAGCTGGATTTTGTAAACCCTTCCTGGTGGCAGCGGTCATGCTTCACGTCTCCAGCAGAACTGCTGAGTCCTGCAAAGTTACCCAACTGGCTGACTGCACTTCTGTCAGTGAGTAGGAAGTTACAAAGCAATGGGAAGGTCAAAGGATCCCCTTTGAAACACTCTCAAATAGAGTCTTCTGTTCACTTGACTGTTTGATTCCAGGGTGAAATGAAGGATTAAGGGTTTGGGTTTTTTGGTTTTTTTTCATTTGGGTTTTTTTGAGGAGAGAAATTTAAAAGTGACAGGAACATTAAAGCACAGAAAAGAGAGGCATGTAATTGTTCCTGGTTTACTAGTGTAAAAAAAAAAATCCACTTCTTTCTAGTTCCTTCTATTGCTGATCTCTAACTGCTGATCTTTAACTTTCAGGAGTTATTCTATGGGTAAAGATCAGCTGCTCACTCTCTGTATTTAGTTTAAAGGCCAACACTAGTCTGTACACTACCCCCATCCTTTTCACTATTAGGGATATAGTGTGATACAGTAGAAAGACCTTTAACTCTGGACTCGGAGGACCTGGGTTCAGGTTCCACTTTTGACACTTGGGTGAATCACTTTATGAATTGCTTCATTTCTCTGGGTCCTCAGTTTCCTCTTCAGTAAAATAGGATGGGTTGAGCCAATGACTTCTGATGTCCCTCCTTGATAGGCAAACAAGGGCAGCTTTAAGGTGCAGTGATCTGGACCTCAGGACTTTGTATTGCATAAATATGGGAGTGTATCCTCCTGAGTCAGAAAGACTGTAGTAAACATTAAGATCTCTTAGCATCAGGAAGTATTTGGTCTGGGGGAAGCCATGTGGCACAATGGATAGAATGCTGGATCTGGAGGCAGGAAGACCTGCATTCAAATCTGGTTCAAGACAATAGCTGTATGATGCTGGGCAAGTCACCTAATCCCATTTGCCCCAGTTTCCTCATCTTTAAAATGAGATGGAGAAGGAAATGTCATACCACTCCAGTATCTTTGCCAAGAAAACCCCAAATGGAGTCTCACAGAGTGGGGTCAAAAGTGAAAAACAACTAAACAAAAGCAATGTGATGCAGTATATAGAATATTGGACCTTGATTTAAGAAGACTTGAGTTCAGGTGGCAGCGAGGTGGCACAGTGGATAAAGCACTGGCCCTGGATTCAGGAGGACCTGAATTCAAATTCGGTCTCAGACACTTGACACTTACTACCTATGTGACCCTGGGCAAGTCACTAAACCCTCATTGCCTTGCCCCCACCCCCGCAAAAAAAGATGAGTTCAGATCCTGCCTTTGATGTTTACTAGGGATGTGACCATGGGCAATTTATTTAATCTCCTTAAGCCTCAGTTTCTTCAACTATAAGACAGGGATAATAATAATACCAAACTCACAGTGCTATTGTGAGGAT
Organism: Dromiciops gliroides; assembly: GCF_019393635.1. Taxonomy (NCBI): domain Eukaryota; kingdom Metazoa; phylum Chordata; class Mammalia; order Microbiotheria; family Microbiotheriidae; genus Dromiciops; species Dromiciops gliroides. The sequence goes on from NC_057861.1 coordinate 401,501,193, forward strand.
AAAATGAGAAAATAGATATAAAGCATTTTGCCAACCTTGAATTGATATAGAAGTTCTAGCAATAATGAAGATGGTAATGATGAAGATGAAGATAATGATGGTGGTGGTGGTAGCAGTGATAAGCAGTATGGTAGAATATATAGAGATCCAGCCTCAGAGAACTAGAGACCTGGGTTCAAATTCTGTCTCTGTCTCTGACTGTCTATGTGAGACTGGCAGGTTGCTTGACCTCTCCGTGTCTTGGGCAACCCTGAAACTAGAAATTGCAGAGCAGTTGCTGATCTGTATTGGTAGAGAGGGTTTCCAAACACAGATGAGATCACAGCTCCAGATTCTCCTACTAAAAGATGGCTGCAGGGAGCTAACTGCCCATTTGGAAACGTCATTCCTCTGAAGACCCACAGTGTCTGGCACATAGTAGGTATTTAATCAATGTTTATTGATTGATTGGTTATTTGATTGATCCAGATCTCCAACCTAAGCAGCAACTTTAGATCAGGATACTTAGGTATAGTCCTTCTATCAGAGATGAGCATTATTTACCCAGAGTCCTAGGGAGATTATAGAAAAAGTGAAACAAATGGACTCTGACTCAGCAAGGTGGAGCAGATCCCCATTCCTCTTCCCCAGCGGTGTCTTGGTGAAATTAGAGAAAACCCATGAATAATCCGTTCCAAAGACAAGTTGCTACCCTTTATAATGACAGGACCATGTGCATAGAGTCCTTACCAAAGGAAAAAAAATCTGTTTCTATTCAGCAAATAGGAATTTACTCTCTGCTGAAGGCAGCAGATTGCTCAATTATTGAGCAAACCCGGTAGACATATAAGTAAGTCAGGTTTTTTTACTGGGGGTGGATGGGGTGGGAGGGGAATGGATCTTACCTTGGTGATCATGGAAATGACCTCAGAGCCCAAGCCTCAGCTCCAGTCAGACCTTGGGGAGACTAGAGAAGCACCTTCATCTCCTAATTCACCCAAGGGATGGTCTCTTAACCTTTTTTGTGAATCTCCTCAGATTAAGGCTTTTAAATGCATAAAATAAAATATATAGGAATGCAAAGGAAACCAATTGTATTGAAGTATAGTTATACAAATATTAAAAAAACAAAACAGCTCTGTCTGTCTTCTTCCTCTGTGGCCGCCACCATCACGGACACCAGCTGGTACAGCCCATCAAGCTGGCTCGGGTCACCAAGGTTCTGGGCTGGACTGGTTCTCAGGGCCACTGTACCCAGGTGCTTGTGGAGTTCCTGGACGACAAGAGCCGCTCCATCATCCACAATGTGGAAGGCCCAATGCGGGAGGGAGATGTGCTCACCCTGCTTGGACGCGAGGCCGGAAGCTATGGTGAAACCCTCCGGTGGAGGCCCCTAGGCTGCTGTTCGTGGAAGAACTGCTAAGAGATATGTAAAATAAAGAGTTTTGTCTAAAACCAAACCAAAACAAAACAAATTCCTGGATCTTAAGTCAAGAACCCCTTACCTAAGACTGTTTCAATCAATCAATCAATCGATATTTATTTATGTGTTAAGTGCCATTCCAAGTGCTGGAGATACACAGACAATAGCAAAATAGTTGAGAGGCTGCAGTATGTTGGCTAGAGAGCTAATCTTCAAGTCAGAGAGACCTGGGTTCAAGTCCTATCTTTGACACAAGTCACTTGACCTTTCAAGGCTCTAAACAACTCTCTAAGAGATGCCAAACTGTTTTGGTAAGGGGAGTTTCCTCTATCAGTGAAATCACGGGCTCAGCAAAATAAATAAATTTAAAAGTTCTTTCAGAGGATTTACATAGGGATGGGAGAACAGTGTGGGGAAGGTAGTGAAGATTCTCCAAGTAATGAGCATTTGATTGAAGCATTTGAACTACCACTAGATAAGAATGGTACCTTGGGCTCCTTGATCTGTCAAGATCACTTCAAGACCACAGTGTTGAAAAGTGAGGTGAGTGTGCAAAATATCAAGCGAGTTATAACTTACAATTCATGTGGAGAGGACAATAACAAAGAGATTTAAACAAAGAATCCTAAGATCATGGACATAGAGATGGAAGACACTTTAGATGTTGGCTAATCCAACCCCTTTATTGTAGTGATGAGGAAATTGAGCACCAGAAAAGGAAATGGCCTGAAGGTCATGTAGGAAGTTGAAGTGATTGTGCTTCTTCTTGAATTTGTACAGTAGGCAGTCTTAATGAGCATTATTCTGTGAATGAAGAAAGCTAGCATAATACAAGTAGTATAAAACAAGTGACCCCAAACTAGAACCCTTTCCATAACTACTGGAAGATAATGTATTTGTTGTTGGGGGCAGCTAGGTGGCAGTGGCTAGAGTGCTGGGCCTAGAGTCAGGAAAACCTGAGTTCAAATCTAGTTCTAGACAATAGCTGTGTGACCCTGGGCATGTCATCTAACTTTGTTGGCCTCAGTTTTCTCATCCATAAAATGAGCTGTAGAAGGAAATGATAAACCATTCCAGTGTCTTTGCCAAGAAAACCCCAAATGGGTTCACAAAGAGTGGGACACTACTGAAACAATTAAATAACAACAACAAAAACCAGAGCAGGGATTCAAACTCAAATCCTGTAACTCCAAAATTGCCACTTTTCTTTCCCATCCTTTTGTTAAATAGCATAAAGCAGAAGCAGTAGACAATATCCCTGCTGGGTTCTTGATCTCCCCCATACTGAATCTTTTCTATGCACTATTTCCATGACTTTCAGTAAATCTTCCCATAACTTAATTTAATATGAAAGGAAATAGATCCTAAAATTTAGCATGCATATGTACATAAAAAATAAAATAAAGAGATTAATTTCAATAGGATAATATTTACCAAATATTTTTCCATGACATACTTAATGACAGGCTTCTGGAGATAATCTTACCCCCAGTTAGAAACCCCAGCTTAAAGCAAAAGTTGTTGGTGATGATGTAAAGCTTTGTTGTCAAACTCAAATGGAACTGGGGCTACTGATCTGTACATAAGACTCCCTCAGGGGCTTCATATTGACTTAGTTTTAAAATGTAACGTTATCTATGTTTTTAATTGTATTTTTATTTTTGTGTTAAATATTTCCTAGGGGCAGCTAGGTGGTGCAGTGGATGAAGCACCGGCCCTGGATTTAGGAGGACCTGAGTTCAAATCTGGCCTCAGACACTTGACACTTAACTAGCTGTGTGACCCTGGGCAAGTCACTCAACCCTCATTGCCCCACCCAAAAAAAGAAAAATTTCCCAATTACATTTTAATCTGGTCCTGGCTATAGTCGGAGTGTTGCAGGTCACTGGCCACTTGTTTGACACCTCTGAGGTTGAGGGTAAGGTCCCCAGATATGTTCCCCACCAACTAGCCATGGTAATGACCTTTCTTCTCCTTGGCGGATAGTTCTACTATTAGAGTGCTCCCTTTTTGTTGTATAGCAAAGGGAGAAAAAAGTCACTGTTAAAGTATCTTTATGTTACCTGGACAGGGAAGGGCAGTGAGGATTGAAGATTAGTCTTCCTAGCATGAACAAGATTTAGCTGATTATCAGGCTAGCTAGTTGTAACCCTGGAAATCCAAAAGCAGAATCCCAGGATGATGGAATAGGTAGGTAGAGTTAGATGAGAAAAAGGCATTTGAAAAGTCTAGGACATAGAACGCTGCCTGGGTGAGATGGTCCCAAAAGAGCAATAAGGTCAGGATGCCCCCGGGAGGTACCATGAGGCTAGCATGGGCCTCATGTTCAAGGTACTAGGAAGGTGGTTTCTTTCTCCACCAAAAACAGGGAAAAGAATCTCAGGACAGCCCTTGACTACTTTACACTTTTGCTATGATCTGGCTAAACAATCACTGAAACCTCGTTAGGTCCAGTAAATGTGAGATTTTTTTTTCAAAGGATGCCTGTTCTCATAAATTATGCATGGTCATGCAATTAGTTGAGTCCCTGTTCCCCTAAATTACACTGATGGTCATGCAGCAAGTTGATGCAATTGTGTTTCCTCTTGAATTTGGGCAGTGGGCAGCCTCAATGAGCATTCTTCTGTGGATGAAGACAGAAGAAGGAATACAACTCATATAGTATCGTCTATAAAGCTAGCACAGCCTCCTAGGAAACATCCATGGGGTCTATTGTGGCCCTGTCCGGAGAATAGCTGATGACTCACTGAAAAGATGAAGTATCTATAAACAGGAAGTTGAGTATGTGGCCAGACATTTGCCATCTGATAACAATTGCTGAATGAGGTAAATAAATTTGAAGAAAAATTTCCATAACTGTAAATAGGACCTCTCTGGCCTGTAGAAAGACAATTCTATAGTTGATTTTTACTGAGGATTTAAATAAGGGGATTTCTAATCTAGCCCATCCATGAGTCAGTCAGTGAGACAGCAAATACCACATTTGTTAAGCACTCATAGCTTAGGATGATTTGTGCTTCTTTCTTCCTCTTTCCACCCCCCCAAACCGCTAAAAGACCACTTGGTAGAATTGTCATACTTAAAGCCTTCCCTCCCAGGCTCTGAAGAGGGGAATTTTTTTTTTTAAATGAGTGCAGCACAACACACCCTTCTTTATTGTAAATATAGTTTCCAAGTGAATATATTCCCCAAAGAGACCTGAAAATGCGGTAGGTTTAAAAACTTGATGTGCTGTGATTTCTTGCAAAAATATGTGTTTTATGGGGTACTGAAGTCAAAATGGTGAACTTGTATGGTGGGGAGTATGGCTACCAAAGCAGTGTCGGGGCAAGGATAGAACACTGGCCTCAGAGTCAAAAAGGCTCAGGTTCAAGTCTTACCTGTAATAAATGCTGGTTATATGACCCTGAGCATGTCACCTAACAGTTCAGGGACCCAATGTAACTCTCCAAGACTTTAAGCTAAATATGTGGTACCTGTCTACATCAGTAGAGAGAATCTGAATGTAGATAGTTCCCCATACTGATAAAAATATGGGTATACATACACACACATTTATATTAACAAGCATATGTATATATAGATACATATATATATATATATATATATATATATATACACAATTCCAACTTTTTAGCACCCACATATGTAAAATATACATATCTAAAAATTAAAACCCACAACATTTTTGGAGCTAGACTCACATAAGAGACCTAAAGTGAGTAGGTATCGAGGTTTTACTGTGATATACAGACTTAGGTGCCAGACAGAAAGATGGGAGAAGAATCTCAGGGACCTGTCAGACTTAGGCTGTGATCTGGCATTTGTTGAAGAGACAAGTTGGGGAAGTGGTATAAGAGGAAATTCTTAAATAGGGACTTTTGCTTGAGTTTGAGGCAACCAGTGGCTATTTCAGTTAGAAACAGTCTAATCTATAAGACTGAATGAAAGGGAAGAGGTCAAATGAAGTGAAGTTTGTTTAATCCATCTTGTTCATACCTTCAGTTTGTCAACTCTAAGTGGGCAGAGCCATGTCTTGTAAAATACATACGTATGTACGTATGTGTGTATATGTGTGTATATATACATACACATACACCCATACATACATAAGTATATATTTATACACATATACACACACATATATATGCATGTGTGTTTGCATCTTATATTGTTCTTATTGCTTTCTATTGTTTTCTACTGTCAGCACTGTGGTTCAGATAATAGTGAGATCTGGCCAGACCAAGGAAGATCTAGGCCAGGGCCCAAGAAGACATTTTGGGTTCACTGAAGGCCAGATGTCAGAGAATGAACACAAACCTAAGGGATTATTTTTTCAGGGACAGACACACCAAAAGGAGATAGGTCAGAAGCCAAGAGATCATTCTCCAGTCAAAGGTTCAGACTGAGTCCAAGATGCATGGTGTTCATCTGGGTCTGGGCAGAGATAGGTCAGACGCTGGCAGGAGGCCATGGATGTCAGATATTGGCATCAGTGAGATCTGGTAGCAGATATCAAGGGCTCATTCATGGAGAGATGGGTTCAAGGGGAGGAAACAGGGTCCTAGGCAAGGATATAGTCCCAAAGGAACAAAGATGGACCCAGTTACAGAGGAATTAGGGTATCAGGGTCAGAATAGGATCAGAAAGATGACTCAATGCAGAAGTGGTAAGACACCACCATGGGACTCCTTATACTGCTTCTATGTAGGGCTAATATTGGTCCCTGAGTCTTGGGCAGAGTTGAGTCTAAACTTCCTCTCCAGACTTCTCCTCCTCATTGCCTGCTGCCTTTCCACCTACAAGAAATCTATTCCCTGAGGCTTGGCTCTCCTAATGGTGACTCCCTTCCTGGAACCACCATTTCAAGAAGCACATCAGCCATGTTTCACTGCACTCCTCCTCTTCCTTGCCTATCCCCTGCTTCATGTGGACACCTTCCCTCCCTTCCTCCTGCTTTCTAAATCATCTCCATGTGTTGTCTTCACTCATCTAGATATAAGCTCCTTTAAGGTCTTATTTGCTTAATTTGTATCTCCAGCATAGCACAGTGCCCAGCACATAGCAAATGCTTCAATGATCTGACTATCCATTAATCTATCTACGTATCTATGTATCTATCTCACTATCTTTCCATCCACATTTCTACCTAAGATCTACTATGTATCCACTAGCTTTCTATGTTTCTACTATCTAGCTATATATTTATCTTCTATCTATCTAGCATCTATGTTTCTATCTTCTATTATCCATTTGTCTGTCCTTATTTCTATGTATCTATTTACTACCATCTAATCTATATCGCTACTATCTACCCATTATCTATGTATCTATCTACTATCTAGTGATATATTTATCTTCTATTTATTTATCTATATATCTGTCTAGCATCTATGTATCTATTTTCTATTTATCTACCCATCCATCCATCCATCTATATGTCTATCTACCTACCTACCTATCATCTATCTATCTCTATCTATCATCTATCCATATCTACCTATCTACCCATCTCTATCTATCTATCTAATCTATCTAGGCCTAAAGGTGGGAGTTAAATAAGCCTGGCTGATGAGTTTAGAGTGAATATATGTATGTGCCTATTTAATGCAATTCAACAAAACATCTCTCAAGCACCTACAATTAATCATGGGGCACCTGCCTTTCTGGGTTTACTTTTTTACTCCCTTTCATACATTCTCCATTCCAGGAGAGCTGGTCTGCTTCCCTGTTCCCAGGTTTCCTCATTCACAATGTTCCACTTCTTGCCTCTATGGATTTACATTAGTGGTCTCTCAGGTCTGGAATGCACTCCCTCCACAAGCAGATTTCCTAAACTTTCTGGTATTTTTTTTTTTTTAGTGAGGCAATTGGGGTTAAGTGACTTGCCCAGGGTCACACAGCTAGTAAGTGTTAAGTGTCTGAGGCCGGATTGGAACCCAGGTACTCCTGACTCCAGGGCCGGTGCTCTATCCACTGTGCCACCTAGCTGCCCCAATCTCTGGCATTCTTGAAAGTGTGCCTCAGGTGCCACTTCCTACATTAAGCCTTCCTCCGTCCCCTCAGTCATTAGCATTCTCTTTTTACCTTTTATTATTTTGTATAAATTATATTTACTTCCCTATTTTCATTTTGTGTCTACCCAGTAGAATGTAAGTACCTTGAGGGCAGGGCCCATTTTGTTTGTTTTTGTCACTATATCTTTAGTGCCTAGTATTGTCTTGTACATAGTAGGTGCTTGTTGAATTTAATTGAATATACATACATACATACATATATATAAACATACACATACATATATATATATAAAATGTTTATAAATATATGTTCAGAAGATGAACCCTAAAGTCTTTATACACTAGCTATTATAGCCACATGTTGATTTTTGGAGCCTGAGGGATTGTAATAGGGAAATAGAAAACAGCTGAAGTTCATGTTTCCTGAAGAGAAGAAAATAAACTCCTTAGAGACCACTAGAAAGTATTATGAAAGGAAGATTGTTGTAAGAAAAAATAAGTCAGTAAATATGAAGTGATTCCAGGCAGCACAGTCCAAAAAGAGTATCTTCCCATCTGTGAAAACAGGGAAAACAGAATTATGAATTCATTGCACTTTCAAAGTTCACAGAAAGAAAAGGCAAACATATCATTATCACCTCCAATTTTCAGTGAAATGAAAAAACAAGTCTGTCACCGAAATCTCTTATTTCACTGGAGAAAACAAGCTGGCATCCTTTCTTTCAGAGATCAATCCTTCATTTTGATCCACAGCAGTGACTACTCAAGAGTGACACAAGCCTCAGATGCAAAACAGATCCTGGGATCAGTTGGAAGAGAAAAACAGCCATGATTTGTCTCAGTTTGGACCGAAGCAGCCAGCGTGGCATAGTGACTTGGGAGCACTGAGTCTGAGTTCTGACTTTGCAAATATATGTTATCTCACTTGACCCTTATAACAATGGGGGGGGGGTGCTGTATTATTCCCATTATACAGGTAAAGAAACTGAGGCACAGAGCTTAAGTGATTTGCCCAGGATTACACAGTTAGTATGTGTCTGAAGCAGGATTTGAATTTAAGTCTTCCTGATTCCTAGCCCAACCCTCTTTGCACCATGCCCCCCACCCCCACCCCCCATTGCCACAAACCCTGCAAAGTCGGCAGGGCAAGTATTATTATCCCCATTTTTCTTAGATGACTAAACTATGGCCACAGAAAGATTGAGTGACTTTCTCAGAGTTACATAATTAGTAAGAGAAAGTGCCTGAGTCATTCTGATATTCACTTTTGGACCAAACAGCCACAGTTCTACATGGCAGGGTGGATGTAGTTATCAGAGAAGAGAATAACATTTTCTATATAAGTATTTTTATTTAAGATTTTGAGTTCCAAATTCTATCCCTCCTTCCCTCCCTTCCATCCCCCTCCCTGAGGTGGTAAGCAATGAGATATAGGTTTTACATGTGCAATTATGTAAAACTTTACTATATTAGTCATTTTGTGTAAGAAAACTTGAATAAAAGAAAAAAATGAGAGAAAGTGAAAAAATAGCATGCTTCAGCCTGTGTTCAATCAATATCAGGAGAACAACATTTTGGCTATTGTTCTCAACAATAACAAAAGTTATTAAAATAAAATATTAAAATATATTCTATTTATATAACAAACATAAAAATACATTATATATCAATATATCAATAAAATGTCACAAATAACATAAATAACTATTAAAATGTAAATATAAAATCAAAGAAGCATATTTTAACTTGATAAAAGAAAAATTATTTTTAATAATTGTTTGTCTTTCCTCTTTGAAGAAGACCAGTGACATTATAGGGTGATGTCTTCACTTGCATGTGAATTGGATTTAAGTGAGGCAGACCTGTACAAAGTCCTTGGCCTCCCTTTCTCTTCCAGAGTCATTGAAGTCCAGTGGCAAGACAAAAGTCAAGATGACTGGTGATGGCTCAGAATGCAGTGAATGATGACCATGGCATCTTAGATGTCTGACTACGCTCTAACCATTCCACAGCACCTGCTTCAGTTGCCTTCATGGCTATTGGAACAAATTATTCTCATCCACCCAGTCTGCCAGGGGAAGTCTTCACACACTTGGGGTAGAAATCCCCCCTAACCCACCAATGGGTTTGAGGCCTGTTTAACCTGTCTGCTGAGCTGGTTTGCCAGGGTATGGCTGCTTTATATGCTACAGTTTCTTGGAACCACAAGTGAGACTTGGGTGACAGGTGGACCACAAAGGTAAATGAACAGCCCTGAAAAGGGCTTGGCAAGTCATCACACCAGGGGTGCTAGTCCTTCCTCAATACCCCATCGCCCCTCTTAACAATTAGAGCCTATCTGAAAATATAGGGTTGCTTCTGTAGGTAGGGAGTTTCCCATCATTTAGGGTGTTTGAATGGAAGCATGATTTGTAATTGTTAGGAAATTCTTAGAAAGGATTCCTGGGGGGCAGCTAGGTAGCACCGTGTATAAAGCACTGGCCCTGGATTCAGGAGGACCTGAGTTCAAATCTGGCCTCAGACACTTGACACTTACTAGTTGTGTGACCCTGGGCAAGTCACTTAACCCTCATTGCCCTGCCAAAAAAGAAAGAAAGAAAGAAAGAAAGAAAGAAAGAAAGAAAGAAAGAAAGAAAGAAAGAAAGAAAGAAAGAAAGAAAGAAAGAAAGAAAGAAAGAAAGAAAGGATTCCTGTTTAGGGATAGATTGGACAAGATCACTTCCAAGGTCCCTTCAGTTCTGAGATACTATAATTCTATAAGCCAAAGTTATTGCTCCAAAAGAAAGTAACAATCGATATATTCTGTAATAGTTCTGCCACCATACATGTGTGAAGAATCTAAAATAGGAACCAAGAGCTAGTCTTTTAACTCAAGCCTGTATTTAAACTTGTATTATTTGCTTCCTTATTTTGTAATCCCAGTGCTTAACACATTGTCTATCATACTTAAACACAGATGACTGACTGACTTATTGAGAGGCAGCATGATGCAATAGAGAGAGGTCTAGACTTGGAGTCAGGAAAGACCTTGGTTTGAATCCAACACTTGCTAGTCGTGCAACCATGGGTGACTCCCTGCAACCCTCTGAATCTCAGTTTTGTCATCTTTAAAAAGAGGAGAATAATATGTGTGGTAACTTTTTCATTGGGTTATAGTGAGGATCAAAGAAGATAGTATATATATATACTATATATATATATCCCCTTATTGGGAAGGGGCCTAAAGGGAAATGTAGTTTTTTCCTGCTGGAAGAGGAACCAAAGAACCATGGGATGGAAGAAGCCTAGGAACTTTAGAGCTCTGAGGAGAGGAGAGGAGCTGAGTGAGAGGATGGATGCCAATGGCAAGCCAATAGAAAAATGTAGTTGTAATTACCCAACGCCGAGGTTGGAGCCTTAGCTGGATCACTGACCCACTTAAGGAATGATCTTCCTGGACAGAATTTTGCTGATTTCCCAACTGTACTGACTTTGCTGCTGCTGGGGCCTGGTGAATTTCTCTTTCCTCCCTTCCCCTGACTCTTTGCTACTTGGTGAACTGGCATAAGATTTTCTGCTCTCTTTAAAACTTGCTCATTTGATGTTTGTACTTTTATAATAGGTTTTGTCTCCACATAAAGGCAAAGTAATTTTATTGCATTCTGTTTGAGTGTTTGCTCTAAAAGAAAGGACCACTCACTGGCAAAGGTCAAAAGGAGAGGCAAGATTTGACCAGTTGGTCCAAAAGAGACCATTTGCCTTAAGTTTAATGGCAAACCTATAGTTAAGTTCTTTCAAATTATAGGAAGAGTGGTTTCATATGTAAAGTGTTTTGTAAGCCTAAAGGCATTAGATAAAGGTCAGCTAGATGGCCCAGTGGATAGAATACTATACTTGCTTTTTTGTTTTGTTTTTTGGCAGGGCAATGAGGGTTAAGTGACTTGCCCAGGGTCACACAGCTAGTAAGTGTCAAGTGTCTGAGGCTGGATTTGAACTCAGGTCCTCTTGAATTCAGAGCTGGTGCTTTATCCACTGAGCCACCTAGCTGCCCCCTAGTACTATGCTTGTAGTCTAGGAGTCTAGAAGAGCTAAGTTCAAATCCTTCTTCAGACATTTACTAACTGTATGTGCATGATCAACCTCAGTTTTCTCATCTGTAGAATTGGGATAATTGTCATCTATTAAATGAGGATAATAATACATGTGGTAACTTCTTCACTGGGTTATAATGAGGATCAAAAAAGACAGTATATGTATACCCCCTTATTAGGAAGGGGGCTAAGAGGAAATGTAGTTTTTCCCAGCTGGAAGAGGGATCGAAGAATCATGGGATGGAGGAAACCTACAAATTTTTGCTTTACAAGGTTGTTCAAAGGATTAGGGCAACTAGGTGGTGCAATGGATAGAGTGCTGAGCCTGGAGTCTGAAAGACTCATCTTCCTGAGCTGAGATCTGACCTCAAACACTTACAAGGTGTGTGACCCTGGGTACGTCACTTAACTGTTTGCTTTAGTTTCCTCATCTGTATAATGAGCTGGAGGAGGAAATGACAAACCACTCCAGTATCTCTGCCAAGAAAAACCCCAAATGGGATCGCTAAGAGTTGGATACAACTGAACAACAATCTGAGGATTAAGGGAGGCAATATCTGTAAAGTACTTTGCAAATTTTAAAGGCCTATAGAACTGCTAGCTAGCTAGGCCAGCTGTTGTTATTATTTTAAATTAAAATGTCCCAAAGATCTACCTTCTCCATTCTGCATTTTATCCCAATCCCTTTCTCACCCCTGTTTTCTCTAGCTAATTTGATCAGGATTTCAATTTTCTACCCTGCAATGTACTGTTTGTTATTTTAGTCTGTAAGATCCTTCTTGGGGTCAAGAAAGATTGTGCTTTCCCCAAAGCAAACACACATACAAAGAGGAAACAGGAGAGTGTATTCTGTAAGGGACTGTCTATGCCAGGGATGATTTGTTAGCTTGTTTATAACCTTTCTTTCAAAGAATTCAGTGCCATTTCCCCCCCTTGCCTTAATCTCATGTTGGTGAATGAAAAAATGATATGCAAGGATCATCATTACCAAATCCATTGTTTAAATGTCTATAGTTTGACACCAAGTTTTGTTTTGCCTCATAACCAATGAAGTCTCATTGGTATAGGGAATTTCCTTTATGGAAACTTCTTCCACCAATGCAGATCAGCACCATGTATTTAAATTATAGTCTTGGGGGCCCTGAAAAGTTAAGTGACCTTCCACTGAATAACCTGAATTAATTTCTGATTTGATCTCCTTGCAAAAGCCTTTTCCAGCACCACAATTCAAAGGCACTGATTCTGCAGTGCTCAGCTTCTGCTACAGAACACCTCTCATTAATTCTACATTGCTACTGGAAAACCCAGTTTTGATTATAGACCTTTGTCAGCAAGGTGATATCTTTGCTTTTTAGTTGTTGCCCAGATTTGTCATAGCTTTCCTTTCAAGGAGCAAGCATCTTTTAATTTCATTGCTGCAGTTGCCATCTGCAGTGATCTTTGAGCCCAAGAATATAAAATCTGATACTGCTTCCATTTTTTTCTTTTTTCTTTTGTCAATAGGGGATCTTTCCTTTTTTTTAATCTTAAAAGCATTTTATTATTTTTAATTACATGTAAAGGTAGTTTTCAACATTTGTTTTCATAAGATTTTGAGTTCCAAATTTTTCTCCCTCTCTCTCTTCTCTCCCCCTTCCCTAAAACAGAAAGCAATCTGATACAGGTTATATATGTACAATCACATTAAACATATTTCTGCATTAGTCATGTGAAAAAAGAATCAGAACAAAACGGAAAAACCTCAAAAAACAAACAAAAAAGTATAAACAGTATGGTTCAATCTGCATTCAGATTCACAATTCTTTTTTCTGGATGTGAAGAGCATTTTACATCATGAATGGAATTGTCTTGGATCATTGTATTGCTGCACTGCTTCCATTTCTTCTCCCTCTATTTGCCAGTAAGAGATGAGACCAGATGCCATAATTTGTTTTTAAAATATTAAGCTTCAAACCATCTTTTACTCTTTGATCTTTCATCCTGACAAGATATTAGGAAACCCCCTGTTTTCCAGAGCTAGGGCCCAGCAAGCAAGCTGTGCCCTGAGCTTGGCAAAACAACAATCCTTTGCACTCATCCTCTTGATGATCTCACCCTCTGGCAAAATCACATAATTATTGTATTACTTTGACCAACACCAGGTGTTTTCTTGATTTGAATAAGCACTGGACAAGCTCATAGAAGTACCTATGTTCCAATCATGAAGTGCTGCCCTAAATCAAACTTGTCACTTTGTTGCTGTTACCCCTAATTGACAGGGTTACAGCTCACTACATAGTCATTGGTATAAGTATTGGGATCTTCCCACACTGCCTCAGATCCCCCAACTAGGGGTGGGGCACCAGCAAATGTGTCTATAGCTATAGCTACAGCCCCTCCTTGCTTGCAAGCGTTTCCCTCACTTTGAAATTCAACCTCCTGATTAATTTCTGACTCACCTGTCTCTAGCCTGCTCTGTTTGGTTCTGGCCATCCTCAGGTTTGAGCCTGGTTCTGGTCTGGTTGACAACCCTCATCAAGAGGATTCTTAATTCTTCTTCACTTTCTTCCATCAGGGTGGTATTATCTGCATATCTGAGATTGTTAGTATTTCTCCTGGCAATCTTAATTCTGGCTTTTGATTCATCCAGCTTGTCATTTTGCAGAATGTACTCTACACATAAGTTAAATAAATAAGGTGACAATATACAGTCTTATTATAATCCTTTTCCAATCTTAAGCCAATCAGTTGTTCCATGTTCAGTTCTAACTGTTGTTTCTTGGCCCACATACAGGATCCACAGAAGATGAGTAAGATGATCTGGTACTCCCATTTCTTTGAGGACTTGCCACATTTTGTTGTGACCCACACATTCAAAGAGTTTATTGTAGTCAATGAGACAGAAGTAAATGTTTTTCTAGAATTCCCTTGCTTTCTCCATAATTCAGTAAATGTTGGCAATTTAGTCTCTGGTTCTTCTGGCTTTTAAAAAACCAGCTAGGATGTGTCAAAGGCAGGACCTGAATCCATGTTTTCCTGACTTAGAAGCCAGACCTCTATCTAGTATACCATCTTGCCTCCCAAAAAAGATACATAAGGTTGTAAAAGTCATCACAACACAAAAATGTTCACTAATTAAGTGACTACTAATTTTTATGTATAGATCCTTTTCCTGGTTCTTTGGGATATAGGACTAATAGTGGTATAGCTGGGCCAAAGGTATGCACAGTTTGGCAATTTTGTGGGCATAGTTCCAAAATTGCTTCCCAGAATGACTAACCTAGGTGGGAAACAAAGAAAAGGAAAAATATAAGAAAGTAAGATGAAAGGAAATACACAGTTAACAGTTATAACTGTGAATCTAAATGGAATGAACTCACCCATGAAACAAAAGAGGATACCAAAATGGATTAGAAACCCAAATCCAACAATATGTGGTCATAAGAAACTTACTTGAAACAGAAAGATACACATAGAATTAAAATCAGGGACTATAGTAGAATCTATTATGTTTCAGCTGAAGTAAAAAAGTCAGGGGTAGTAACCATGATCTCAGACAAAACAACAGCAAAAAATAGACCTAATTAAAAGAGATAAACAGGAAAATATATTTTTCTGAAAGGTATCATAGACAGTGAATTAATATCAATACTAAAAACATATGTACCAAATGGCATAACATCTAAATTCTTAAAGGAAATGTTAAATTACTTAGAGAGAGAAAAATGGCCCATAAAATTATGAGTGAGGGACTTTAACTTGACCCATCTCAGTCCTAGATAACAAAAATAAATAAATAAACAAAAAAAGAAGTGAAGGAACTGAATAGAATTTCAGAAAAATTAGATATGATAGACCTCCAGGGAACATGGAAATATCAAATGACAATAGAAATAAGTATACCTATTCTCAGATGTATATGGCACCTTGACAAATTCAATTGTGTATTAGGGCATAAAGACCTCATAAACAAGTGCAGAAAATCAGAAGTGTTAAATGCAACTTTTACTAACCATAATACAAAAAAAATTTTATTCAATAAATGGCTTTGAAGAAAGATTAAAATTAATTGGAAACTAAACAATTAACTCTTAATCAATGGGTAGATAAATGAACAAATCACGGAAACAATAATTTGATTTTTAAAAATCATATAAATGAGACATGTCAAAATATTTGGGATGTAGCCAAAGCCATTCTTAGAGGAAAATTTCTATCTCTGGATATGTTCATCAACAAAAGAAAGAGCATATTAATGAATTAGGCCTGCAACTTGGGGAAAAAAACAAAAGACAAAACCACAACATTTAAAAACATCAATTAAATGCTAGAATATAAATCCTGAAAATTGAAGGCGACATTAACAAAATTAAAAGCAAAAAATCCAAACCATTGTATTAATAAATAAAACTAAAAGCATTTAAAAAAAAAAGAAGAAGAATGAATGGATCAATTCACAGTTCTCCAGTGTACTACTGTGTTTGTTTTTCCCCAGTCCAACCAAAAATTTTCAGTTTCTACTCTTGTCAATATGCCAGTCTGATAGGTATGAGGTGGAAGTTTAATGTTGCTTTAATGCTTATCATGCATTTCTCTGAACATTGATGATTTAGAGTGGTTTATTTTATTTTATTAATTATTTTTATTTTATTTTTAACTTTATTTTTTGTGGGGCAATGAGGGTTAAGTGACTTGCCCAGGGTCACACAGCTAGTAAGTATCAAGTGTCTGAGGCCGGATTTGAACTCAGGTCCTTCTGAATCCAAGGCCAGTGCCACCTAGCTGCCCCCGTCTTTCCATAGGTCTAAAAGGGTATTTTCTTCCTTGCTCCTTTAATTTGTTTGTGATGTGATTTAAAAAATATCTAAGTCATGTATTCACTTATAGCTTATATTGGAAAATGGTGAGAAGTATTGATCTAAACATAATTTCTACCATACTGCTCTCCAGTTTTGGCAGAGATTTTGTCAAATAGTGAGTCTTTCCCCAGTAACTGGGGGTTTGGGATTTCTCAAACACTATGCTACTGTGTATGCTTACTTCTATATGTTATGTATTGAATCTGTTCCACCCATAAACCCTTCCCCTAAAAAAAACACCACCACCAAATCATTTTATTATGAGATCTAGTACTAAACACCTCCTTCCTTCCTACTTCCTTTCCTACATGGATTATTATCCATGAGATTCTTAACCTTTGCTCCCCCATTTTGGTATTATTTTTTTCTATCTCAATAAAATATTCTTTGGGGAATGTAATACAGTACACAATAAGTAAATTAATTTAGGTATTGTCATTTTTATTATGTTGGCTTACTCAACTTACTCATGGATGATTAATGTTTTTCTAGTCACTTAGGTCTATCTTTATTTCTACAAAGAGTCTTTTAGACTTAAAAAGTCCTTGAGTGAATTTTGGAAAATGTATTACCAAGTATTTTATAATTTCTGTAATTATTTTGAATGGAATTTCACTTTCTAATTCTTCTTGCTGGGTTTTGTTAGCTGTATATAGGAATGCTAATGATTCATGTGGAGTTATCTTATATCCTACAACTTTTCAGAAGTTAATAATTATTTCAATTAATTTAATTGACTCTCTACATTTCTCTAAGCATACTATCATATCACCTACAAAAATGATCATTTGTTTGCTCTTTGTTTATGCTTGTTGCTTCCTATTCTTCTATTGTATTCACACTTGTGTGCAGAAACTAGAAATATTACTAATAGGCAAACTTATCTGTCGATATCTTCACCCAAGTGAAAAGATTTTGTGATTAAACAAAATTAAATCCATAGTTTTAAAAAACATTTTATCAAATTAAAAAAAAATCAATCAGCAAGCATTTAAGTGGTCCAACAGCATACCAATGTGCCTCTTTTCCCATGATCCCTTCAATATTAACTATTCTGTCATTTGTGATATTTGCCAGTTTTATAGGTGTGAAATAATAACTCAAAGATGTTTTGATTTGCATTTATTTTCTTGTTAGTGATTTGGAGCATTTTTCCATGTAGTTGTGGATAGTTTGTATTTTTTGGGGGAAAAGTATTTGTTCATATTCTTTATTCACTTATCTATTAGGGGATGGATCTAATTTACATATAGGTGTTAATTCCCTTTAGGCTTGGAATGTCAGACTTTTAACAGGTTTACTTGGGGCAAAGAATTTTCCCTAACCTGTTCTATGTGAAGAAGGTGAGGGGGGAAAAACAACTTTAGCCATATTGATTTTGCTTCTGCAGAAGTTTTTCAATTTTATATATTCCAGATTGTCTATTTTATCTGTTATAAAACAAGTTAAAAGTGTCACTGTTTTATATGGTATTTTGTACTAAACAGTTTTTAACTCTGTATTTTAACTCAAAGTATACTTTAAAACTATTTTAACAGGTAATATGTCTAATATGTAACCTAGTTTTGGTCTAGACCTATGCAGATGAACAACTGCAATTTGTAATCTCAGTTCTGCCATTTAATTGATTTTTTTTTGCAGGGCAATGAGGGTTCAGTGACTTGCCCAGGGTCACACAGCTAGTAAGTGTCAAGTGTCTGAGGCTGGACCTGAACTCAGGTCCTCCTGAATCCAGGGCTGGTGCTTTATCCACTGTGCCACCTAGCTAGCTGCCCTTCTGCCATTTATTTGAGAGCTGCCTGTGGCAGAAAGGGACTAAATAACCCCAGAGTCAAATAGGAAGTATATGTCAGAGGTGAACCTGTGTTTTCTTGAGCTTGTGCTCAAAACTTTATCCACTAGTCAACACTACGCTTCATATTATAGTCATACCTCTTTATATATGGCACTGTGTACACTGATATGAATATTCTCAATTTAAAATTTACATAAGTAGCTTGACATTTGTTCTCATTCAATGGAACAAAAATTGACCAAGTTCTAAGTTGCATGCAAAGTATCATGCCAAGCACTGGAGAAGAAACAATGACAGGATTGAAACCTAGGTCTTAACTCCAAATCCACTGGTCCTGGACATTACTGGGAATCAGGGAGGCCTTCATGAAGGAGGTGGAATTTGAGTTGGACTTTAAAAATGGGTATTTAATATTTGTAGCAACTCTTGGTGGAGGCTAAGAATTTAGAATCAAGGGAATGTCCATCAATTGAGGAATGATGGAAAAAGCTGTGTTATGTGATTGTAGTGGAATGGACTTGTGCTACAGGAAATGACAAACAGGATGATCCCCGAAAAACCTTGAAAGACTAATGAACATCGATGTATGGTGAAGTGAGCAGAGCTGAGAGGACATTGTGCGTAGTGACAGCAGTATTGTTCAATGAGTAATTGTGAATGACTTAGCTACTCTGAGCAGTACAATGATCCAGGACAATCCCAAGGAACTAATGAGGAAGCATACTATGCACTGCTATAGAAAGAACTGATAAAAAGAACACTTGTGGGTTGTACATATATAACCTGATTGTGATCTTGTGGGGGGGGGGAAGAAAGGGAGGGAGGGAAAAAAATTTAGAACTCTAAATCTTATGAAAATGAATGTTGAAAACTACCCTTACATGTAAATGGAAAATAAAATAAATGTTTGTTGAGAAAAATAAAAATGAAATTAGATTTCAGCAAAAAAAAATGGGTATTTAAGTGTTACTTTAGAATTTTCTTGAAAAGCCATTCAACTAGGTCAGCTAGGTGGCACAATGGATAAGCACTGGCCCTGGATTCTGGAGAACCTGAATTCAAATTCGGTTTCAGACACTTGACACTCACTAGCTGTGTGACCCTGGGCAAGTTACTTAACCCTCATTGCCCTGCACAAAAACAAACCAAAAAACAGAAAGGAAGAAAGAAAGAAAGAAAGAAAGAAAGAAAGAAAGAAAGAAAGAAAGAAAGAAAGAAAGAAAGAAAGAAAGAAAGAAAGAAAGAAAGAAAGAAAGAAAGAAAGAAAGAAAGAAAGAAAGAAAGAAAGAAAAAGACAAGACAAGACATTCAACGGGTCTCTAAATTACAATGATTAGAACAATTAACATATTATCTGACTTGGGTTAGCTCAACTAAACCACTGTGAGTTCACTGGAGATTTGTAGGTTTATTTCCAAGAATTTGGGGCAGCTAGGTAGTGCAGTAGATAGAATGCTGGAACTGGACTCAGGAAGATTTATCTTTCTGAGTTCAAATCTGGCCTCAGACATTAGCTGTGTTACCCAGGGCAAGTCAATTAACCCTGTTTGCCTTAGTTTCCTCATCCGTAAAATGATCCAGAGAAGGAAATGGCAAATTAGTATTTTTGCCAATAAAACCCCAAATGGGGTCTAAAAGAGTGTGACATGACTGAAACACCTTAACAACAACTTCCAAGATTTCTAGGCATGTCTTGTTTGACCTCCCCTCCCAATCCCCCTTCCTCCCCCCCAAAAAAAAACCTAGAGAGAAAAGAGAAGCAGGTATGCCCCTATCAAGCAGGATTGGCTTGATTATAAGGCAAAAAGAGTTTAAATGGTCATGATGCCTACTCACTACAGCTATTTCCAGTGCCTAAATTCCATTCTTCCTTTGTTTTGAAAAGATATTTTCTTTATTTTTTGGTATGTACCAAAACAGGAGATTGAAGAGGTGGGTTATACAAACACTCAGCTTGTTGCAGGATATGGGCCAACTTGTTCAAATAGACTATTTCTCAAGGCTATAATTTATTCTCCAATGTTCTTCTTTCCCACCTTCCTTTCCTCTCCATACTTTTCTGCCTTCTCCCAACCAACCATGATTGAGAGGAAGCTTGGTATAATAGACTGAATACCGAAATGGGATTCAGGAAGATGTGGGTTTGAATCCCCAAACCCACACATTTATGAGCTAAATGACTCTGGGTAAACTACTTAACCTGACTGGTCCTTTCTATCTGTAAAATAAGAGCAGCTGCCCCTACAGGATTGTTGAGAATTCAATGAAATCATACACACATTGGGTGCAGGGGTAGCTAGGTGGTGCAGTGGATAAAGCACCAGCCCTGGATTTAGGAGGATCTGAGTTCAAATCCGGCCTCAGACACTTGACACTTACTAGCTGTGTGACCCTGGGCAAGTCACTTAACCCTCACTGTACCACAATAAAACAAAAACAACAAAAAAACCCAGACAAGATAACTTTAGAAAGAGGAAATAACTCTGTGTGTGTGTGTGTGTGTGTGTGTGTGTATGAACATTGGGTGCAATGTAGATATAAAGCTATGGTTTCGTCCCAAGAGCAAGGGATGACAGAGAGACAATCACAGTGTTCTATCCTTGCAATGTCTGAAGAAAGGGAGTATGGGCTTCAGCATATTTGGTGGACCCTGAGAGGTAAACTTCGGGGAAGACATAGGCAAGAGTCATATGTGATGGCAGCTATGGATAAGTTGTGATCTGCATTGTCACAGGAAATTCCCAAATCAGTGAGATCATGGATCCATTTGAATGAGAGTATATATCCATACATATCCATCTCTATCTATCTGTCTATCTATCTATCTATCCCCAATGGGGGAAGATTACAAATTTAAAGGTGTAGAGGATCTTGAAAGCCATCAAATCCAAACCCCTCATTTCACACATGAGGAAACCGAGGCCAAGGAGAGGTTAAGTGACTTGCCCAGATTCTCTCAGCTAGTCTCTAAAGCAGGATTTGAATCTAGGTCTTCCTGATTCTGGGTTTAACATTCTATCTCTGTACCACCTTGTTGTCTTTAGCTGCCATAGAGGAATGACTATCAAAGCCCCAGGTGATTCCTTACTGAGATTCCCTACAGGATGGCTAATATGTTTATTAATAGTTTGAATCCATAACTGCTTTTCTTCCCATGTACTCAAAGTAGGTATTCAGTGAGTTTATGTATCCTCTGTAGTTCAGAGCTCCAGTGACCTAGAACCATCAGTGTTTCTGGGAACAGAGAGGTGGTAGATGGGGGAAATGAGGGAAAAGATAGAATGGACAGATGCAGATCAATATTTTTTTGGGGGGTGGGGGGAGCAATGAGTGTTAAGTGACTTGCCCAGGGTCACACAGCTAGTGTCAAGTGTCTGAGGCCAGATTTGAACTCAGGTCCTCCTGAATCGAGGGCTGGTGCTTTATCCATTGCGCCAACCAGCTGCCCCGCAGACCAATTTTTAACCCATGGTTTGAGAATCTGTCTTCTTGTAAATAGGTGGAGAAAATGGGAAGCAGGTTTCCCCAGGGACTACTTTGCTTCAGGGATACAGAAGGGAGCTGGAATTCTCCCAGGGGGACAGGAAGGTCCCTAGCTCCACAGCTTAACTTTTTCCTACCAACACTTGATAGTACACTAAAGCTGCTTCAGAAGCAAGCATACCTCAGTGAGACAAGCTTTGAGATGGAAAAAGAGAAGTCTTCTCCCTTCAGCAAGCCTGCACAATGGGTCTCTGAGCATACAGCTGAAAACCAAGCTCACTGTCTCATCCAATCAGAAAGCTTAGCACAAATGATTGTGTACTGATGGGTTTGGGGTCCAGTTAGCCCTTGAGTCAGATTCCTTTCCTGAGTGTGTTTCCTGGAAATAATAATAATAGAAACAATAATAAAATCACTTACTATGTATGTGCCAGGCACTATTCTGAGCCCTTTACAGTTACCTCACGTGATCCTCACAACAGCCTTGGGAGGCAGGTGCTATTAGTATCTCTACTTTACAATAAGGAAACTGAAGCAAACAAAGGTTAAATTACTTACCTAGTATCACACAGCTAGTAAATGTCTAAGGCTGAATTTGAACTCAGGTCTTCCTGACCCAAGCCCAGCACTCTGCCAAATGAAATGCCCGTGGCTAATTATTCCTAGGGTCTCCAAGCCCTGTTCCTTGCACTCATTTCTAAATTCATGCTCTCAGCCACAGGGATTTTCCTGCCTTGGTCACACTTAAGACCTGGTACAATATCTATTCAGCTTGAGTTCCAGAAACCTGCCACCATGCTCATCTTGCTGATCTGCAAGTTCAGCTCCATACTATCAATGCCCTGAAAAAAAACAGACTTGCCCAGGATCACACAGCTAGTAAGCATCTGAAGCAGGATTTGAACTCAGGTCTTCTTGACTCCAAGCCCAGCACTCTATCCACTGTACCACTTAGCTGATCAACACTTTTCTAAACACTTCATCACATACATTACATCATTTGTTCTTCATATCAATTGTGTGATGTAGGTAATAGATAAGAAAACAGAGAGGCAAAATAATTCCCCAAGCTCACACAACAAATCAATGGCTAATTGAGACCTAGAACCCAGGATTCTTGATTCCCAGACCAATATTCTTCCTCTGTACCTCATGTTACCTCCCACTGATATTTTCCTAAGGTGTTCTATAGGAGCATCTATCACCACACTGTAATAGAATGCAGATGTAACACAACCCTCCTCTAAAGCCAAAAAACTCATCTGAAGAATAGATTAAAATGATGGATCATCCTGGGAACCACAGAACATAGAACAGTTATGTTTTCATCTATGATCTTTATTAAAAAAAAAGTTATTCAAGCTGGTGTATCACATTAACCACTACATGACACTTTCATCACTGTACTTAGTGTGACCAAAGAAAAGATTTTTCAGTAGACAGGGAGAGTAAAGAGATGAAAGCCAGGGGATCCATGGATTTTCAAAGAACCCTCAGCTACATTCCCCATTTTCTATATTCAGCCCTTCATCAGAATTTGGCAGGGAATGCATTTCTAAGCTTTAAAGTAGTTGACAAGACAGATGGTGCACTTTCTATATAAATCATTTCTTGCATTTTTAGATGTGTGAGATCTGAGTCTGTTTCTAGGTGGGTTTTTGGAAGTGTTAGCTATGGAGTCCCAACATGACAAAATAACAGTGTGACTTCTGGGACTGGAGAATGCAGGGAAGATACCAATTCTCATTCCTCTGAGGGTAATGGGTATAACAATAGGAGCAAATTAGAAAATGGGGGATCTGAGTTCTAATCTTGCCCTGCTTCTCTTGAACATTGTGAGCTAGGTTAAATCATGTTTTTCTCTACATCTCAGCTTCCTCATCCCTATAGTGAACACAAGTATCTCTAAGATCCTTTCCTGCTCCAATACTCTAAATCTTAAATATCGGTGTTTTTCTATTTGCTTTAAATCAGAGGTTCTTAACCTGGGACCTATGAACTTTTAAAAAATTCTGGTAACTTATAACTTTCCATGGAATTTGTTTCCTTTGTAATTCCATGTATTATATTTTATGCATTTAAAGCATTATTCTGAGCAGCAACCCTTGGGCTTCACCAGACTGCCAAAGGATGTCTGACATAAAACAAGCTAAAGAATTTCTGTTCTAAATGGGTAGGAACCACTAGGTGGTGCAGTGGATAGAGCACTGGGTCTAGAGTCAGCAAGAGCTGAATTCAAATCCATCCTCAGATACTTACTAGCCATGTGGCCCCGGCAAGTCACTTAACCCTGTTTGCCTTGGTTTCTTCATCTGTCAAATGAGCTGAAGAAGGAAATGACAAACCACTCCTGTATCTTTGCCAAGAAAACCCCAAATGGGGTCACAAAGAGTCAGAAATGACTGAACAACCACAAAAATATAAATGTTAGCAATGATGATGATGACAATTGTACTTTTTTCTAAGTGGGAAACTATTAGTGCTTACAAACAATAAATTTTCTAGCTTTCCTTATATACCATTAAACCTTTTGTATATCGGTCAGATAACAAACACTTATTAAGCACCTGCTATGTGACCTTCACAGTGCTAATTACTGGAGATACCAAAAAAAAAAAAAGGGCAAAACAACCCATGCTCTCCAGGAACTCTCAGTCTAATGGGGGAGACAACAAACAAACAACTATTTACAAACAATCCATCTGCATAATAAGTTGTTCTTCAATAAGAAAGGAAATGCATTAGCATTAAGGGGGATTAGGAAAGGAGCCAGAGAGCTATCTCTGAAGCATGTGTGTTTGGAATCCAGAATACAGTAGCCAGTGGCTGAGAATAAAATCTGCAAATAATATATTGTATGTACCCTCAAGCAATATGGGTTGCAACATTTGCAAAAATTCAGTGCTGTCTCTAAAAGGCTCCCAGAGATCATAGATCTGGAAGGGGCCATCTAGTCCCATAAAAAAAAAAAAGATAATGAAACTAAAGCCCAGAGATTAAGTGACCAACCGAAGGTCACACAATTTATAAGTACTAGGGATGAGATTTGTTATGGGGAAAATTGGGTAGGAGTTTGGGGTAGGGGTCCTTAGGAATTCCTCTTTAAAGAATTACACCCTCTTGCACACAAATCCAATTAGAATAAAATAATATTTTATTTAGGTTGAGGGAAAGGAAATCAAGAGAGAAGTCCTTGGACTTCTCATGGGGAGAAGGCATGGCACAGAGGCGTGGCTCTCTGAGATACCTTTCTCCTCAAACTGGAGACAGGCAGATACTTTTATAGAGGACCAATGAGGTCCAATTTTATAGGTGGTCCAATGAGGTGATCATCTGATTATGGAAAATTCCCTTATTGGGGGAGGACCATCCCCCACTGGTGGTGGCTGGGGGAAGTTGGGTGAGGGGTGGCTCTGGATCTCTCAAGTCATTTCTCTTCCCCTCAGGCCACAAAGGTAGCAGCCACACCTAATCTTATCTCCCCAAGGGTGGGGGAGACTGGAATGAAGGGTGGTGGTCCTGGAGCTAACTCCATCCAGATATGGTGCTGCTTATCTCTTTAGGTGTGTCTGTCCTTTGGTTTAGTTTCTCAAGGAAAAGGTTCTTTTGATTTACCCCAGAAAACTTCTGAGGTACCCAGGGGCGCATAACAAGATTTGAACACAGAGTCAATGTTCTTTGCACCATACCACATCACTTCCAAAAGTTCTTACCCTCCTAGAACCAGAAAAAAAACTCCATCCACTAGGGAATCTGGGAATGAAATTCCCCCAGATGTTGATGCTTTCATTCGGCATTGCTGTTCCTCATTCCTATTGTGAAACTAAATCCTAGACATAAAAGAACTGGGATACTTAAAGGTCACTGAATAAAGTAGAGGATTTCCCTTTCCCCTAGAATCTGATATGAAAGGAAGAACGGTATAAAGGTGCCTTTTGGACTCCATTCTGTGACTGAGCGTACTCTAGGTTTCACTGGGGTTTATGCCAAGCTGCTATTGCCTGCCAAGGAACTGAAATCTGTGACTGAGAACTTCACCCATGGAAGGTCATTTCTGGTCTAAAAAGACATTGGCACTGGCAGAAAGTAGGTCTTGGATGCCGGGTGTGCTTGTTTGAATTTTAATTCCCAGGGCTCTCCAGCTAAGAACCAGTGTCAAAACTCACTTCAAATAGAAAGTTGTGGGGGAGCTGGGAAGAAACAGCTTTGGGGGCACAAAGGGCCACTTTGGCATAAGAAAAAAGACAGCATTTCATTTTCTTAGCCTCATCTCTCCATCTTACAGATAAGGAAGCTGAGGCTAAGTGACTTACCTGAGTTAAGCGAGAGCTGACTCTCCTCACTCCAACCCCAGAGTTCTTTCTACTCCACAACAAGGTTTTCTATTTTCATTCTAAGGAAATGAATTTTATTACAGAGCCAGGACCAGCTCCAACTCAATGATCTTCTGAGAGTTCATATTTTAAATGGCTAATAAATGAATGACAGGGCGTGTTACACAAACCAAGAGAGACTAATGAAGCCCTCATTTCATCCATATAAAGGGGAACAAAAGCAAAGCTGAAGAGAGCCAGGCAGGGCTGAAAAAAGCCAGCTCCCTATCCCACCCACCTCTCTTATCACAGCAAAACAAGTTCCTGGCAGCTGATGAAAAAAAAAAACAACAACAACCAGACCTTCTACTTGGTGTTTGAAGAGGGCTCTCATTGTCCCAGGGGTTCCAGAAAAGCTTTTTTAAAATGAACTAAATAATTCTTTTTTTTCCCTTTCCTTTTATTGGTCTGTGGTTTTTGAATGATGTTGGTTTATGTGAACTGGAAGGTTGTAAAGTAGAAATAGAAACAAGCAAAAATTCTGGATAAAAGGGCGAGCTCATTTATGTATTAAGCATTTTGTTTGTTTTGCTTCTGTATTATGTCTGGCTTGGCTAGCCATTCATTGTGTGCTCCTTCTCCCCCCATTCTGCTACTCTTAGAGCCAAAACTCCGGGAAAGCTGAGCCTTGGCAGGTGTCTGCCCACACATAAATGATCCAGGTGACCCAATTGAGATAGAAGGCAAATGCCCCATGCCAATTCCCTGCATCCAAGTTAGAATAATTTTTAAAAATAAAAAATCTTGATTCTGTTTTGAAACTGTATCCATCTCAAAGCACTTGATTTAAAATAATTGAGCTGAGGGGAGGATTTTTAAAACATAATTTAAAAATAATCATCACCCAAGATGATGCCACCAAGGGAGGCAGACAGCACCTGATACCATTTGTTTGTGCCATGTTCATTTAAAATGCCAGCTCTGATCTAAGCACACCCCAAATCTTTGTATTTGGAAGGGATGACATTTGACAATAAATAATTGCACTTCTAGTCAGTTCGCCATTGCTGTTCCTGATACCTAGTCTCCTCTTGCATGGAATTTTAGGCTAAAGTACTTGACCTAAGTGGTTATGATATGGGATGGAATTTGGGGGTCAAATTAATCGTGAGTTGTCCCAAAAGAATTACAAGACTCAGTGACTCAGTTTCCCAAGTTTTATTGCAATACTGTGAGTGACCACAGGGAGAGAAATGTATCTCTTGAATAAGGAAAGGTAGGAAGTTATATTTATAGTATGGATAAATTGATTATCAATCTCATTATAACATTCTCCACCTTTGGGAGGTACAGGGGAGGGCTTATTCTAATTTGGAGTTCCTGGTGTTCTAAGCCAACCCCCAAGGCAGATACCCTTTTTCTGTGGAGGTATGTTTATTGGGTTTACACATCATAAGGTGAATCTAGGGACAAATTTGGCCTTTTCTACGCATGTCTCTTTCTGATTCCCATGGATAATTTCAAAACACCTTCATTTTTCATTTATTCCTAGTCTACGTTTCTATAGCCTGTCAATTTTATCATTGTTATATTCTTAGGCTTTCACAGCCTAGCTCCCTCTGTTCCTGTTGTGGGTACTGATTTCTGTGGGTAAAAGAACCTAGCATTATCCATTAACTGGGCTTTAACTCCCTTTGGGAGCTAATATCTGAATTAAAGCTTGGGTCTTAGGTTTTTCTATTAAACCTTTTTTTTGCCTCCTACATCAGTTATAGCCCTAAGGAACATCATTAATTCCCTAAGGAAAGGCAAACAGAGCTCAGTGCCACCCCAGTACTTCCTGATATTCCTTTTGGCTCAAGGCACGTATAACACAGTGGCCTCCCTGTGACTCCACAGTACATACCCTAGGAAAATGGAAGCTAAAGCAGTTAGGATCCGATGGTCAAGTGGATGGCTCTTCTTTCCCTCTATTTTAGAACAACCTATAATCAATGAAGCATTCACAGTCAATAAGCATTTATTAAGCTCTTACTCTGTCGGTCACAGTGCTAAGCCTAATGCTTATGATGAGTATACAAAAGAAGGTAAAATGAATCCCTGCCTTCAAAAAGCTCGCGTTCTAATGGAGAAGAGAACATGGAAATGACTGTATATACACGAGATGATATACCACAGGATAAATAGGAGACAATCTCACAAAGAAGGCACTGACAAGGTTTCTTGCAGAAGATGGAGTATCAGGAGCAACAAGTTCATAACCAAAGGTCACAAGGTGAGATCATTCTGTATTTCTCACTGTTGGTGCTATTTAACACCTTATGGTACTATAAGCCCCAAATGACACTCAGGTCTGTTTCAATAAACAGAAACAATCAATAAGTATTTATCAAGCTCTTACTGATGTGGGCAGAAATTTGGGGTCAAATTGATTGTGAGTCATCCCAAAAGAATTATAAGACTCAGTGACTCAGTTTACAAAGTTTTATTGCAATGCTGTGAGTGATCACAGGGAGAGGACCAGAAAAGTGGAAAGGTATCTCTCAAATAGTGAAAGAAAAGAGTTATATTTATAGTATGGATAAATTGATTTATCAGTCTCATTAACATAATCTCCACCTTGGGGAGGTACAAGGGAGGGCCTGTCCTACTCATTATAATATTCTCCACCTTGGGGTGTTACAGGGGAGGGCCTATCCTAATTTGGAGTTCCTGGGGTCCTAAGTCAACCCCCGAGGTGGGTACCTTTTTCTGTGAAGGCGTGCTTTGGGGGTTTACCCGTCATAAAGTGAATCTGGGGACAAATTCAAAACATAATCTATCTATCTATCTATCTATCTATCTATCTATCTATCTATCTTTCTTTCTTTCTTTCTTTCTTTCTTTCTTTCTTTCTTTCTTTCTTTCTTTCTTTCTTTCTTTCTTTCTTTCTTTCTTTCTTTCTTTCTTTCTTTCTTTCTTTCTTTCTTTCTTTCTTTCTTTCTTTCTTTCTTTCTTTCTTTCTTTCTTTCTTTCTTTCTTTCTTTCTTTCTTTCTTTCTTTCTTTCTTTCTTTCTTTCTTTCTTTCTTTCTTTCTTTCTTTCTTTCTTTCTTTCTTTCTTTCTTTCTTTCTTTCTTTCTTTCTTTCTTTCTTTCTTTCTTTCTTTCTTTCTTTCTTTCTTTCTTTCTTCTTTCTTTCTTTCTTTCTTTCTTTCTTTCTTTCTTTCTTTCTTTCTTTCTTTCTTTCTTTCTTTCTTTCTTTCTTTCTTCTTTCTTTCTTTCTTTCTTTCTTTCTTTCTTTCTTTCTTTCTTTCTTTCTTTCTTTCTTTCTTTCTTTCTTTCTTTCTTTCTTTCTTTCTTTCTTTCTTTCTTTCTTTCTTTCTTTCTTTCTTTCTTTCTTTCTTTCTTTCTTTCTTTCTTTCTTTCTTTCTTTCTTTCTTTCTTTCTTTCTTTCTTTCTTTCTTTCTTTCTTTCTTTCTTTCTTTCTTTCTTTCTTTCTTTCTTTCTTTCTTTCTTTCTTTCTTTCTTTCTTTCTTTCTTTCTTTCTTTCTTTCTTTCTTTCTTTCTTTCTTTCTTTCTTTCTTTCTTTCTTTCTTTCTTTCTTTCTTTCTTTCTTTCTTTCTTTCTTTCTTTCTTTCTTTCTTTCTTTCTTTCTTTCTTTCTTTCTTTCTTTCTTTCTTTCTTTCTTTCTTTCTTTCTTTCTTTCTTTCTTTCTTTCTTTCTTTCTTTCTTTCTTTCTTTCTTTCTTTCTTTCGTGACTTGCCCAGGGTCACATAGCTAGTAAGTGTCAAATGTCTGAGGCCGGATTTGAACTCAGGTACTCCTGACTCCAGGGCTGTGGTCTGAATTTCTATAGGCTGTCAATTCCTTTATTGTAGTCAGGTCTCCATGGCCTAGGTCCCTCTGTTCCCGTTTTGGGTACTGATTTATGTGAGTATGAGAACCTAGCATAAGTTATCCATTAACTGAGGTCTGACTCCCTTTTGGAGCTAATATCTGAATTAAAGCTTGGGTCTTAGGTTTTTCTGTGAACACTTTTTTCACCTCCTAGATCATTACTATGTGCCAAGCACTGAGCACTGGGGATAACAAGATATGAAATAATCCTTGGCTTCAGGAAGCTTACATTCTATCAGAGAGAAGGAAAAACCCTTATCTAATCTTACCTCATTCTCAGTACTTCTCTCTGCCTGCATACTATAGTCAGAAGGGTCTGCTTTATAAACTTTTATGGCCAGTGGAGGATAATGAGGAAGGCTATATATGAGATTGGCTAGCTCACCTTGGGGAATGTGGTACTTATTAGACTTTAAGGGAGAAAAAAAAAAAAAGAATTCTGTATAAGGTTGGAGCTAAGTGATTGGGGAGGTTCCAAAGAAGACATATGTGGGAAGTTTGTATAAAATCCAAAAGCCAGAAAGGAAGAAGTAGCTAAAATAGGCGAGAAATATTATTCAGCAGGGAAAGAGATAACATAATGTCTAGAGAGAAAACAGGAAGGATAGTGTTAAAGAATAAATGTCATGAAAAAAAAGTACAAACTCCAGAAAGTAATAAGGTCATTCCAAAGGCAAGGTTAAGGGACAGAAGGGCAGATATGAAAACTGGTGGTGAAGTTGGCAGCTCTTGAAATCATTCTATATAGGTTGCCACCTGTTCTTACTCAACCCTGTCCTTTTGTCTGCAAAAGGTGTCTGTTCCCTGGAAGTTCATGCATATCCAGTCAAGATTTATTAGATCCATTCTAATAAAAGGAATGACCTTCCTTACCATAGAAAAGAGAAGTTTGAAGTACAATGGAAGAGATGAAACATGTACACAAATAATAATCTGTGTTTCTATAGCATTTTCAGATTTACAAAGTAGTTTCTTCCTAACTAAACTTCAGAGGTTTGTTTTGTGAGATGCCAAAAATTTCATCATCTAGCAATCAATCTGCTATTTAGGAGCATCTCTGTAGAAAGCAGTCACTATCAACAAAGAACTGGAAATTGAGGGTATGCCCAACAAATGAGGAATGGATGAACAAGTTCTGGTATATGATTGTGATGGAATATTATTGTGCTAAAAAAAAATAAACAGGATGGTTTCAGAAAAACCCAGGAAGACCTATATGAACTGATACAAAGTGAAGAGAACAGAACCAGGAAAATATTGTACATAGTAATAGCAATGTTGTAAGAATGCTCAGTTATGAAAGACTTGGCTACTCTGACCAAGGCAATGATCCAAGACAATTCCAAAGGACTCATGATGAAAAATATTATCTGCCTCCAAAGAGAGAACTGATGAACTCTGAATGTAGATTGAAGCATTTTTTTAAACTTTATATTTTGAGGGGAGAGGTTATATGTGTTTTCTTTTGCATCATGGCTGATATGGAAATGTTTTGCATGATTATAATAGAGATATAGCATATTGCTTACCTTCTCAAGAGGTGGGGGAGGTACAGGAGAGAGGAAGAGAACTTGAAACTCAAAATTTTTTTAAATTAATGTTAAAAAATTTTACATATAACTGGGAAATATTTAATGAAATAAATAAAATACATTTTTGAAAAAAATTTTAAAAGAAAGTAGACACCATCTATATTATGCATAAAAATTTTAAAAGAAAGTAGACACTGTCTATATTTTCCAGCATGGCAGAACCTAATGGAACTTGTGGTCTGATGATATAGCATGTGAGAACCAAGGGTCAGTTTCATGGCATGATGAAAGAATTGGAATATGACTTTCATAGAGTTCAGCAGTACAAATATTATCTCCATTTTAATAGATGGGGAAACTGAGGCACAATGAAGTTTGAGATGTCTCTGTCCATACACGTCTTAAATTCAATATGTATGAAAGAGAACTCATGTTTCCCCTAAACCTACCCCTCTTCCTAACTTTTCCACCCCATCAAGGATACTGCTACTTTTCCAGTCACCCAGGTTTGTAACTGAGGAGTCATCCTTGACTCTTTACTCTCCTTTTCTATCTCCTCACCCCCAATAAACGACCAGTTGCCATATCTTATCTTTGCCACTTCTTCAATATCTCAGACATCTGTTCTCTTCTCTCCACTCTCACAACCACCACCTAGTTCATCAACTTCATCACCTCTTGACTGGACTATTACAATCAACCCCTCCTTGGTTTCCCTACTTCCAATCTCCCCTCTCTAATCCACCCTTCCACAGAACTACCAAAGTTAATATTCCTAAAGCACATGTCCATGACACTGACCGCATCACTCAAGAAGCTTCCCTGGCTCTCTGTGGCTTCTCTGTTTGACATTCAATACCCTCAAGATCTGATCCCAATCTAACTTTCAATCACACATTACCCCTGCCCTCCCCACCTACTCTGCACTCCATTAAAACTGAACTATTTGCTGTTCCCTGTAGGGGCAGCTAGGTGATGCAGTGGATAGAGTATTGGCCCTTAAGCTGGGAGGATCCGAGTTCAAATCTCACCTCAGACACTGACTAGCTGTGTGACCCTGGGCAAGTCACTTAACCCCAATTGCCTTAAACATCCTGGGTCATCTCCAGTTGTCCTGATCTATATCGTGCCACTGGACCCAGATGGCTCTGGAGGAGAGGGTGAGGTTGGTGACTTTGTACAGCCATGCCTCACTTAAATCAATTCACTGCAAGTTATGACATCACCCAGATGTCATGGTCCTCTTCCAGAAAAGACAAAACAAAAACAACAACAATTTGCTGTTTCCTGTATTTGTTGTTGTTATTCAGTCATGTCTAACTCTTTGTGACTCCATGAGGTTTTTCTTGTCAAGAATACTGGAGTGGTTTGCCATTTCCTTCTCCAGTGGATTAAGGCTAAAAAAGGTTAATCGACTTGCCCAGGATCACACAGCTAGTGTCTGAGGTCAAATTTGAACTCAGGGCTTCCTGACTCTGGGCCCAGTGCTCTATCCTCTGAGCCATCTAGCTGCCCTAGTTTCCCATGTACAACATTCCCTAACTCCATGCATTTGCTTATGTTCTCTGCCATGCACACAATTCTTTCTGTAGCCCTGCATCTTGATAACCTTTAGGTCATTTTAGAATTCAGCTCAAAAGCTGCCTCTTCCAAGAAGCCTTCTCTACAGTTATTAGGTCTCAAATAACTATGTTTTGCATATGTCCTTTACTCACTTTTCTCTGCATAAACAATCTTCACCCAGTAGGATAGAAGCTCCTTAGGGGTAGGGATTATTTCAATTTTGTCTCAGTATCTCCCAGCACATCGCCAGGGGCATAGTAGCTATCCAATACAAGTTTGTTCATTGATTGATTAAAATTTAATTACTCACTGGGGTCACACAGCTAGTAGATATCAGAACCAGTATAAACTTAAGTTTATCCTAAGTTTAAACCCAAGTTGACTGACTCTAAGAGCAAGATTTGTTGTTTTATGGCCCCATCACACCACGTTGGGGCAGCTAGGTGGCTCAGTGGGCAGAATGGCAAACCATGCCAGTTCTTTGCCAAGAAAACCCCAAATGGGGTCACAAGGAGTCAGACACATGAAACGACTGAACAACATCAAACACCATGTTGCTTTCCAAAATACAAGTTAGACTGATTCAGGGGGCAGCTAGGTGGAGCAGTGAATAGGGCACTGGGCCTGAATTCAAGAGGACCTGAGTTCAAATCTGACCTCAGACACTTGACACGTACTAGCTGTGTGATCCTGGGCAAGTCACTTAACCCTCATTGCCCCACAAAAAAAGAAAGAAAGAAGAGGAAAGAAAGAAAGAAAAAGAAAAAATTGAGTAAGTTCATAGGAGATTTAAGGAACAAGTGATCACTCTTAGCTGAGAGCACTGGAGCAAGAATCATAGATGAGGAGGTACCTCAGCCAGGCCTTGAAGTAGGAGAAGAATGTCCATCAGCAGAGATGCTGGCATGAGCTGTTTATTCTAGGAATGGGGCCCTGGCTTCTGTATGCAAACAGGAGAGGAAGACTGGCCTGGGCTGGCCTGGGCAAAATTCAATTTGCCTGGAACCTAATTCAAGGGTGAGCCCTATACCATGAAATAAAACTCACCAGGGTCAGGTAGTGGATGACCTCAAATGTTAAGCTAAGAAGTTTTGCCTTATTTGGTCCAATGGTTTCCTTTTCCCTCCAGGATCAAATACAAAATTCCTTGTTTGGCATTTGAAGCTCTTCATAACCTAGCCCCCTCCTACACTTCTAGTCTTCATGTATCTTACTCTCCCACGAGCCAGTGATATTGTCCTCCTGGATGTTCCACAAATAAAATGCTCCATCTCTCAGCTCCAGGAAGGTTCTCTGGCTGTCCCCCAGGCCTGGAATGCTCTCTCCTCCAAGCCAACTACTGAAGTTCCTGGCTTCCTTTAAATCCCAACTAAAACTCCACCTTCTACAGGAAGCACTTCCCCAACTCCATTAGTTCCAGTGCTTCCCTTCTGTTAATTATTTCCTACTTATCTTAAAAAATAGTTTACTTTGCATATATTTGTTCCATATGGTCTCTCTCATTAGATTGTAAACTCCTTGAGGGCAGGGACTATCTTTTGCCTCTTTTTGTATCCCCAGTGCTTAGCGCTGTGCTTAGAACACAATAGGAACTTAACCAATGTTGATTGATTAATTGAAATTGTTTGGGAAACTACATTGGCTGAGATGTGAAATTTGCATTGGGGGGTTAGGGGGGGGGGCAGTGTTCAGCAGGACCAGTAAAAGGCTATTGCAATAATCCAGGAGAAAGGTAAAGAGAGTCTGGATTAAGTTTGCAGTAGTGTTGGGGGAAGGAGGGAACCCACTTGAGAGGTATTATGAAAACAGAAAAGACAGGACTTTCCTTTAGCAATGAATTGACTATAGAGAGTAAAGGAGAGGAAAAAAATCAAGAAGAATTCTGAATTTGCTGTCTGGGTAACTCTTAGAATAGTGGTCCCATCCTCAGAAATGAAGATGTTAGGAAGAGGGACAGTTTTGGGAGAATAGATGATGAGTTCAATTTCGGGCAGGTGGAGATGTTCCCCACACAGGTAAAAATATGAGACTGTTTCTTTTTCTTTTCTTAAATAATTTTTTTTCAGGTCAATGAGGGCTAAATGACTTGCCCAGGGTCACACAGTTACTAAGTGTCAAGTGTCTGAGGCTGAATTTGAACTCAGGTTCTCCTGAATCCAGGGCCAGTGCTTTATCCACTATGCCACCTAGCTGCCCCTGAGACTGTTTCTTAAAGGAGAGACTTGGACTGCTAGCTTATAAAAAGGGGTCGTGGTCTTGTGTTTTTGTTTGCTTGTTTGCTTTTTTTAAATCTTGGGTGCATTGGAGACATTGAAAAGGCCTTGACTATTAGTGGGTTTCTGTCAGTCATTTCTCTATTTCTTAAAATTAGTCCAGTATATTTTTCCCCCTTTGGAAGAAGATGTATAAAAATTGTTGCATTGAAAAGAACACTATGCTGGAAGTTAGTAAACTTGGGTTCTAATTCCAGCTCTGCCATTATGTCTTCACGGGAACCTTGGGCATGTCATCGAATCTTTCTGAGCCTTGGTTTCCTCATTGGTAGAATGAAGGGTTGGACTAGATTAACTAAGGTTTTAGCATTATGAATTTAGAGCTGGGAAGACCCTCTAACATCCTCAAGTCCAATCCCCTTGTTTTCTGGCCTATAGGGTCCCTTCCAGCTCTCATATTTTTGTGTGATTCTTTTTTTCTCTTTTTTCTTTTTTTGTGGGGCAATGAAGGTTAAGTGACATGCCCAGGGTCACACAGCTAGCAAGTATTAAGTGTCTGAGGCTGGATTTGAACTCAGGTCCTCCTGAATCCAAGGCTGGTGCTTTATCCACTGTGCCACCTAGCTGCCGCCCCCCCTCATTTTATAGATGAGGAAACTGAGGTCCATAGCAGTTCAATGATTTACCAAATTGCTGCAGGTAGAAAGGGGGCAGCATTTAAAGCCGGATCCTTTAGCTTCAAATCCATTGTCCTTTTCCCACTGTTCTCTCCAGCTCTATGACTATCTCCAGGTCTCTGTGATGAGAGACTAGAGCTTATTGTGAAAAGAATTTAGCTTTCTTCTGGAGAGTAAAGGTAGGGGGTATGGGATCAGGGGAATGGGCTTGAAACTGTGTAGGCCAGGAGCTTTCCTATGGTTGGGATTTCAGAGGAGAAGGGGTACGACAATTATCCTCATGATCTCTCTGCCAGGAAACACAAAACAGTGCTTACACATTCAGCTCATTCCCCTGCACTGCCCTCCCCACGATTCAGGCCCTGCCTCCTGTGTGGTCAGCACACTGCCCACTTTGTGCTGACAGTGGTGGCGGAGGGTGGTCAGCACATTTATCACATTCCCCTGTGTGCTATGCACTTCTGAGTGGGCTGCCAATTAAATGGTCACTCCCTGCCCAGGGTGGAAGAAGGCAAGAGGGTTTGGTATGAGGCTGAGAGAAAACTACTGCCCGCTGGGCTGTGTGTTCCCCTTCTCATCCTCAAAAATGGAATGAGCCAAGAGATGCTTGGGGCTGAAATCTCTTCTCCTACATTGATTTTGTTTTGCCTCCATACCAGGAATCCAAAGAGACGCTCCAGCATCAGTAAGCAATAAGAAGTCGACTACAGAGCCAATACCTTGTGGGGTAGCTTGTTTTTTAATAGATGACCATGGAGACACGTGTGATGATGACAATGATGATAGCTAGCATTTCTATAGCACTTTAAAATTGACAAAGTGCTTTGTACACATTCTCTCATTTGATCTACCCAACATCCTTATGAGGTGGGTGCTAGGTGGTGCAGTGGATAGAGTGCCAGGCCTGGAGTCAGGAAGACCCATTTTCCTGAGTTCAAATCTAGCTTCAGTCACTTACTAGCTGTGTAACCCTGGGGAAGTCACTTAACCCTGTTGGCCTCAGTTTCGTCATCTGTAAAATGAGCTGGAGAAGGAAATGGCAAACCACTCCAGTATGTGTGCCAAGAAAACCCCAAAGAGGGTCATGAAGAGTAAGACATGACTGGAAAATGACTGAAAAACAACAGATAGGGAAACAGACTCAGAGAATCTAGTTAAGTGATTTTCCTGGGATTATATAATTCATATATGCTTATGGTCAACTTTGAAAGCCAGTCATTCTGATTCCAAAGTCAACTTTCTATATACTATATGCCACCACCCCTGCTTCTCTGTTTAATCCATTCTAAGCCAAAGCATAATTAAGGTTGCCACTTTGCTTTGAAGAGGGTAAAGACAATTCAGTGAGATAAACTTAGATAAGAATACTTAAGTGTAGAAAAGTGATTATGTTTTTGGCCATAGTAATTTATGACTATTCCTTTACTACATTGAGAAGGAGCTGCACTCTTCATCTCTAAAAGGTATATTCACACTTAGAAAATCATTTCAAAGCATGAAAATACAATGGTTACCAATATAAGACTGGACAAAACACAAAGCCATGATGAACTTCAAATGTACATCGTCCCTCACTGAATTCCAGCTCGTCTATACCTAGTCATTGCTAGAAAGAATTGGTGGCAAGGGAGAGCATGTGAAAGAAATTTTGTAATAAAGTCAAGGGCAGAAGAACCTGTGTGCAAACCTCTTGACCCAAAAGGCACTTGAAATGTTACCAGGCAGTTGTGTAACACTTGACAAGTCCTTCTCCCCCTAAAAAAAAAAAAAAAGTAATTGATATTTACATAATGATTTATATAGGCTATTTCACTTAAAGCAGGTATTGTTGTTTAGTTGTTTCAGTTATATCTGATTCTTCCTCACCTTATTTGGGGTTTTCTTGGCAAAGATAATGGAATAGTTTGTCATTTCCTTCTCCAGCTCATTTTGCAATAGAGGAAACTAAGGCAAATGAGGTTAAATGACTTACCCAGGGTCACGCAGCTAGTCTGAGGTGAAATTATAACTCACGTCTTTCTGACTCCAGGCTTGGTGCTCTATCCATTCTACCACCTAGCTGCCAACAACAACAACAACAACAATGGCAGGTGCTAAAGGTATTATTATTCCCATTTTATAGATGACACATTTGAGGTACAGAGAAATTGAGTTCTTTGACTGCTCATAAATCTAGTGTCAGAGTGGGATCTGAAGACAGGTTTTCCTGCATTCAGGGCTAGTGGTCTTTCTAGTACCTCAAGCTGCCTTAGTGAAAGTAGTAGTGTGTGGGGGCAGCTAGGTGGTGCAGTGGATAAAGCACTGGCTCTGGATTCAGGAGGACCTGAGTTCAAATCCAGCCTCAGACACGACACTTACTAGCTGTGTGACCTTGGGCAAGTCACTTAACCTTCGTTGCCCCCACACACACAAAAAAGAAACAAACAAAAAATACTTCAAAGGGAAAGTAGTAGTGTGTGGCTAAGAAAATGGGTATTTATCAACTGGGGAAAAGATGAGGACTGGGGCAGACTTTGTGAAAAATGACCACTGAATATAATGTGAGATTATAAATGCCAGGCCAGGGATTGTGTTTGTATCTTTCAGGTGCCTCATAGAATACATTATATATAGCAGGTGCTTAATAACTGTTTATTAGTAACCAGCAACACTGTGTGATGATCAACTATGATAGACTTAGCTCTTCTCGGTAATACAAAGATCCAAAACAATTCCAAAAGACTCATGATGGAAAATGCTCTCCATATCCAGAGAAAGAACTAAGGAGTCTAAATGCAGATGGAGGCATATTATTTTCACTTTTTTTGTTTTGTTTTTTTCTTTCTCGTGGTTTTTCTTAGTTCCAATTTTTCTTTTACAACATGACTAATGTAGAAATATGTTTAACATGATTGTACTGTATAACCTATATCAGATTGCTTGCTGTCTTGGGTAGGGGGAGGGAAGGAGAAAAATTTGGAACCCAAAATCTTACAAAAATGAATGTTGAAAACTATCTTTACATGTAATTGGGAAAAATAAAATACCATTAAGTGGGAAAAATTAATAACTATTTATTTAGTGAAAGAATGAATGAATTAATCAATGATGCTATAGCATTTACTTTCCTTGGATGAGAAAAATAATCTAGCTGCAAATTATGGACCTCAGGTTGACCCAATACAAATATATACTGCTGCCCACTGGAATGGTCCAGTGGTCTGCCCTTACAGCAGACAGGTATACAGTCAAAAAGCCCTAGAATGGGAATCAAGGGACCTTAGTTCAAGTATCTAACATGCGTGACCTTGGGTAAGTCACTTCCCCAGGAGGGTCTCAGTTCCCTCGCCTATATCATGAGGGAATCACATGGATAATCTCTAAAGTCCAGCTCTACCATTCTATGATTGTCCAAGCAAAGAAAAGTCCCTAAGTGTTGCCTCAGAGGAGTCTGGTGGTTATTATCCCCAGGGCAGGGTGGTACCTTGTGCCAATATTTGTTCCAAGAGGCTTCTGGGAGAGGTTTTGTGCTGACTATGAATAAAGCATTCAGGACCTTCACCTTTCAGCAGGGCCTGGGCAAAGGAGGTCAATCAGAAAGCATAGGGAAGGCTTTGTTTGAACATCTGAAATTGTTCATTTGCTCAGATTGCCCTGTACTCTTCATTGCCTTTGGCCTCAAGATCCAGGGAAAAGAATAATGCTTTTGCTTATATAATCAAAAAGCTGGATCGATTTTTTTACAATCCAAGAAACTGCCTCTCCTTTAAAGAGAGAATCTGATTAAAGGAAGACATTCCCTGGTCCTTCAGCTGAACTTACGATGATTGGGAAACTTCCTATAAGCATAGACTCAACGAGCTAAGTTCTAAAATGGGCTGAATTTGAACAGATGGGAAGTGGCTCTTCACAGAGTCCTATTCTGGTCCCTCATCATGGCAAGGATGTGATCTCAACCTCTTGAAGGTTACTCTGTGGAACAGAAGCTGCCACAGGTTCTGCCATAGAAGGCTTTTTTTTTTTTTTTAATATTGTCCTGACAACAGCTTGTCTGTAATGATGCATAAGCAACCAGGAAGAGTGGGCTTATAGGAAGTTTCCCAATCATCCTAAGTTCAGTAGGGGTGTTGACCCACCTGGCTCATGCTCTGTGCCTGAACATGATGATGACATTTCCTGTCTGTTAAAACACAATCAATGCTATTTTTGATTATCTTTTTTTCTCTTGAAGAAAGTATTTGTGATATATATATATATATGTTGTTCAGTCACTAATGATTCTTCATGACCCTGTAGACCATACTGTCCAAGGGGTTTTCTTGGCAAAGATACTGGAATGTTTTACCATTTCTTTCTCCAGTGAATTAAGGCAGACAGAGGATAAATGACTTGCCCAGGGTTACATTGCTAGCAAGTATCTGAGGCTGGATTTGAACTCAGGTCATCCTGACTTGAGGTCCATTGCTCTACCCACTGTGCCATGTAGCTGCCTCATTCATGTTATATAGCATGATGCATCTGTGCACCAAAAGTTTTTGGCCTCTTGTCTCTTACTCCTAATCCATATTTTCCAATATATTTCTCACCATTCCAACTCATTTCCACTTTTGTATCAAAGTTGAATATAGGATACATGTTGGTTTAAATTTGGAGGGTCAAGTTTTTCATATTCATTTACTACATCATCTCCTGCAGAAAGAATAAAAAAGAGAGGCTCATACTTAAAGCAACCCCAAGTAATTGTTTAAACAAGCTGTTGACACTAAAATATGGGAAATGGACTATAGAACAAACGTTTACCCAGACCATCACCATTTTCCAAGACAGTTTAACAAGGATAAATCAACTGCCACAACAGAAGGGCCTAGAAATCACTTCAAGCATTAAAAAGTCAATCAATAAAGATTTATTAAGTGTCTACTAGGAGTCCAGAACTGTGCTAAGCCCTGGAGCTACAAATTTAAAAAAAAAAAAAAAGGTAGTCCCTATCCTAAAGGAGCTTACAGTCTAATGAGTAAACAGAACACACAAAAGTAAGTCATTTATTTTTTGTCTAAGCTTTGCTTTCCTCAATAAGGAGAATAATATATGGAAAGCCAGTCTCCTACGGTCGCAAGGGAAATGTGGGTAAACTTTAAAATGCAATAATAACTTTGAGTTATTATTATTATTAGGTGCTAGGGGAAATCCAAAGCTGGTGCTGGACCTTCAGGCCTAGGGGAGATGATAAATATCAGACAACTGTGTAACTACCAGGCAGCTTGAGACAAGACTCAGACTCACATATTAAGTACAGGCAGCAAGCGCCCTAGGAATTCAGAGAAGGGAGAGATCTCTATGGGCTAGGTGGCCTAAGCTAGAAACAGCTTCATAGAGAAAGTGGCATTTGAACAAGACTTTGCAGTCTGGGTAGTTTTTTGGTAGGTGAAGATTTAAAGGGGAAGCCATTCCAGCATAGGGAGGGGTTCTTAACATTTTTTTGTGTCATGGCTCCTTTTAGCAATCTGGCAAAACTATGGATTTCTTCTAAGAATAATGTTTTAAGTGCACAAAATAATATACATGGCATTGTAAAGGGAGCTGAAGGTTAATGAAAAAGAAGAGGTAATTTTTCCCCCATCAAAGTTTATAGGAGCTTTAAATAAATAGATGAATGAATGACTGAATGACTGAATAAATAAACAAATAAATAAATAAATAAATGGATGAATGGATAAATGAATGAATGAATAGATAGATAAATGAATGGATGAATAAATAAATAAATAGATGAATGCATGAATAGATAGATGGATAGATAAATAATTAAGTGAATGAATGAATATGTAGATAAATAAATGGATAAATGAATGAATGAACGAATAAATAAATGAACATACAATCATAGGCTATTTATATATATTTACATATATGTTTATATATAAAGAGCCTATGTGCATGTGTGTGTGTATACTACCTCCTCCCTCAAAGATGTGCATATACATATGTGCACATCCTTGAAGGAAGATGTAGTCTGTGTACCCCACATTAAGAAATCAAGTCAACAAGCATTTATTAAGTGCCTACTATGTTCCAGGTTCTAGAAGACAGAAAAACTGACATTAGTTAAAAACAAAACAAAACTCCAAAGGTTTTTTTTTACTTGTTCATTATTTTATTTTTATTTTTCTTAAATCATAAAAGCATTTTATTTTCCAGTTACATGTAAAGATAGTTTTCAACATTTGTTTTCATAACATTTTTAGTTCCAAATTTTTCTCCCTCCCTCCTTCTCTTCCCTTCCCACTCCACAAGACAGAAAGCAATCTGATATAGGTTATATGTGTATTAAACATATTTCTGCATTAGTCATGTTGTGTAAGAAGAATCAGTTGTTCATAATTTTATTATGGTTAATATGCAGCACCATATGTAAGAAAATAAAGAGAGAATGGAACTTTAATGCTAGGCAGTCTGGCAAAAAAAAAAAAGAAAGTATAGAATCAAGCAATACTAAAATTAATTTATCATCTTCCATTCCCTAAGTGTTGTTCTGTCCTAGGACCAGGGAGTAGACACGTTTAGTTTTTTGGGGTGGGTTTATAGATAGACAAATGAAAAGTAGGTTGTAATAGATTATAGAAAGACCCAATGTGAATTTAAAGAGTTAGGCAGTGTCAATGAGGACCCACTTGAAGTTCTTTAGAAGGGGATGGTAGGGCAGCTAGTTGGCACAGTGGATAGAGCACCGGCCCAGGATTCAGGAGGACCTGAGTTCAAATCTGGCCTCAGACCCTTGACACTTACTAGCTGTATGACCCTGGGCAAGTCACTTAACTCCAATTGCCTCACCAAAAAAAAAAAAGAAATAAATTAAAAAAAAAAAAGAAGGGGATGATAATGCTCAAAGTAGTCTTGGGGCAGGCCACTCTGTTCAAAAGATCTTTATAAGCTTTCTTTCTGTAATATATTTCCTATGCTTACAGTCAGGAAGTCTTTCCTAATGATCTGTGGTAGACCCTAACTTCTTCCTGTTGCCGCTTAAACCTATGGCCTCTGGTCTTTGGCTTAATGGAAATGGGGAACAGCTGCTGAGCAGGTCTAGGTTCCCAGGATCTCCTTTATCATAATCTAAAAGGGCTTCATCTGACTAAGAGCCTGAAGGAGCTCAGGAAATGGGAAAGGTCAGAGGTTAGCAACAGACCTTGGGGTTACCACACTGTGCCCCCTTCCCCCACAATGGTCCCCAAAGCAAAGAGGCTGTGGGGTGGGCATTTCACACATGAGATGTGCACCTCAGAAGCACGTCCTTAGGAGTGGATATAAGAAGCAAGGTGGACCAGAGACCCTGGTGAAATAGAGGTTTTCTCTGACACAATAATGATGACAAACCATAGTGCTGCTATTTCCCCCAGATTACTAGATACATTGGAAAGGGAGAAAATGAGAGGTGATGTCTC
Source organism: Dromiciops gliroides (assembly GCF_019393635.1). Lineage (NCBI taxonomy): Eukaryota > Metazoa > Chordata > Mammalia > Microbiotheria > Microbiotheriidae > Dromiciops > Dromiciops gliroides. The sequence continues at coordinate 401,544,390 of NC_057861.1, forward strand.
TGTAACTTAGAAATACAGAAGAGTCCATTCCCACGGGGGCAGATTGAACTGAGAACTCTCACCCTCTGTGAAAAGGCATTTGCAACCTGGCCCAGCTGTAGCTTAAAGTTAACTTCAGGGCCTGCAAACAAAATGTTAGAAACGACTTCCTTGTCCTTTCTTCATTTTTAGGACAGCTAGAACCTCAACAAAGTGGGAGGCTGCGTTTAGTGGGGTCCCCTGAAATGCAAGGATTCCTTAGGCAGTGTCTGGGCCCATGTGTCTGAGAGAAAAGGGACAAAATTGACAGAGGTCTCTAAGAGAGCCAAGGGAAGGCTCGCTGAGCTGACTCCATCAGCTAGTCTTTCTCTCCTTCTGACCAGTGCAGGCTAGTTTCAGGGATAGGAATGTGCTCTCTTGAGCCAATTCCATTGGGAGGGGGAGGAGGAGAGTGCCTTCGCATATGGACAAGAGCCAGCTTGAACATATGGGCTGCAAATTGACTGGTGAATTGAATCTCTAAATTCATGGTGTCAGATTCAAACAGAAAAGGGGCTACTAATCCATACATAAGCATCCCTACAGGCAGCACTTTGACTTAGTTTGAAAATGTGATGTCATTTATGTTTTATTGTATTTTTATTATTGTGTCAAATATTTCTCAATTATGTTTTGTTTATGCAGGGCAATGAGGAGTAAGTGACTTGCCCAGGGTCACTCAGCTAATAAGTGTTAAGTGTCTGTGTCAGGATTTGAACTCAGGTCCTCCTGAATCCAGGACCAGTGCTTTATCCACTGTGCTATCTAGCTGCCCCCTCTCAATCATGTTTTTAAACTGGTTCAGAAGCTCTTGGTGCTGGCCACTTGCAGCCTCATGGTGGTGTTTTTGACACTTCCCTAAAGAATCTAAAGGCTGCTGCCCATTCCACACAGTACGTGTTAGATGCAGAAAACCCCCAGGATGAAATAATTCCATATACCTTGAGAGAAACAAGGAGCTCCATTCTCTGTGTGCCACCTTTATTCATTACATTCAGTTTCTTCCATTTTCTAAAGAGTGACATTCCCTATAGCCTAATTCTTAGAACAAGTCTATACCCTATTTGGCATAGAAACCTCATAAATGCTTGAAGACAATTATCATGTCTCAAAGTCTTTTCTCTAAACTAAACATCATCTAATCCTCATATAGCATGGTCTTAGGGACACTCTTACCAGCCTTTTTTTCAGTCATTTTTAGTTGTGTCTGACTCTTTGTGACGCCATTTGGAGTTTTCTTGGCAAAGATGCAAGGAATGATTTGCCATTTGCTTCTTCAGCTCATTTTACAAATAGGGAAACTGGGGCAAACAGGGATAAGTGATTTGGCCAGGGTCACATAACTACAAAGTGCCTGAAGCCAGATTTGAACTCAGGGAGATGAGCCTGGCATGCTATCCACAGCGCCACCTAGCTACCCATCCTGATCCTCCTCAAAAAAATGCTCCACTGATCCTTTCTACCATGTGAATATTCCAAGTGTGGTCTGACAAAGACCAGCTGTAGCAAGAATGTTGTCTCCCTGCTTCCGGAAACTAAGCTTTGCTTAGTGTAAATTAATTTAATTTAATGCCATGCACCAAACATTTATTATTCAGCAGTATGTTAGGTGCTAGGGAAAGGGAAAAAAATAATGGGTGGCATTTATATAATGCTTTAAGGTTTTCAAAGCATTTTCCCTACATTATTTCATTTGGTCCTTGCAGGGACACATCCCCAATTTAAATATAGGGAAACTGAGGCAGAGAGGGTTAAGAGATTTCCTTATAGGGGCAGCTAGGTGGCGCAGTAGATAGAGCACCAGCGCTGGAGTCAGGAGTACCTGAGTTCAAATCCAGCCTCAGACACTTAACACTTACTAGCTGTGTGACCCTGGGCAAGTCACTTAACCCCAATTGCCTCACTAAAAAAAAAAAGAGAGATTTCCTTATAATCACACAACTAATAAAAGTCAGGGGCAGAATTCTACCTCCAATCTCTCTTGATTCCTGGCCAGGCACATTTTCCACTAAATCACCCTGGCCTCTGTCTTTTAGTCCTTGGAGGATCCATTTGGTCAATGCCTAGTGGCTGGGATGGGGAATGTTCTTGGCATCACCTCAATGAGGTTTCAATTAGAGAAATTAGAGCCTATTTTTCTCAGGGAGGTTACTCAATGTTGTGTTTTTCACTTTTTGAACATAAGGCCTTACTGAAAACTGGGTGGTTCAGATTGCTTTGTTATCTCTAAGAGGTTCTCTTCATATAATTAGTATATGTTAGCACTGTAATTACCTGCTATGTCTGAGGGTTATTCCTCCCTCTGAGGTCGACTTGCCTCTCCAGACTTTCACTTCCTGCTGTTTCCCATTTGTAAAGTAGATACCAAAAAAAATTAGCTTCTCTTCAAGAACAACATGAAGAATGAGGATGATATGTCAGTGAGGTCTACAATAGACAGACTACCTTTTGGAATGGTTTTTTAAAATTTCAGTATCATATCAAGTTTTTGTCCAGGGCATTTCTAGTCAGTGATCCTGCATCAGCAAAGAGAGTTTGAATGCTGGATATTCCCTTTACTGATGAAATCTGGAACCTAACCCTCCCAAAAGGAAAAAAAAAAAACTGCTTAGTGCCTTAAGATAAATTGCAAGGATTTTGCATTCCATACAAGTGGTTATCCAGCTTCTATTTAAACATTCCAGTGATGGGAAACCACACCATGACATAATATACGATTATAGATTTAAAGCTAAAAGAGACCTTAGATGCCAACCAATCCAGTGCACTAATTTGACTAATGAGGAAACTGAGGTCTAGAGGGGTTCAATGACTTGCCCAAAGTCATTCAATTATAGGTGGCAGAGTTAGGATTTGAAGCAGTTCCTATGACTCTACATTTAGCCCTCATTCACCATACTCCATGGTTTCTTCCTTTTCTTCCCTCCACCCTGTCCCACAGTGAACTTTTTTTTTTTTGAAGCAATTGAGGGTGAATGATTTATCCACATTCACACAGCTAGTGTCTGAGGCCAGATTTGAACTGGCTTTAGTCAATTCAGGTCCTCCTGAATTCCAGGGCAGGTGCTCTATCCACTGCACCACCTACCTGCCATTCCAGTGAACTTTTACTAATGGTCTGATGAGACTTTTGGTGAGAAGTGATCTGTCTGCCTTTCCTAAGTATGGAAGAAAAAATGCATCCTTTAATCAACTGTGAAAAACTTGGCTACTCTGATCTAGACAATGATCTAAGGATGGACCCATGATGAAAAATATTATCCATCTCCAAAGAAAGAACTGATAAACTCTGAGCATATATATCAATGTGTGTATGTGTGTGTATATCTATATGTCTATATCCAAATCTCTATATATGGCATATAGATATATTCTATTTTTCTTGTGTGATCTTGGTCAAGTCACTTCTCTGGGTCTTAGTTTTCACATCTGTATAATTGAAGGAGTTGGGCCATATGACCTCCAAGGTCCTTTTCTTACAGCTCTAACTCTAAGCATGGAAAGTCAGTCTACATCCTCTAAAAGCAAGACACAATTCATTTCATTCTTTGCAAATGACTTTAGAGAGAAGCAGTCAAGGTCAGATTTCTTAGGTATCATGGGCCAGTAGCCAATAAACCCAGTCCTTATGAACCAAATGTGGCATTGCTATTGGATTGGCCCTTGTTAGCAGAGAAGGGTTCTGAAGGTTGCTCCTAAATTTGTACAATCTCAAAACTGGCAGAGCTGGCTGCAAACCCCAGCATGGACTCCGCATCTGGACTTCTCTGTGACTCACTCCCCTGATCTTTTGAAACTCACAAGGTGGTAGCCTCTAATCTCCCTCACTTAAAAATAAAGAAGAAATGCAAAGGGGGCAGCTAGGTGGAGCAGTGGATAAAGTACCGGCCCTGGATTCAGGAGTACCTGAGTTCAAATCCAGCCTCAGACACTTGACACTTACTAGCTGTGCGACCCTGGGCAAGTCACTTAACCCCAATTGCCCCACAAAAAAAAAGAACATGATGAAGAAGAAGAAGAAGAAGAAGAAGAAGAAGAAGAAGAAGAAGAAGAAGAAGAAGAAGAAATGCAAAGAACTGAGGCCCATATTGACAGGCCACAGGTTGGCCTCCACTGGGCAGGGCCCAAGGACTCTCTTCTTATATCATTGTCTTTCTTCTTTTACCAGAATGTCCTTAAGGAGGAAGAAGACAGATCTAAGGAAGGAGTAGGTTCTGGTTGACTAGTGTACTTTGAAGGTAGCCCTAATTCTGACTACACAGCTAGTCAAAGAGGTTCCTCTTCAACAAGTGGTTAGCAGACAAGGAATTAGTTATGTGTGTCTCTATATACTCCAAAGTCCCCATGGAGATTGGGGTGCAGCCTCATCAGGCCTAGGCCAGTCTCCCATTACATAGGTATGAGAAGCTACTGTCCACCTTACATTACAGCTGAAGGACTTCAGTATCCTCCAAGAGCTGCCATCATGTGATAGAATGAACAATGCACTCAATGTCAGAAAACATGTGCTCAGTTTCAAAATCTACTCACTATGTGATCAAAGCATTTATAATGGGATGAAAATACGTATCTCCATAATACACAGTAATAATGTAATGAATTTGACAAGATTGCTCTCCTACAGATGCTTCAAGAAGCAGCCCTGAGTTATTTGAATTATCCCACTCAGGAGCCCTTTGGGAACCATTAAGGATCGGCACATAATAAGGGAGAGGCTAGAATGCTCATCCAAATGTCTAAACAAACAGGAGTCACTGATCTGTGTGGGAGGCAAGAGAAGGAATGGAACTGTGGTGTCACCTGAGCCAACTTAGAATTGAGCAAGGAAACCCACTGGTAAAGTGTGAGGGGAGATCGGCCCCTCCCTCCCCATCTTATATCATCAGACCAGAGACTATGGGAACTGAAGAAGAGGCCTTCCAAAAAAGGGAAGGCTTCAAATAAAAGAGGCATTTATTTACATTTGAGTTGTGATACAGAATGACAGGAATTCTAGAAACAGAGAACTGATCCCCTGAAAAGAGACTAACCTCCACCTGATATGAACTAAGGAAAAAATAAATATGTAAGTGCAGCATAGTGGTGGCAAACTCAAATAGAAATGAGAACCACTAAATCATACCATGTATACGGATGCCTGAGAGCCGCATATTGACTCAGAAGACCACACACTAACATTTTCTATGTTCAATTGTATTTTTATTTACTTTATTAAATATTTCCCAATTATATTCTTTTCCCTTTTGGGGGGTGGGGGGGTGGGGAGAGGCAATCAGGGTTAAGTGGCTTGCCCAAGGTCACACAGCTAGTAAGCATCTGAGGTCAAATCTGAACTCAGGTCCTCCTGACTCCAGGGCCAATATTCTATCCACTGGGCCACCTAGCTGCCCATTTCCAATCACATTTTAATCTGTTTTGGACTATACTTAAGAGTGCTGTGGGCCAGTGGTCTAAAGCAAAGCTTCTTAAACTGTGGGTCAGGATCCCATATGGGGTCGCATAACTGAATGTGAGGGTTGCAAAAAATTTGACAACAGTAAAAGGTTATATATACCTATTTTATTTATCTATATACCTGGGGTCATGTAAAGATTTCTCAGGTGAAAAGGGGTCATGAGTGGAAAAAGTTTAAGAAGCCCTGAACTAAAAAACCTGGAGTCCTGAAGTTCCTAGATTTCTGGGGCTGGTGGGAGTGGAGGGGGTGGAGGGGTGGGAATGTCTCAGAAGAGGGAAAAGACTCACAAATTGTATGCAGGACATTTGTGTCAGAAGGGAGCTTCTAACAGAGGGGTGATGTATAAAATGGTTGTGTAGTCCAACTGCCTAATTTTACAGATAAGGAAGCTGAGGGCCTGAGAAATTAAGTGCCTTGCTGGTCACACAGATAGTAAGTGCTGGTATTTGAACGCAGGTCCTCTAACAGGGCAGCTAGGTGGTGCAGTGGATAGAGCCCTGGGTCTGGAGTCAGTAAGACCTGAGTTCAAATCTGGACCCAGACATTTGTTAGCTATGTGACCCTGGGCAAGTCACTTTACCCTGTTTGCCTCAATTTGTCAAATGAGCTGGAAAAAGAAATAGCAAACCCTTCCAGTATCTTTGTCAAGAAAACAACAAATGGGGTCATGAAGATTTGGACAAAACTGAGCAACCTCTAACTCCCAAACCATAGCTCTTTCAACCATTTTCATGAGGAAGGCGTGCTGGGATCTATTGTCATGTGAGCCTGACTGCTATGCAAGGCAAGAGCTTGACAAAGGGTCACTGTACTTTTACTTTTCCCAGGAGTTTGGGGCCCTGGCTTTTAGTGGGAGGTAGGGTCCACTGTTCTGACAGCAGCGTTTATGACTAGTGGAAATGTCCAGGGAAGCTTATAAATAGGGACAAGGGAGTTACATTTCTGGCCTAATAAACCATTTTAGTGTCAGCAATCCCTGGGGGAGACCACAGCCCGCCAGGATCCTGGGATACTATCACTAAGGCACTCAGGTTGTTCCAGGCCATTTTCCCTCAGGGGAAAAGTCAGATTGTCCACAAAGAAGAAGAGAGTCAACATCCCCGCTGTGGAACATTGTGTTGTCAGTGTTGGAGGTAGTTGAATCAAAGAGCGCACCCCTGCCCGGCTCCTTCCCCCTCTCCCCCACCCACCCTCAGTAGTCACCAGTAGGTTATTACTATATCATAGTAAGCCCATTTGCACCGCCTGGTTAGAATCAATACAAATGCAGTTTTCTTGGCATCATGCTCTTTGTCCCCTTCGTAAATAAAGAGATTTATTTTTGTAACCGTTCCCTGAAGCCAAGGACATCTATTTTTAAAAGTTAAAGAATGATAAAGAATGCACAAGATTGGGGGAGGGGAGGGGCTGGGAAAGCAGGGCCCAGGGAGAGAGGAAATGGTGACCCTCTTCGCTAGCGCCAGTAAATGACGACCTCTTAGTGGCCAAGTGACCACAAGGAGTTTGCTAGCCATTTCTTAGAGTGGAGGGGGAGGGGGATAAAATCTTTGGGGACATTTATTTTTCCTTTGGGGACAAAAAAGTCTTCCACAAATAGAAACTTCGATGTCTATAGTTTTAAAAACTCTTGATGACCTCATACCATCCTACCTTTCCAGCTGCATCAAACCTTCCTTCTGCACCCTGAGATTTAGCTGCACTGTCCCTTTCTTTGTACCTATCTCCCCCAGAATACTCCATCTCCCACCTCTATGCTTTTGTACAGGTTACCCCCTCCTCCCATGCCTGAAATGCTCACCCTCCCCAACTTAGTCTCATAGAGACTCTCCCTTCAAGATGCACTTCTGGTACAACCTTCTATAAGATATGGAACCTTTCTTTGTGCCCTTAACTGCTAATTATGCCCCCCTCTCAAACTATGTTATATTTAATGTTTTTATTTGCACTTATTCTTTTTTATATTTATTCTGTATATGTCCTTGTTGTCTTTCCCTTTAGAAGACAAGCCACTTGAAAGTGGAAGCGATTTTTGTTTATCATTTTTGTTCCTCAGAAGCCTGGCAGATTTGTTGTTTCAATCATTTCAATCCTGCCAGACTCTTCTTGATCCCATTTTGGGGTTTTCTTAGCAAAGATACTGGAGTAGTTTTGCCATTTCCTTCTCCAGCTCATTTTACAGATGAGGAAACTGAGGCAACTTGGGTTAAGTGACTTACCCAGGGTCACACAGCTAGTAAGCATCTGAGACTGGATTTTACTTTGATGACTTTGGAGGGAGGAGAGAATAAGACTGATGACTGCACAGCTCTGTGTTACTTAAATCTAATTCACGGGTAAGTCAAGACATCACCAGCATGATGTCATTGGTCCTCTTCCAGAACAGAGGATGAACGATCAAGAGGATGAGTCTTCCTGACTCCAGGCCAGGCACTCTATATACAGCCCCATTGGTACCTAGTAGGAATTTAATAAAAGTTGCTTGTTTTATTGATACATTTATTGTCTTATAATACAGATAGACCCCAGTTTACAAATACTGTTTCAAAATTCCTAAATAAATAAGAGCTCAACTCCAAGAAAAATGTATCTTGATCTGCCCAACCTGGTGGTCAAAGCAAAGCCAGTTCTCTAGGACAAAAATAAATCCTTGTTGTAGATGAGACCAACACATTTAACTTAGTGATTTTTATTTATCAAACTGCTAACCACTTATACCAGGACTGAAGCTGAAGTTGTTCTCCCAACTGTAGGCTGGGGAGGTTCTCTGAAGGGCAGGAGTGGCAGGGCCTGGGGTGGTCCGTAACATCTTTTTGCTTCCTTCCCTGGATGGACCACCCAAGGCCACAGTACTCCCACCTCCCCAGGGGAGGTCCCTGGCCTTCCCTCTCCCAGGGCCCCAGGCTACCCAGGAGGCTGAGGAAGGCTGCCTGAGGAAAAGGGAAGAAACTTTTACAAGAGAGTTGGAAGATAACCAGGGGCTTGTTTTCTTTCTTAGTGGTTGATTTTCTGGGGCCAAGATCAAAGCCAATGCAAGGTGAGAAGAGAGAATGACTTTTCTCCCTCTCGGCCAAGAGCATTCTAGCACTGACATGTGCGGGGCTCACCCTCAGTCAGACAGAGTGTACGCATCCCCATATTTGCATCCTGCACAGAGTGAGCTGCTCTAGTTACCAGAAGGCCCAGATTCTACTAGGATTCTGACTCTGGATTTAAAGAAGTTTCATTTCAATGAGACTCTGCCCTAGTACTGAATAAAGCCTGGGTTACTTTCTGATGAAGCAATAAAGGGTTTGAGATCATTGTGTTTTGAGTGTTGTCAGATTTGCTGCTTACCCTTTCCTTACCCATTTGAATAACTAAGGAAAGTAAACTGTTTTCTTTCACCCTAACCAAGGGATACAAATAGATGGGGCTGGTATTTGGATTTGGGAGTCAGGAAAGGGGGAGTCAGGGAGGGAGAGATTGGAGAAGGCAGAAGAAAAGTCCTGTTTTGGGAGAAGGGTGGAAGGAGAAGGAATGGCAGCAACAAGGAAAGAAGAATGGTGAAGAGGGACTTTTTTGCCTCCATCTTCCACAAGGAAGTTTGCAAAATTCCACAGGCACCTATCCTACCTGGCCTGAGAAATTGGGATGGGGGTGGAGGCATAGTGACTATGCAATGAAGTCATGGGGAGTAGTGGGAAAGAAAATCAATCAATAAATATTTATTAAGCACCTACTATGTGCCAGGCACTGTGCTAAGCCCTGGATATACAAAGAAAAACAAAAGACAGTCTCCCCTCTCAGGAAGCTTACAATTTACTGGGGGGAAACAACATGCAATTAACTATATACAAAAAAAAGTTATATACCAGATAAATTCAAGATAATCAAAAGAGAAAAAATTAAAAATTAAACAAAAACAAAAAGATAATCAAAAGAGGAAAGAAGAAATTGCTGTCTATCTCCTCTCCTTTGGGCTGACTGGGAGTAGTAGGCCAATAAAGGTATGATGGGGAAGGACCTCTGCCAGAGGGAGTCCTTATATTCAGAATTGTGTCTTTGGGTAAATACATACATGTTTAGGGCTAATGGTTGCCCACCCTCAGATTTCTATTTTGTTTTTCTCCTTTTAGTAAAACTTATCTGTAATAAATAAACAAACAAACAAGTAAATAAATTAAAAATCTGTTATGTTATGAAATATAATGCTCTAGAATAGGGGCTTGCTCATGGTATTTTAGGGGGTGAAATGCATACATTTCCCCAGGTTTCTAGGCTAGGGGCTATGAGCTAAGAGATCTACAATGACCCCTCAAGTCATTTCATTGACCTTTGGATTACCTAAAGCTTTTTTTGTTCCAAGATTGTAGTGTTTCTTATTTCACAGTCACATTTTTCACAGCTCTTTATTTCATGGTCATATACCTGGAGCATATTGGTATTAATTTTTTTTTTTACAGCTGTGAACAATAGAGTAACAATTGTCTAGGAGATAATCTGCAATGGAAGGAAACCTGCAAAGATGGTAATATTTTCTTACCTTAGGGTTTATCTGGTTTATCTGAGGCCTCAATCAGAACACAACCTAGCCAAATGATCCCTTTTTCTAGGTCACAGTATGTTTTGACAACATTTTAATTCTAGACTTCATTTTTTTTTTTAAAGAAGTAACTTGAAATTTAAGGCAGTTCTGTCTCAGAAATTAAGCAAAACACTGTAAGGGTAGAAGTAGAATTCCCACCCTAAATGATATAAACACAGAAATCCCAGACTTTTCCAATGACCCAGTCAAAGGTGAAACTAAAGGCAAACAGGGCAGCTAAATGTGCAGTGGGTAGTGCTGATCCTGGAGTCAGGAAGACTCATCTTCATGAATCCAAATCTAGCCTCAGTCACTTAATAGCTGTATGACCCTGGGCAAGTCATTTAACCCTGTTTGCCTCAGTTCCTCATCTATAAAATGAGCTGGAGAAGGAAATGGCAAACCACTCCAGTATCTTTGCCAAGAAAACTCTGAATGGGATCATGAAGAGTCAGATATTATTGAAACAAATGAAAAAATTTAAAAGGCAAGCAAGTTCTTAATTTGGGAGGCATAAAGTGCTTTGATTATTGGATGAGAGCAGAGATGTCATAAAAGAAATGTATACTTGGTTCGTGAAGATCAAGCATGCCCTTTGGGGCTTGGTTAAAACATAGAGCTAGTTTGGAATCCTGCATTCCAATAAACAGGCAAGTGACTGAGCAGCTCCAACCAAGCCCTTGAGAAGGAAGAACTTGGGGGTCAGGGAAGAGAGAGTCCATGTCTCCTCTCCCAAACACAACAGACAAACATGCAAATCTGGGAGATATATCAGAGTTGAGAAAGAGTGGTCCCACTAACAATCAGAGACAACAGCACTGTCTCCAGGGCAGCCATGGCTGATAATAACATCTGCATCTGGAGCTGGGAGACACATTGAGGAAAGGCAAAGACACTGGACCTCAGAGCCCAGAAAAGAGGGAAACTTTATGAGTAGTTCATGAAGAGAGAAAACAAATGATAATGACCAAGGAGGGTGATATAGGTTATATGTGTGCAATCATGTAGAACATTAAAGATCTTACATTTTAAGGAACGACTTAATGGAAAACAAAATAGACTCTCTCTGGCTCCTGAAGGCAGAGCTAAGAGCAATAGATGTAAATGACAAAGAGGCAGATTTGGAGTTGATATAAACAAAAACTCCATAATAAAACTATTAAAACTGTCTCAAGGGGGCAGCTAGTTGGCACAGAGGATAAAGCACCGGCCCTGGATTCAGGAGGACCTGAGTTCAAATCTGGCCTCAGACACTTGACACTTACTAGCTGTGTGACCCTGGGCAAGTCACTTAACGCCAATTGCCTCACCAAAAAAAAAACCAAAACCAAAACCAAAAACCTGTCTCAGGAAGTAGTGGGTCCCCCACAGCTAGAGGTCTTAAAGCAAAGGCTGGATGGCCTTGGGGATATTGTTGGGATTTTTTTTTTTGAGGTACATGTTAGACTATATGACCACTTGAAGTCTCTTCCATTTCTTAGATTCTGTGCTTCTGGGAAAGATACTGTAGTGTGGATTTTAGAAGTTGTGAAGCATTACAAAGGTACTATTTGTCACTACTCAATTATACATACTACAGATAACATGACTCCTGGTGAAATCAAATAAACTGGTGCCTTCCACTGACATCTATAAAGTCACGTTGATATTAATTGTAGTAGAGTCAATGTTGCATTGATCAGGTCAGGGATATTTTGTGGGTTAAGGGGTCTTCATCTATGATTCCATTATTGTAGGGCATGAGCAGCTAGGTGGCACAGTAGAGAGTCCTGGGCTTGGAGTCAGGAAGACTCATCTTCCTGAGTTCAAATCTGGCCTCAGACATTTACTACCTTTGTGATCCTGGGCAAGTCATTTAACCCTGTTTGCCTCAGTCTCCTCATCTATAAAATGAGCTGGAGAAGGAAATGGCAAACTACTCCAGTATTTTTGCCAAGAAAACCCCAAATGGGGTCATGAAGAATCAGACATGACTGGAAAACAAATGAACAACAAATCATAAAGCGCTCCCAGGATGAAACTCCTTCCACCAATGCATATCAGCAACTGCTCAATAACTTACAGTCTTAGAGAGTTGCCTAGGAAGTTGAGGAGTTACACAATCATCTGTGTCAGAGATGGAGCTTGAACCTAGGTTTTTCTAACTTGAGTCCGACTCTCCTTTCTCCACACAGTGCTGCCTCTCAGAGAGACAAATTAGAAAATGTAATTAGGTGATTTGGATGTTTCTAAGTATGTGTATGTACATATGTATACACACATGCAAATACATTCTATAAACACACACATATATACATAGCCAAATATCCAAACTACATATTTATGCATAGATATGAATGTGTGTGTATGTTTTTCTTTCTGCTGTTTTGCTTTCCATTTGCTTCTCATTCCTTGCATACTTTTACTCTAAAAGAAGCTCATTCATTCATCCATTCCACAAATATTTACTGAGTTTCTGGTCTATGCAAAGTACTTTGCTAGGTACTCTGGGAAATGGAAAGATGAATAAAACCTTGTGAATTTGAGTAGTATGAATCAATTCTCCAGAACCTAAGCATTACGGGAGCAGCATAGGGTAGTAGAAAGAACATTTGACCTATAGTCAGGAGACCTGGATCTAATCTCAGTTTTGAGACTTAACTAGCTCTGTGATCCTGGCTAGGAAAGTCGCTTAACCATTTTGGCCTTTAAATTCCTCCTCTGTAAAATAGTGATAATAAGGCTTATACTATCTACCTCTTATGGGACTGTTGCAAAGAATCCTTTTTTTTTTTTAATTTTAAGCATGATATATGGTCAATTTAATGTTAATCATTAGTGATAATCATGACTTTTTATGGCCTAAATAAAGTGGAATAAATTAATAAAATGGAGTTCCTGAGCCTCTAAAGCTAAAGACCAGGCTCTGAATGTGAGAAGACCCCCACTAGGAGACTGCTCCTCTCCATGAGGTGCACTCTGAGAAGTCAGCCCACTATCCTCTCCCTTGGATGCCATCTTTTAGCTGCCACATAAATAAAGCCCTTGTGTAATGGAAGGAATATAAAAATTCTTTTATGGGATGGTGCTGTAAATATCTTGACATATACAGTTTTCAAATCCACTCCAAAATCTAAAGAAGTAGCTAACAGGTGTATATCCCCAAGAGATCAAAGGGAAGAGAACCCAAATATACAAAAATATTTATGCCAGAACTAGGGAACTAGGGGGGTGCCTATCACCTAGGGAATAGATGTACAAATTATGGTGTTTGTATTTTGTGCTATAAGATATGATAAAAGGGATGGTTTCAGAGAAATATTGGAAGACTTTTATGAACTGATGCAGGATGAAATGAGTAGAACCAGAACAACTTATACAATAACAACATTGTAAAGACAGACAACTTTGAAATAGCTAAGAATTCTGATTGGTGAAGAAACCAACCACAAATTCAGAGTCCCAATAAGGAACCATGCTATCTACCTCCTGACAGAGTGCTATTGTGTTGCCCATGTTTGGAATCAGGAATCATACTTGAGTGGCAGCATCCCAGTTGGGGAGGGGCACAGGCACTCCAAGCTTTTGACCATAGAGAATCAGATTTCTGCTTCTGGGTCAAAAAGCAATCAGGCCCATGGCTACTTATAGACAAGAACACAGGCCAGGTGAGCTGAGAACATGCTTCTCCTTAAATCTACCACCTGGGACCCCCTGAAGCTTGGGACAGTGTGTCCTGGAAGCAGTGTCCCACTTTAAGAAGGAGTTAAAAGCCAAGAAATAGGCTAGGATAATGAGCAAACAGAAAAAGATGTGAACCATTGAAAGTTTCTTTGGTGAGAAGGTAGATCAAAATACACCCTCAGAAGAAGATAACAAAGTCAAAGCTCCTACATCCAAAGCTCCCAAGAAAAAATATGAATTGGTCTCAGGCCATAGAAGCACTCAAAAAGGACTTTGAAGATAAAGTAACAGAGATAGAGGAAAAAATGGAAAGAGAAATGAGAGTGATGCAGGAGGGTCATAAAAAAAAGTCAACAGCTTGAAAAGCCAAATTGGCCTAATGGAAATGGAGGTACAAAAGCTCTCTGAAGAAAATAATTGCTTAAGAATTAGGATTGAGCAAATGGAAGCTAATGACTTTACGAGAAATCAAGACACAATAAAGCAAATCCAAATGAATGAAAAAATAGAGGGCAATGTGAAATATCTCCTTGGAAAAACAGCTGACCTGGAAAATAGATCCAGGAGAGATAATTTGAAAATCATTGAACTACCTGAAAACCATGATCAAAATAAGAGCTTAGGCATCATCTTCCAAGAGATTGTCAGGAAAAAATTGCTCTTATATTCTAGAAGCAGAAGGTAAAATAGAAATTGAAAGAATCCACCAATCACTTCCTCAAAGAGATCCCAAAAGGAAAACTTCCAGGAATATTATATCCAAATTCCAGAGCTCCCAGGTCAAGGAGAAAATATTGCAAGCAGCCAGAAAGAAACAATTCAAGTACTGTGGAGCCACAGTCAAGATAACACAAGATCTAGCAGCTTCTTCATTAAAGGATCAGAGGATATGGAATATGATATTCTAGAGGGCAAATGATTTGGGATTACAACCAGGAATCACCTATCCAGCAAAACTGAATATAATCTTTCAGGGGGGAAAAATGTGACTTCAATGAAAAAGAGGACTTTCAGGCATTTGTAATGAAAAGAACTGAACTGAATAGAAAAATTGACTTTCAAATACAAGACCCAAGAGAAGCTTAAAAAGGTAAACAGGAAAAAGAAATCATGAAGAATGTTAAAAGGTTAAACTGTTTATATTCCCACATGGGAAGATGATCATTCTAACTCAATGATCCTTACTCTCATCAGAATTGGCTCAAAGAGGGAATAGCATACACACTCAAGTGGGTATAGTAATATATCTTGCCCTGAGGGAAAGTGGGAGGGGAAGAGAATAAGTAAGAGAGAGGTGAAGGAAGGGAGGGTAGATTGAGGGAGGGGGCAGTAAGAAGCAAAACACTTTTGAGGAGGGATAGGGTGAAAGAAGATAGGAAATGGAGTATATATCAAGGTAAGGAAATAGGATGGAAGGTAATACAGTTAGCAATAGTAACTGTGAAAGAAATGATGAGCACAATGCTATCAGAAGGACTTATGAAAAATGCAATCTATCTACAGAGAAAGAACTAATGATATCTGAAAACAGATTGAAGTATAATTTTTTTTGTTAGTTCCTCTTTCTAAAGTTATTTTGTCTGTTTTCTTTCACAACCTGACTAATGTGGAGATGTTTTGCATGACTGCACGTGTATAATTTATATTTAAGTGGGAAGGGAGGGAGGAAAAGAATTTGGAACACAAAGTTTTGGGGGGTTTTTGTTTTTTTTTTTTTGTTTTAGTGAGGCAATTGGGGTTAAGTGACTTGCCCAAGGTCACACAGCTAGTAAGTGTTAAGTGTCTGAGGCCGGATTTGAACTCAGGTACTCCTGACTCCAGGGCCGGTACTCTATCCACTGCGCCACCTAGCTGCCCCTGGAATACAAAGTTTTTAAAAAATTGAAGTGAAAATTTGTTTTCACATGTAACTTGGGGAAAATTCTAAATAAATAAATAAATTGGGAAAAAAAGTTTTCCCTGAGAGGCATCATTTGAATGAACTCGTCTTGTCATAAAACTTTATAATGAACAAGCCGTTTTATTCTTCCATTTCCTTCTTTGTGCTGATGGACAGACAGATTAGTGATAAGTCTCCAATAACAATAAGTAAAAAGAATCTAAGGAAGTGAGCTAAATCTTCCAGACACATGAAAGCATAATATTATAGAGTTAAGATAAGCATTCAAATTCTGGTTCTTCTACTTCCTATCTATGTGACCTTGGGTAGTCACTTACATTTTCTGGATCTCAATTGCTCTCTTTATAAAAATGAAGGAGGTGGACATCTCTAAAAATCTCTTGAACCTCTACATCTATGCTCTGTGAACTTAAGATGGATCTCAACAACCTAGATAGATTGGATCAGGTCTAAAAAGACGATATTTCATAAGAATGTATTTAAGAAAAGTCATCGGGGCAGCTAGGTGGCTCAGTGGATTCAAATGCGGCCTCAGACACTTGATACTTACTAGCTGTGTGACCATGGGCAAGTCACTTAACCCTCATTGCCCTGCAAAAAAAAACCCCAAAAAACAAAACAAAGAAACAAGAAAAACAAGAAAAGTCATCAAACTGATGGTACCTGAATACAGATGTAAGCATATTTTGTTGTTGTTGTTAGTTCCTTTTTCTAAAGATTTTTTTTGTCTGCTATGTTTTACATGACTGAACATGAATAACATTGAATTGCTTGAGTTCTTATGGGGGGGATAGGGAGGAAGGAAGAGAATTTGGAACACAAAGTTTAAAAAATCAATATTACAATTTGTTTTTACATGTAAGATGGGGAAAAATTCTAAATAAAGAAATTAAAGGAAAAAAGAAAAGAAAAGGAAAGAAAAGTTAACAACCAAAGTAAAGTATGGAGGAACTATGGTTAGCTGGCCATGTGAAAAAGTTGTCTGGGTTTTTGTGGCCCACCAAGGTTAACAGACATTGACAGTGTGATGTGGAAACCAGAAGAGCTAGTCCGAGCTTAGACCACATTGATAGATACATAATATGGAGAAGGAAGGAGATGGTCCCTTATCCCTCACCCATCACCCCCCTACCCTCTACCCTGATGAGATTACCTATGAACTGTGTTCAGTTTTGGAAGCCACATTTTGGAAGGAGGTTCCCAAGTGAGAGTACATCCAAAGGAGGGGAACCAGGAAGGTGAAGGGACAGCAATACATAGGAGAGTCAGTGGAAGAAAGAGGAAGTATTTTACTTGGAAAAGAGTAGGCTTAGAGGGACATAATAACAGTCTTCAAATATTTGAAAAGTTAGGGGCAGCGAGGTGGCACAGTGGATAGAGCACCGGCCCTAGAGTCAGGAGTACCTGAATTCAAATTTGGCCTCAGACACTTAACACTTACTAGCTGTGTGACCCTGGGCAAGTCACTTAACCCCAACTGCCTCACTAAAAAAAAAAAAAAAAAGGAAAAAAGAAAAAAAGTAAATATTTGAAAAGTTGTCCTTTGGAAAAGGGAGAAAACTTGATCTACTTGACTCCTAAGGCAAAAACTAAGACAAGTTTCAGGGGATAGATTAGGGGCCAGTTAGAGAATTATAGCTATCCTCAAGTGAAATGGGTTGTTTCAGGAGGTAGTGAGTTACCCATAATTATTACCCATTATGAACAGAAGTCAGATAACTACTTGGCATTTGAATCATAATCAATCATTCTTTTGCATAGGGCAACTATTAAGAGGGTGGGTCACTGTAGTGCAGAGGATGGTATAAGCAGTCACTCCAGAAGAGGAGATGCCCTAGACATACCAAGAGTCTGGCGTTTGCCATCCCAGGGAAAGGGAGAATGGTGGGCCCAGGGAGAGAGGACTCCACATTGCCAGGACCTTTATCAATTGGCCTGGGGTCAGCCACATCTCACAGCGGTATATGTTAGGAGCACTGTGAAGTGAGGTGTGAAGATGGCATTTAATATGGGGAGGGAGCACACTCTCCTTCTCAAATACTGGGGCCAGCATGCCGTTCTCCCAGTGCCCATGATATGCATCTGTTTATCAGGAATATTGCCGAGGTGGTTCCTAGGCAGACATCAGTTGGACTCGATGATTTTCAGGTTCTTTTCAAATCTGATGTATCGCAGTGAGAAGTGATTAGTTCTACAGCCAAACTAGCGAACTCCCTCCTTGGCTAGCTCCATCTTCAGAATGTGAGTGGTACTATTCTTTGCCAGCTCTTCCCTTATACTACAAGTCTTTCTCTAGTCAGGGCCTCCACTTTGATCTCCACTCAGAAGACAGAATCCTTTAAAATGAATGGGAAAGGACAACGGGGGAGGAAAGAACCCTCCGAGGCAGTTAGAGGGAGTAAAAACTTCTTGAGCCTAACTCTTAACAGAAATTCTATTTTGGGGAAGGTTCTAGAGCAGCCTAGACCTAGGACAGCTAGGTGGTACATTGGATAGAGTGCTGGGCCTGGAGTCTGGAGAACCTGAGTTCAAATCTGGCCTCATACACTTAAAACTAGCTGTGTTACCCTGGGCAAGTCACTTAACCCCATTGTGTCAAACATCAGGGCCATCTGCAATCATTCTGATGTATATCTTGCCACTGGACCCAGATAGCTCTGGAGGAGAAAGTGAGGCTGGTGACTTTGCACAGCACCACTTAAATCCAATTCACTGGAAGTCATGACAACAACAACAGTGCCTGGCACATAGTAAGAATTTAATAAATGCTTGTTGACTGGCTAATTACTTCTGAGATTAACTTTCCTTCCTCTGCTTATCAAGCACCAAATTAGCACTGAAATCTCCTTAGTTATGGCTCAAGTATTACCCAGGGTTAATTGTCCAGATTTACATGATTTAATATGTTTGCACCATTGGGAAGCCTATAATAATATGAATAAATCAATACCCTTTGAGATTCTTTCTCATATGGTTCAAGGCCCCAGCTAGGAGAAAGCTGAGCACTCTGGACACAGGTCTAAATATTGTCTCAGTATGAGACAAGTCATTCACTGGTTTTCTCTTTTGCAGCCACCCCTCCCTCCCCCCAACTTGTGAATAAGGACATACACAATCAAAAGCAATTAGAATTTATCAGATTTTTATCTAGACCGAGCCAGTTTTAAATGACTAAATCAGAAATTATGAACAGACTTAACAAAGAAACTTTGTAGTAAATCTCTTTTGTTGGGCAGAGGGGGCATTGAGGGGTTGGGGTGGGGTGGGGAGTGAGTTGGGCTGGGAATTTAAAGCACATCACCAGCTTTCTCAAGCTCTCAGAGAGAAACAGTTCAGTCAGCCTCAGTCCATTCCAGCTTCCCCTCCCATTAAGGTCCCAGCAAGCACTGACTGAGGGGACCACTTCAACTGATATGATTGGTCTCTGGACCCTTGAACCAGCTTCCATTTCCTCTCTTCCCTCTCTCTCTCAATTCCATTTGAGTCTCATGACCAGCTTCTCCCTCTTTCAACCCCCAAAGCTGCCAGTTCAGACTTCCCATTCATGCTGCTGAATGACCCCAAACTCACAATAACCTCAATCTTTCTCAGAATGGGAAGAAAAAAATGCTGGACTACACTTCCCAGAATCTCACTCAACTGGTCCCCAAAGACTTCCTCTGCCTACAGAGATCTGGTTCAAGGCAACACAGCTCTCTATGACCCCATGACCCAAACTACCTCCTCTTTACTCCTTGCATATCTCAGGGGGTCCTCCCCTCTTGGAGGTAGACTGGAAAAAGGGACAAGGCAGTTTCCTATCTTCTATCTGTACTATTAGTCTCAGGTTCACCATTGGAAGTCACTGGGGCAGTTTTACCAAGGGCCCACTGGTCCTGAATACATGAGCAAGCATTCCACAGTAGTTCTTAAAAACTCTTTCCCCATCCACAACTGTTCAGTGCTCTTAAAGCTTTGTACAATAAATACTGCTAGTGCTGGAATTCCACTTATTTATTAGACAAGTGATGAGGAGACCTCTGGCCAGTGCCCAGTTGGCAATTGCTGATCACTATTTCTCATTCACCTAATTGGTGCTGTAGCAACAAGGCTAAATCTCTGAGATGGGGCAGGGCAGCGAATCCTTGTCAAATCCAGCAACCTACATCATTATTGTTTTGAAATTTAAAAGTACTTTAGGGATAACTGAGATTCTCCCAAGTGTTTGTCTGAGCTCTCTGGCCCACTTCTCCCTATGTGATCTGGCTCTTATCACAAACATTATGTAAAAGCAGAGTTTCCATCCATTTAAGGGCTCAGTTACTTCTGAGATCACATTCTAAACAACTTGTCTGATTTTCTCATTCTGATCATTGCCTCCTGCTTCATCACCAGCACGGCTGGCACCTGGAAAGAAAAAGCATCTATGATACTGAGAGGGGCTGAACCCCACATTCCTAGCTCTGGGACACATCACCATCACAAAGGAGTCTTCTTGGATAGACATTCAGTCAAGAAACATTTATTAAGTACTTGCTATGGATGGGGCAGCTAGGTGGCACAATGGATAGAATGTCAGGCCTGGAGTCAGGAAAATGCAACTTTATGAGTTCAAATACAGCCTCAGACACTTACTACCTATGTGCCCCTAAGCAAGTCACTTAGCCCTGTTTGCCTCAGTTTCCTCATCTGTAAAATGAACTGGAGAAGGAAATGGCAAACCACTCTAGTGTCTGCCAAGAAAACCCCAAATGGGGTCATGAAGAATCAGATGTGACTGAAATGATTGAACAACAAAAAATATACCAGGCTATGGGCTAAGTCCTAGGGATACAAAGAACTGCAAAAGACAGTGCCTGCTCTTGAGGAGCTCCCAATTTAATGGGGGAATACAATAAGAAAATAAATATGTACAAACAAGTTATATACAGGATAAACTGGAAATAGTTCACAGAGGGAAGGCACTATCCATTATCTGGAGCAATAGTCCAAGCCACATAATATAGTGAAAAGAGAATAAGAGTCTTAAACTTCCTTAAGACTCAGATTCCTCTTTTGTAAAATGTGGTGATTGGACCGAATGATTCCGAGGTCCTTTTGAAATCTACCATCAGATAAAATTGAATTCCTGAGCCTGAGTAGTTAACCAACAAATCCCAAACCAGAGGCAACATTATGAAGGTACATGCAAGGTGTGATGTTGGGGATAGCCTGACTATGTACTTGGTGGATTTTCTCAGGAGACACTTGAGGTGTTGCAAAAGTATTAGCCCACATCTGGCTCGGGTCTTGAAACCTATAGAAAAGCAGACTGTCACTTAATTAGCCAGTGAAAGAAATCCTCCCTGCCCCAGGTTCAAAATAGATCTAGTTAGGGGTATGAGTATGGAATTTTACCCCTAACTCAATACGACAAGACTAAACAATGTCTTTGACTTGTCACCCACATCCCTGCTTCTGGGACCTCCTCTTCTCAATCATGTCCCTCTATTTTTAGATTATTACACAGGCAATCCAATTTGGAAACCACATGACTTATTAAACATAGCAAAACTGCAAGCAAAAATGTGAGTCACCCCTCTCACAGAGTGATCATTTACATCTCCCCAAGCCTCCTTCCAGCTTTCTCTCCTGGGATGTCAAAGAGACAATTCTTAATTACTCAGCCTACTCCCCAAGGGTGACAGAGAAGATCAAAGGAAGAGCTTGCATGTCTAGGATCTGTTTAGAGTTGATTCTGTAAGCAGGAAGAAAGGGAAGGGGAATATGAAAGGAGTTAGAGAATCTCACAGCCTTCCCACCAACCATAAGATTTCACAGCAGCTACAAGTTGAGTTCTTTACCAGGTCTGTTCTCTTGTGCTCTTTGTACTCCTTTCCTTAGCTTACTTGGTCATTGACCCCAGTCACAACAGATAGCATTAGAGTGACACAGGAGCAATAGTCAATATCCAGTCATGGCCCCTGGCCATTCTTCCATCTCCTTCCTGATGACCCCAAAAGAAATAGCTGATATGTAAGAAAAATTAAAATATCAACAGAAAATGGGAGGAAGAAGAAAGCAAATATTACCTGGTGCTCCCATATACAACCATCATCATGATTCTATCCTTTCCCATGACTTATGTGCTAGTGCTCAAATCCTTCCTCCCCTTCTCCATCGTCTCATAAGGCATCTGCCAGAGAATTTGCACTTCTCCAGTCCTGGGATTGGGGCAGCCAGGTGGTGCAATGGACAGTGCCTGGCCTGATATCAGAAAGACTCATCTTGAGTTCAAATCTGACCTCAGACACTTACTAATTGTGTGACCCTGGATAATTCACTTAATCCTGTTGGTCTCAGTTTCCTTATCAGGAAAATGAGATGGAGAAGGAAATGGCAAACCACTTCAATATCTTTGCCAAGAAAACCCCAAATGGGGTCATGAAGAGTCAGACACAACTGAAAATGACTGAACAACAATAGTTAGTCCTGGGAAGTAGAAAAAAATGGTGATAGTTGGAGGCCAGACTCCTGATAATGAGAATTACCCTCATTATCTTTACATCATCACAATTTTCCTCAAGGGTCAAGGAAAAAAATCATAATAATTCCAATAGAAGCGAGGACAATGAATACCCGCCCCCTCCGCCCAGTACAAATGTTTTCTTTTATGAGTCTATCAGAAAGTTTTCTAGCACTTAGTGAAGCTCTCATAGAGTTGTTAGGCCAGTTTCCCTGCCCCTCATAAAAACTAAATAAGACTATTAGAGCTGGAAGTAATGAAGAGACAACCTAGTCCAGGGGTTCTAATCTGGGGTCTGTCAACTGATGATAGATGAGATAGAGACGGATGGATGGATGGATGGATATATGATAGATAGATGATAGATAGATAGATAGATACTTAGATACATAGATGCATTGATGGATGGATAGACACTATATATATATATATTCATATATACATGTACATATTTCAATATAATTCATTTTCCTTGTAACCATCTTTTTTTTTTACTCATCTAATGACATTATTCTGATGAATCTGTAGGCTTTACCAGACTGCCAAAGGGGTCCTTGACACATTAAAAAATAATTTAAAAAGTCAAGAACTCCTGATCTCATTCACTCCCATGATTTTTCAGATGGAAATTATACAGAGTAAGACTAGAACTCTGGCTTCCTGACTCAAAGTCAATCCAAGGGTAATTTTACTACCTCATCTCTCTAGGGGTATTGGTAGTTATTTCTACATATCAGATCAATGGCTCAGTTCAGCCCTTAATCCCACTAGATCCTCCCCTGTGCCTTCACCGCTGTGTTCCCTTCAAAGTCAATGACAAAAAAGATATACTTTTACATATTAAAGTTTAAATCCAAATAGTCAAACGGATCTGTAATCTCATTGATTTGGGAATTCCCTCCAATAATGCAGATTGCAACCTATTCATGTCTGCCCATTCTGTGCAACTCTTATCACGACCTCCTAAAAATTCACCACAAGGGGTCCTCCTAATGTGCCAGGATCCTTCCTCATTTTCTCCCAACATCACAAGAGTCAACTGAGTACTCTGGCCACCCATCCATCATATCTTACCCTCACCATGTAATCAGCCATTTTTTTCTCTATCATACAAGTCTTTGGTGACTTTCTTTACCCATTTTTGTTGAGTTCCTCATTTATTTGTGTGTGTATATGTATATGTGTATGTGTATGTATATGTGGTTAGGTATAGGCATAGGTATAGGTATATATGTTTGTATGTTTTCATATGTGTGTATACATGTGTGTGCACTGTCCTAGTTGGTCTTATGACCTGTGGCATAAGTGGTCCCCTCCCAAAGGAGAAGTCACAAAGAATCCAGGTTCATCCCTGGGGTGACCTGGACCAAGAAGGCTATTAATATTGTACGATGTAAATTCAAGGCCATTCACCAAGCCACAGATTTTCAGTGTCCTTCTTGAACCATGATACACAAAGCTGAACCCAATATTCCAGATATGGTATGAGAAGGGCAGGGCACAGTAGAACTATCTACCTTGATGTCCCTAGATGGTATGCCTCTTTTAATGCAACCCCAAATCTAGCTAGCTCTTTTGGCTGCCACATCATACTGCTGATTTATATTGAGCTTGCTGTCCACTAAAACCCCCAGATCTTTTTTTTTTTGAGGCAATAGGTGTTAAGTGACTTGCCCAGGGTCACACAGCTTGTAAATGTCAAGTGTCTGAGGCTGGATTTGAACTCAGGTCGTCCTGACTCCAGGGCTGGTGCTCTAATCACTGCACCACCTAGCTGCCCCTCAGATCTTTTTCAAGACAGCTGTCAAGTTGATTTTTTTGTACATAAGACTTTACATTTATCCCTAGTGAAATAATCCTGACTCTGTCACCTAGCTTGCTAGCCATCCTTCCCACACTGGTACCATCTGCAAATTTGAAGAGTATGCCATCTGTCCCTTTATCTAAGTCATTGATAAAAATATTGAGTAGCACAGGGCCAAGTATAGATCCCAAGGGGCTCCACTGGAGACCTCTTACAACATTGACACTGAACCATTAATAGCAACTCTGAGTCTTGCCATCCAATCAGGTCTGAGTCCATCTGGTTATGTTATTATCTAATCGATATCTATCAATCATCTCCACAAGAATAGCATGAGATATTTTACCAAAAGTTTTGCTGAAATATAGACTATATCTCTAGCATTCCCCTCATCAACGAGTCATCCTGTCAAAAAAGTGAGATCAGCTCTTGATGAAGCCATGCTGACTATCGTCACTGCTTTCTTTTCTATTTATTTTCTAACTCTCTCTTTAATGGTCTATCCTAGAATTTTCCCAATAATCAAAGACAGGATCATTGGTCAATACCAGTACTGAGTGCATTAAGAATATGCATAGTATGGTTGGAACAGTCATAGGACCTGAGTTTGAAACTAAGCTCACCACTTACTGATTATGTGACTGATTATGTGACTTAAGCTCTTTAGTCCTTAGTATTCTCCCACTGATGTCTTGGACAGTGAGATTTCACTCAATACTTTGAAAAGGAACAGAGTATGTATTGGAGAAAAGAGAGATTGCTCAAGAAATAGTCAAGAAAGGCTTCTAAGTGGGAAATAGCAAGGGGGTGGGGGCAAATAACACATTGTTTCTAAATTAAAATGCCATTCTCTTAACCCTCAACAATTCATAGCTTTGGCAAGAAAACTCTACATCCTTTAGAGCCAGGACCTGACTTACCATATTAATGATAATTTTTCCAGTATATTGGGGAAAACTTCCTCTGCCAGCAGAAATAACATTAAGAATTCTTCTGCAGTGAAAAGACTACTCCGGGACTTTTTAGAGAATGGGAAAAACAATCCAACAAGTAAGACTTGGACAGCAAAAATAGAAACAATTTCTCTTTGGATTGGCCCTCCACCTCAAGGGGTTGAATTAATGTAAAAAAATATTTATTCTACCTCTTACCACTTTTTCCATTAAAAAAATCTGACCATATATTTAAGGGGAAAGAACACTCCAATTTCAGGTATGACCTCTCTCTTTTCCTTTCTAATTACTTTATAGGATCATTAATTTAGAGTTGGAAAGGAACTTAGAAGCCATCAAGTCCAACCCCCTCATTTTATAGTTGAGGAAACTGAGGCTGAGAAAGGTTAAATGACTTGATCAGGGTCACACAGCTTATCAGTAATTAAATCAGGATTTGAACTCAAATCTTCCTGACTCCAAGACTAGAATTATATCAATTGTGTCATCTACCTGCTTTTCTTTGGTCGTGCTTGATTGACTCTTACCTACTTTCCTCCCCTCTACAATACTTTCTATTACATGCATTTTGAGGTCAAGAACTATGACAATATATAATGAATAGAATATAACAAATGTCATAGTATCTTACACTGTTTTTATAAAATTAAATCAATTTGAAACTTCTTCTGTAGTTTTATCTGTCCATGAAATAGCAACACTAAAGGGACAACATACATTTTAATGTTGACTTGAAATGAACTAGACCCCAATTACCCAATCCAATACAACAAGCATTCATTAAGTGTCTATAGTATTTAAGATACTGTGGAAATTTATTTTGATTTGGGGACCCTACCTTTGGGCTGAGATTAAAAAGCCTTAGGCCCTCAGGGTCTTTTCTGTCGCCCTCGCTTCAGCTGAGCCAAAAAGCCCCATGGGCTGAGCCACCAGGTCAGACAGCTGGGGCAAAAAGCCCCAGTCCCCTCCGCCCTGAGTGGATCTATCCGAGAGATCCTGGGCTCATCCAGGCCAGCTTTGGCATAGCCCGTGCAGAGGTCCCTGGGTGCACAGCAGGGTCACGGGCCCCTGGAGCCCTGGGTGTGGTATGCTCGGGAGACTTGAGCCCCTCCCCCCTTCCCAGCTGCAGCCTGAGGATGGCTGGCAGATTAGCTTGGTGTGTGTGTGTGGGGGGGGGGGGGCCGCAAAAAGCCCTGAGGTTTGAGTGGAGAGAAGGAAGATATATAAACCGGAGAGTTAGACAGTAGGGGGGCGGACAAGATTAAGGGGGGCTGACAAGAGGACTGGGGGTGACAAGATTAAGAAAGCAGAAAGGCTGGAGCACTAAGAGACTGGGGTAGGAGAAAAAGCTAAGAGCAAGAAGGGATGAATGGAACGGAGGAAGGGGGCTGATGAGACTAACGAAACAGAGAAGGACACTAGAGCACTAGGAGAATGGAAGGAGAGGTCAGTGAGAGAGAAACACAGGTGTTCAGCAGTGACAATATGGATAGGAAAGTTAGATACAGGGGGATAGACAAAGTGAAAGGGGCTCAGAGTTAGTGAAAGGAGCTGAGCAGTGAAAGTGGAACATACCCTAAGGCAAGAGGTGGCAATGGCCCTTATTGTATTAAAAAAGTTCCAGGCCAAGCAGGTGGAAAGAGACCTACCTGATCGCAGTCAGGTTGTACATTTTATTTCCCTGTATTCTTAATTTTAAATAGTATCTCATAAATAAACTGTGCTTTGATTATTTAGTTAAGAGGCTTCTTAATCCTTTGCTTATCAATTTTGGGAGTGGAGCAGTGTGGTGGAACTTTATAAATGGCCCACATTAAATTAATAGCAGTCAGATAGCCAATTAGTCAAGAGGCCACAGATTAGTCCTCCAGTCAGATTAGTCCCCAAAATTAGCCCCAGTCAGTTAAAATATTCTAACAATACAATATGAGACACTGGGGCAGCTAGGTAGCTCAGTAGACAAAGCACAGGCTCTGGATTCAGGAGGACCTGAGTTCAAATCCGGCCTCAGACACTTGACGCTTACTAGCTGTGTGACCCTGGGCAAGTCACTTAACCCTCATTGCCCTGAAAAAAATATTATATATAGATATAGATATATAAAACAATATGAGACACTGGTGATGCACAGATGAAAACAAAACAATTTAGGAGCATATGTTTTGTTGTTGCTATTGAGTCATTTCAGTCATGTCTGACTTTTTTGTCACCTCTTTTGAAGTTTTTTTGGCAAAGATACTGGAGTGGTTTGCCATTTCCTTCTCCAGCTCATTTTACAGATGAGGAAACTGAGGTACACAGGGTTAAGTGACTTGTTCAGGGTTACATAGCTACTAAGTATCTGAGACCAGGTTTGAACTCACAAAGTTGAGTCTTCTTGATTCCAGGCCTGGTGTTTTATCCACTATGCCACCTAGCTGCTCTCTTCTAGAGGAATAAACCACAAACACAGATAATCAAATACCAGGTCATTTGAGGAAGGAGAAAATACTAACTGCAAAAAGTAGCAAAGGCTTAGTAACTCATGGATTGAGCCTTGATGCCTTGAAGAAAGTGATGTATTTATCCTAAGAGGCAGAAATGAAGAGGCAAAGCTACTTTTGAGGTCAACAGGGTTTCTGGATGTAGAACTGAAGATAACAAACATGGAATCCTGAGCTGGCAGGTGGTTGTAGCAGAATCCATCAACTCTCTGTCCCCTTCTTTCCCCAACACATACTAGATAACTGTGTACAATATAGGTCACCATATTTAGATCGCCACCATTTAGCAGAGTGGTTGGCACACAGTGTTTAATAAATGCTTATTTGTTCATTCGGGAATTTCTAGATCAGGCTGCATCTCGACTGTCAAACTATTGAATGGCGCAGTGAGTATCAGATTCCACAGTGTTTAATTAATTCCAAAAAGCATTCGACTCAATTGGGATAAACAGAGTTTTAAAGGCTCTTCACCAACAAGGTGTCTCCAATGATGCATTAGATCATAGCTCCTTGATATATGCAACCACAGAGTCAATCTTATCCAATGATCCTCTAATGATCAATATCTGTGAAGATACAAAATGGGGGAATAAATGATTACTAAAGATATTCATCAGTATTAGAATATTTTCCACTAAATTGACGTAGAAGAATTCCTGATTGATATTGAAGTTCTTTGGATGTCCTTGATGAAATGTTTATTATGCTGATGCCTAGAACGACCTCTTTAATGAGATCCTCAGTTGCTCAAAAGAAATCCACTTGCTAATCCACACAGGAAAAACTAAATAATTGTGGAGCATGATTGGTTTGATTATAACAAGTTTGATGGACAGAACCTTCAACACATAAATATCTTGGCTGTATCTTGGATAAGCACTGAAAATGAGCAATAAGCTGTATCTACAATTGAACAGGAGGAGGAAATCTGTTTGACTCATATTTGGGAAATTATTAAAAACTTTCAATGACCCAAGTCTTCTACCTGCCTCAAAAATCATTTAAAAAATAATATTCGGGGGCAGCTAGATGGTGCAGTGGATAAAGCACTAGCCCTGGATTCAGGAGGACCTGAGTTTAAATCTGGCCTCAGATACTTGACACTTACTAGCTGTGTGACCTTGGGCAAGTCACTTAACCCTCATTGCCCCGTAAAAAAAAATAATAATAATATTCATCTAGTAATACTATATGGTTGCAAAACATGAAACACTAAAGTCTCTAATGAACCAAAGTTGAAGGTGGCCCATTGCACAATAGAGATACAAATGGTCATTATAATTAAGCCACAGGATATCACCAATGATATTTTGAATTCAAGAAGTAGAGTGAGGGGCAGCTAGGTGGCTCAGTGGATAAAGCACTGGCCTTGGATTCAGGAGGACCTGAGTTCAAATCCAGCCTCAGACACTTCACACTTAACTAGCTGTGTGACCCTGGGCAAGTCACTTAACCCTCATTGCCCTGAAAAAACAAAAAACAAAAACAAGAAGTAGAGTGAGAAATATAATCCAGGAACTGTATTATAAGAAACAAAAGTTACATAGCAAAAATGAGGAAGAATATGTAGACAACATGACAACATACTATACCACCAAAATTTAAAGTCTAGTAGAAGATCTCCCAAACTGGGTAGAACCTTCATATAAGATTTACAGAAAGACAGCCATAAGAAGTACACAGATGAGAAGGTATGGTTGGGTCACAATATGAACAGGTAGAGGATATATAGGATCACAGTTTCATTTAAGTATATCAATTTTTGGGGAAAAAATTAAGCTTTTATTAACTGAATTATTCTTGAACATGAATTACATTTCTTAAAAAATAGTCCCTTCAGATTTTCTTTGAATTTAGGAGATTAACTGGTCACTTAATAAATGAGCTTGTTTCTGTATATTTACCTTAATATATAAACATTTCTACTTAGTTTACCTATGTGTCAAGATAATGGAATGTGATAGATGAGATTTAGCAGATATTCAGGGGCCCACCTGGAGACTGAGTTAAACTGATCGAATTGGATAAGGCAACTGACTGTTGACTGCTTACTAGATTGTAAGCACATCTGGCTGGTACTTAAGAAAGTAATTTTTCTCAGAAGCTAACAATTTTGAAATTTGACCACCTTCGGGCCCAGTGAACCAATCAGCTTGAAGAACCTCCCATTTCTGGGAGGGGAACAGGAAGGAGGAAGCGGATGCTATCAAGAGAGCTCGGCCTCTTTGGCTGGGAGAGATCAGCATGGTGGCAGTTGGCTTCAGAAGTGGGAGTTTAGGAAGTTTAGGATTGCCAGGTTATAGGAAATCTGTTCTCAATCTTTCTCTTTTTTTTACTATCTTTCAATAAACCCTTAAAAAACCTAAACTCATTTATCAGTGATTTTAGTCAGTTTCCCCCCAGTTTCAGATTAGAACCCACATTTAGAATTTTAAATTACATACCTAACTAGGAATTTCAAAATGCAGATTTGACCTAAGTGGTTTTTTTTTTTTGGGGGGGGGGGTTGGGTTTTGTGGGGCAATGAGGGTTAAGTGACTTGCCCAGGGTCACACAGCTAGTATGTGTCAAGTGTCCGAGGCTGGATTTGAACTCAGGTCTTCCTGAATCCAGGGCTGGTGCTTTATCCACTGAGCTACCTAGCTGCCCCCGACCTAAGTGTTTTTGATTGCTGGCTAGGTACAACTGTGGTTAAGACCCACAAAAGAGATAAAATAGTCCTGAAGTGGGGGCAGCTAGGTGGCGCAGTGGATAAAGCACTGGCCCTGGATTCAGGAGGACCTGAGTTCAAATCCAGCCTCAGACACTTGACACTTACTAGCTGTGTGACCCTGGGCAAGTCACTTAACCTTCATTGCCCCACAAAACAAACAAACAAACAAAGCAAAAACAAAATAGCCCTGTAGTTATGGGCTAGATGAACAAAAAACAAACAAACAAACAAAACTGTGACCACTATCCTACCTCATACTAGCTACAATTCTGCAGAGAACCAGCAGATGTAAACATCAAGGGACCAGGAAACCTGGTAGATAATAGCAGCAGTCCTACCCAGAAGTAGCAAAGAGCAGCTTTGTAGAAAAATGGAGGTTCCAAATGGGATGTAGCCCTAAGACAATGAGTTACCCTTGTTGTACATATTCCACATATATGTTCCCTCTTTCACTGGTGGTGTGGGGATATATGGAAGAATGTATCCTTTTTTTGTGTGTACGAGGGCATTTCTTTGTTATTAATTTCTATTTGAATGGCTTTGCTCTTAATTTAATGTGTCCTCTGGTTTATTCTGATTTTTTTTTTGGTGGGGCAATGGGGGTTAAGTGACTTGCCCAGGGTCACACAGCTAGTAAGTGTCAAGTGTCTGAGGTCAGATTCGAACTCAGGTCTTCCTGAATCCAGGGCTGGTGTTTTATCCACTGCGCCACCTAGCCACCCCTGATTTTTAAAAAAGAAACATAATTGTAGGCTTGTAAATTGTGGTTGGTTTTTGTTTTTTTTTTAATAGACTTTGAATAGGCTCTTACCTAAGGATGCTTTGACCCTGATGTAGCTCCTGTAAGGGCTCATATTTGAGAGTTATAGTTCACATTTACATTGAACTTTAATAAGGTCTATAAACCACTTTCCTGACATCAACTTTGTGAGGTAGTATTTCTGCATTCTACAGATGAAAAATCTAGGATTCCTAGAGGTTAAGTGACTAAGCCATTGTCCCACAACTAATACATGTGAAAGCTGGGATTCAAACCCAGGCCTCTAGTCTTGATTAAATGATAAGATTGCCAAGTTTCTAATGAACTCTCTTATACACCTCTTGGGAATGGGCTAAGAGTTACCATTTGAAGATCAAGAATGGCCTTCTCTAGCCCTTCCTTCCCATAGGCCCAGCACACTAAATAGCACAAATCCCATTGGTATAATACTCTCTCTCTCTCTCTCTCTCTCTCTCTCTTTTTCAGGGCAATTGGGGTTAAGTGACTTGCTCAGGGTCACACAGCTAGTAAGTGTCAAGTGTCTGAGGCCAGATTTGAACTCAGGTCCTCCTGACTCCAGGGCCAGTGCTCTATCCACTGTGCCCCTAGCTGCCCCTAATACTCTCTCTCTTAAACTAATCTGCTAAAGAGCTGACCCAGACATTGTCCCAAAGCTAGTTCCTTTATTTTGCTAAATTGAACTTTTATGCAGGAGTCCAAACCCTGGAATGAATTCATGTAAATCCAAAGCATATCCAGACGATAGACTGGTTTGGAAGAATTTCTTGATAGTTTCACTCTTGGAAGGAGCCCCATCTGTGGTGGAGTTTTCCTTTATTTCATCATGCCAAGGAAGCCTGTACATAATAGATAATTGTGTTCAGTTTGGGTCATTGTTAGAAATATCTACTGATGACATTCTTCAAGGACTGAGATGGAAGCCATCCTAGGAATCAACATTTTAAGTTTTGTAGACATTTTAAAAAGATTATAATCAATCCAAAGTACAAAAATATTGAAGTGGAAATTGTATAGTTTAATGTCCTTCCAAACTATTTGTCTCTACTGAATGCAGATAATAAGAGGGAAAAGGGAAGTTTCAAAGAAAAAAATCAAAACCAGTCGGCAGGAAGCATTTCTCTGTGCAACAAATTATGTATGACCTTGTTCCCAAGGCCAAAAAACATGGAAACTATTTAAGAATGAGTGACATTCTAAGTAGCTGAAAGCAGGAAAAGGCAGATCCCCTTCCTGTGATGAATGAGCCCTACAACACCATGCAAAAATCCTCCCACCCTCCTACCTTGCCTTAGGCCACATCACCAGTATGAAGTGCCATTGTGCTATGTTATCTGAGCATCCCCCTGCCAATAAGACATTAGGTTGGAGTATAGAAAGGCATCTTAACCAGCAGGAAGTTAGGAAGGGAAGGGGAAAAGAAATATGAGGGGAGAGATGATAAGTGGGAGGGCAGATTGGGTGAAACAGTGGTTGGAAGCAAGACAGACTTTTCAGTAGGGACAGGTTAAAAAGAGAGAGGATAAACTGAGGAAAATGGAATGAAGGGAAGTGCACTGTTGGTGAACATACTGTGGATGTGAATGGGATGAGCTAACCCATAGAATAGAAGAATGAATTAGAAACCAGAATCCAATATGGTGCATACAAGAGACATGCTTGGAACAGAAAGAAACACACAGTTTAAATGAAGAGCTGGAGCAGAATCTATTATGCTTCAGCTGAAGTGAAGAGGACAGGGGTAGCGATCATGATCTCAGACAAAGCAAAAGCAAAAATAGGCCTAATTGAAAAAATAATCAGGGAAAGTACATTTTTCCAAAAGGTACCATAGACAATAAAGTGATATAAAAAAATTTATAGCAAGTTTCTTTAATGAAGGCCTCATTTCTCAAATATATATATGGAACTGAGTTAAATTTATAGAAATAAGAGCCATTCCCTAGTCGATAAATGGTCAAAGGATATGAACAGGCAGTTTTCAGAAGAAGAAATCAAAGCTATCTATAGTCATATGAAAAAATGCTCTAAATCACTACTGATTAGAAAAAGACAAATTAAAACAACTCTGAGGTACCACCTTATGCCTATCAAAAATCATAACTGCTGGAGGGGAATAAGGGAAAATAGGTATATTAATGAATTGTTGGTGTAGTGAATTGGGCCAACCATTCTAGATCTGGAACTTTGCCCAAGAGGCTATAAAACTGCACATACCCTTTGATCCAGCAATACCACTACTAGATCTGTACCCCAAAGAGATTAAAGAAAAAGGGAAAGTATCTATTTGTACAAAAATGCTTATAGAATTTCTTTTTGTGGTAGCAAAGAATTGGAAAGTGAGGGCATGCATCAATTGGTGAATGGCTGAATAAGTTGTGCATATGATTGTGATGGAATACTATTATGCTGTAAGAAATGACAAGGGGAAGGGAGTTTCAGGAAAAAAACCAAAAACCATGGCAAGACCTATGTGAACTGATACAAAGTAAAAGGAGAAGAACTGGGAGATCATTCTGAACAGTAACAGCAATGTTATAATAAAGATCAATTGTGAAAGACTTGGCCACTCTGATCAATACAGCGATCCAAGACAATTCCAAAGGACTCATGATGAAAAAATGCTATCCATCTCCAGAGAAAGGACTGGTGAACTTTGAAATGTGCACAAATTGTACAAATTTGAGTTCAAATTGAAGTATAATTTTCTTGGTTTCTTTATTTTTATTTTCTCCCTCTTGGGCAATATAACTAACATGGAAATATGTTTTGTGTGATTTCACATGTATAAGTGATATATTGTTTGCCTTCTCAGTGGATGGGGTAGGGTTAGGAGGGGGGAAGAAAATCTAGAACTCAAAATTTAAAAAGAAAAGAATGTTCTAAATAAATAATATTGTAATAAAAATAATTCAGCAAAGAAAAGACATTAGGGCAAGTTGGCACAACATGATGTGAACATTACATACTGATCTTATTACTGATTTAGACTTTTAAACACAAGAAGCACAAATGTCAAGTGCACAACTGTCTAAATCACCTTTGAACTTATGGATCTTTTTGGAAATTGGAAGATTTTTATCATGAAAGCTGGTAAACAGGGCAGCAGTAAACAGTACAGCCAAAGACACTCTGCCTGTTTATTTTAAGGGAAGCTTCCTTAGGGAAGAAATAGACATTTTCCCATTTGCTAAATGCAGTCTAGCCTGGGAAATCAATTGCACATGGAAAGGCATTATCATTGTGTACTCTATGGGTGCATAGCAAAAGTCAGAGTTATTTTCCATGATTTTGTCTTCAGCATTTCATGTGACTTCCTCCCCTCCCTGAGAAGGCATGGATAATTCACAGTCCCCTAGCTTATCTGTCTTAGATTGTAGATGACTTAATATACCTTCTTATGTTGGAAATATCCTCTGATCCTTCATGTTTCTTTGTTGGGATTCTTTGCCCTTTAAGGCAAAAGCAGACCCTGCCTTCAGTGGGAAATCTAAAGAAAGGTTCCTGGAATGTCACTGATAAGAAAGTTAAACCTGAATGAATAATTATGATAGATGGCTGGATGTGAGGGGTTAATACTTGACAAACAAGACAATGAGAAACAGATTCATTTAACATTATTACATTTTAATTCTAAAAACTTTATTGCAAGTTTCTCTAATGAAGGCCTCATTTCTCAAATATATATGAACTTAGATTATCTTTGTTGTTGTTCAGTCGTGTCCTACTCTTTGTGACCCCATTTGGAGTATTCTTGGTAAAGATACTGGAGTGGTTTTCTATTTCCTTCTCCATCTCATTTTACAGCGAGGAAACTGAGGCAAACAGGGTTAAGTGACTTGCCATGGGTCACACGACTAGTAAGTGTCTGAGGCCAGATTTGAACTCAGGAACATGAGTCCTCCTGATTTCAAGCCTAGTGCTCTATCCATTGTGCCACCTAGCTGCCCTTAGTCTATCTTCACCAGAACAGTTATATTGTATTTGCTCTGGTAAAGAAAGGTTTTACTTGATCATTTTTTTTTTTTTTTTGGTGGGGCACTTACAGCTAGTGAGTGTCAAGTGTCTGAGGCTGGATTTGAACTCAGGTCCTCCTGAATCCAAGGCCAGTGCTTTATCCACTGCGCCACCTAGTTGCCCCCTTATTGATCATCATTTTTGATCTATGATCTCATTAGTATGAGGAATTTCTGGTGTGGAAATTGCTTTCACTAATGTAGATCAGCAAATCATCCAGTAGCTTATTGTCTTGGAGAAGTGCCTGAGGACACCCAGAAGTAAAGTCTGTGATTCCATAGTTAGAATGAGTCAGAAATAGGACTTGAACTCAGTTCTTCCTGAATCTAAGGCCATTCATCATACCAACCTGCCTAAGAAAAAAGTCCTCAAAATGATGGGATCACAGATTTAGAGCCCAAAGGAACTTTGGAAACTACTGATTCCAACCCCTTCATTTTACAGATGAGGTGACTGAGGCCCAGAGAGTTAAGTGATCTGCCTAAGGTCACACAGTTAGTAAGCATCTAAAGATCAATTTGAACCCAGCATCATGACTCCCAAATCTGGTGTTACTCTGTCGCTCAATTTGTCTCACATTTCTACAGGTTTATAATGTGCTTTTCTCACAGTATACCTGAAGATACCATTATTCATATTTTACTGTTATGGGAGTTTCTGATTCCTTTTATTATTTGGGATTCAGGGCCATTGTTCCTGCAAATGTTGGTTAACTAAAAGTCTGCTTTAATACCAGCCTCACCTAACCAAAACTTGTCCCATGAGAAGTAAAAATTTACTTAGAGCCTTAAACATTCTTTAGTGAAGAAGCCAGAGGAAGAATCTCAACTGTCTATGAACCCTTGGCAACATGTTAAATCTCCCTCCTCAATTAGTCTGTTTGGGAAAACTCTAAACATAGTTTAATCTGTAACTGACTTAGTTTACCCATGGAGTTTATCTGAAGATTTGTTTCCTTAGGGGATGTATGAGATTAGGACTCTGCTTCAATCTGTTCAACTTTTGTGACATTGAAGGAAATATGGGATTATGGATCTATCTTCTCTTTTTAAAAATTTTTTGGGTGGCATTGACAGTTAAGTGACTTGCCCAGGGTCACACAGCTAGTAAACGTCAAGTGTCTGAGACTGGATTTGAACTCAGGTCCTCCTGAATCCAGGGCTTGGTGCTTTATCCACTGCACCACCTAGCTGCCCCCATCTATCTTCTCTTTAATTGTTATGGCCTAAGGGAAATGTACAAGATTACAGTATTTTGCCCATAAAAAATGCTTGTGGATTTTTAAAATCCTCATGATCATTCCAGTTTTCTCTGAGTTATGACCTTTGCTTGAGCATAATAATAAAACCCATATTTTTTTTTTACCTTTATAATATCTGTGTTGTGGTAAATATATATTTGGCAGCAGTTACCCACCACAGGAACTCAGAGAGGAGATATTTCTCCCATAACATTACCAATGGGGAAATTGACATGCAGAAAAGTTAGGTGACTAGCCCAAAATTGTCACACTACCAGTAAGTACAGTATTGCAGCAGGGTCTCCAACCCTTTGTCCTTACTCCAAAATCAGCTCTCTTTTCAAAATTCTGTCACCTCCCAACATGTGACTGAGTACATGTTTAACCCATTATGGAATCCCTAATCAAGGATCACCATTAACTCTATAGAGAGGCAGCAGGAATAAAAGAAAGAGCACTGGGTTTGGTGTCCCAAAGGCCACTGAGGTCTAGCATCACAAGTTGCTAGCTGTGCGACTATAGGCAAATCAGCTAACTTCAGCTTTGTTTTTGTTGAGTCATTTCAGTCTTTCTGACTCTTCATGACCCCATTTGGGAGTTTCCTGGCAAAAATACTGGAGTGGTTTGCCATTTCCTTTTTCAGCTTATTTTGCAGATGAGGAAATTGAGGCAAATAAGGGTTATGACTTCCCAAGATCACACAGCTGGTAAGTGCCTGAGGACAGATTTGAACTCAGGAAGGTGAGTCTTCCTGACTCCAGGCCCAACACTCTATCTACTGTGCCCCCCTAGTTGCTCCTACTACAAGGTAATTAGTCCAGATATCATGATACCCATTTTATAATTAAGGAAATTTTGGCCTAGAGAATTTATGTGACTTATGACTTATTATACACACACACACACATATACATCTATGTAAAAGTGGGCATTTGAACTCAGGTCTTCTCACTCTAGGTACAGTCATCTTTCAACTATTTTATAATTTCCTCTCATAAGAAGTACTGTCACTTAAATTACTTTCACCTCCCTCAAAGCATCAAATTCAGTCCGGAGTACTCAGAATAATCTTAAATGCCTCGGCAAATGAAAGTGTGAATATTGGGTTTAAGGCTCTAAAAATTGAAATAAGAAGCAAATGAAAAACTGTTCTTGTGGAGTTTTTATTGTTGTTTTGTTCAGTCATTTTCAGTCATATTTGACTGCTTGTGACCCCATTTAGGATTTTCTTAATCAAGATGCTAAAGTGGTTTACCATTTCCTTCCCCAGTTCATTTTACAGATGAGGAAAGTGATACAAACAAGGTTAAGTGACTTGCCCAGGGTCATATAACTAGTAGGTTGTCTAAGGCCAGATTTAAACTCATGAAGATAAGCCTTCCTGACTCCAGGTCCAGCACAATCCATTGGGTCACCATGTTGACCAGGTAAAGTAGGTAGGTGAATTCTAAAACATATCACTGAGACTTGGTGGAATAGGACCCGCAACTGGAATATGACTATCTAAGGGTATATACATTATTAAAAAGAAACAAGTTCAATAACAGAGATGTGAGAGTAACATTGTATATTGAGAAGGTATGAGGAAATATACGAGCCTGAGAGAAGTAAGGTAGAAGGTAATTGGATGAGGAGTAGAGGAATAAACAAGCTGACATTTTGGTAGGAATATAATCCTGACCGCCCAGCCCAAAGGAGGTAATATATTCAGGGATTAGATCACAAATCTGCTATAAATAGTATGATGTGATTGGGTACGCTATCTATCCTGACATCTGAAGAAGTAAATTCTGCTAAAAGTGCAGTGGCTGATACTTCTTTTTTAAATTTTTTGTTTGTTTGTTGTTGTTGTTGTTGTTGGTTTGTTTGTTTTGCGGGGCAATGACTTGCCCAAGGTCACACAGCTAGCAAGTGTCAAGTGTCTGAGGTCATATTTGAACTCAAGTCCTCCTGAATCCTGGGCTGGTGCTTTATCCACTGTGCCACCTGGCTGCCCCCATGGCTGATACTTCTTGACTTAACATAATGATAATTTCATTCTTCAAAAGGCAGAAGAAGTTAGGAATCGAATGTAATTTTGTACCTAATTCTGGTTGAGGAGAAGGAACTAGTTGCTGAGGTAGAAATGATGGGAAACCTAGAGAGGAAGTGAGCAGGTCATTGCCATCTTAGAAGTTGAGTTAAATAAGGAAGGGAAAGTCAGGCAGATTTTGAGAGGACAGATTTCATTGAGTATAGAGAAAGATGAGGTAGTAAGCACCTTCTGGCCTAATAATTTAGAAGGAAGTAAGACAGAAAGATGGTATACTCAAGAACAAAATTCTGACACTACGAATCAAAATGATGAAGAAAAGGGGAAAGGATCTAAAGGGACCAATGTGGATGTACAGAAAACTCACTGAGCAACTTGGGTTTTAAAAGATATGTGCAGGGGGCAGCTAGATATGTGCATGGTGGATAGAGCACCAGCCCTGGATTCAGGACAACCTGAGTTCAAATCCGGCCTCAGACACTTGACACGCTGTGTGACCTTGGGCAAGTCACTTAACCCCAACTGCCTCACCAAAATAAATAATAAAATAAAAGATATGTGCAGAAGATGAAAGAAAGGAGAAATGACCAAAAATGAATGCAAGACTGGCATTGAGACCCAAGACAATTCCAAAGAACTTATGATGGAAAATGTTCTCCACATCCAGAGAAAAGAACTGTGGTTTCTGAATGCAGATTGAATCATACTGTTTCTACTTTTTTGGTGTTGTTTTTCTTTATTTTTTGAGGTTTTTCCCTTTCACAACATGACTAATGCAAAAATGTGTTTAATGTTTTGTACATATATAACCAATATCAGATTGCTTTCTGTCTTGAGGAGGGGGAGGGAGAGGAGGGTGTGAAAAAATTTGGAACTAAAAATATTATGAAAACAAATGTTGGAAACTATTTTTATGTGTAACTGGAAAATAATAAAATACTTTTATGATAAAAAAAATAAGACTGGCATTGACCTGTAATAGTGGTAAGGACAATAATCCTCAGCATGAATTTCAGTTGATGTCACACACTAAAATACACCTAAAGGTCTTGTTAAGCCTTACTGGTGCTTTTTTTTTTTTTTTTTTAGTGAGGCAATTGGGGTTAAGTGACCTGCCCAGGGTCACACAGCCAGCAAGTGCCAAGTGTCTGAGGCCGGATTTGAACTCAGGTACTCCTGACTCCAGGGCCGGTGCCTTATCCACTGCGCCACCTAGTCGCCCCTAGTGCTTCTTTTAAAATCATACTAGAGACAAAAAGAAAAGCAAAAGGAGATAAGCTTATGTTTTGGTGTGTTGGCATAATAAAAGCAGATGATGAATAAGAGGTAAGATTACCCAAATTTCATTTTGTTTTGTTTTCTCCATCAAGGAAAACATTTTTCTTTTTATTCTGCTTACTGAGAGGAAGATCTTGTTTGGCTCGATAAAAAGAAAAATTCTCTCAGTCAGTTTTCCTTAAGTGGAAGGGGCTGCCTCAGAAGGCAGAGGGTTTCCCATCACTGAAGGTCTTCTGAGAAAGGCTGTTTGATAAATAAGTGCCCAGGGTGATATAGAAGAGATTCCCACTTTTACATGAGATAAATTCTTAGTGTCTCTAGACTTCTGAGATTCTTTAGTTTCTGTGTGTGCAGATGTGTTCTTTTTTTGTTGTTTTTTTTTTTTTTTTGTTGGGCAATGAGGGTTAAGTGATTTGCCATGGGTCACATAGCTAGTAAGTGTCAAGTGTCTGAGGCCATATTTGAACTCAGGTACCCCTGAATCCAGGACTGGTGTTTTATCCACTGCACCACCTAGGTGCCCCCTGCACATGTGTTCTTAGAGAATGTCTATACTCCTATGTAGAGGATTAAAAATAATAACCAGAGATGACCCCAGATCTTTCTTTTAGAGTCAAGTTTGCAAGAACAGGACTAGAATTATGATCAAAGTCATTTATAATTCATTTTAAAATTTTATTTACTCAGTTAATTTGGATTCAGTTTAAACTCTACTTAAATGAGTCATTTCAAGGGTCAAATGTAAATTGTCAGAACTGAAAAGTTAATTATTCTTACAACATAGGATGACCAGACTATGTCTACATAATAAAAACATTTTCCATATATAGTTCCAAAGAGTTCTCTGTACATGATTGCCCAGTTTAATTCTCATAACTATCCCTCTGAAAGTAGTTAATGCAAGACTGTTATCCCTATCTGATAGTTTGGGAAATCAAGCCTCACATTACCCAAGGTCACCCAGTCAGTAACTGGTGGAGCTGAGACATGAATCTAAGCCTTTGGTTTACACATTTTGTGTTTTTTCACTCTGATGCAATGAGAACTAATGGTTCCAGAATGGCCTGGTAAATTTCTTGATCCAAGATTGTTCTGCTCTAATTAAGACTTAGGAAGCAACCTGGTACAGTAGAAGTATCACGTATCTGGAGCCAAAGGACTTGAATTCAAATCCCAGCTCTGATGCTCACACACTACCTGGGTGACCTTCAGCAAGTTAATTTTCTTGGACTTTCATTTCTTCATCTGTATCCAGCTTATGATGTTATGACTTTCTGTGACCCAGGAAAAGAACAAATAGAGATTTATGGGATTGGTTTGGGCTGTTCTTCCTGGCACAGTGAAAGTTCTTATTCCCATTGAAATCAGGTTTCAGTCAGAAGGTGATGGATGAATAAAAGCTGGACCAATTCAATCTCCCTTACAAATATAATTGAATATTATAACAGGGCTCACTGCTCAAAGATCACAAGAAGAATAGATTTGGACTAATAGTGTATGAGAATCTTTTGGAGTCATGTTGTATGATTTTTTTTGGTTATTGGGAAATTTGCCATTATATATGAGTCCTTTTAATGCTTTGCTCTCATTCCATCTCACTTTGAGCAGAAGGAAGGGAGATTGTAGGTTTCAGGTCAGAATGCCGGTATCCAACTAAATAAATGCCCTCCCACCACTTCCCAGAAATCAGAAAACTTCCTGATTGACTGATCACAAGATTATAGATTTAGAGTCTGAAAGAACCTTTGAAACCATTGAGTTCAACCTCCTTATTTTATAAAT
This sequence comes from Dromiciops gliroides, assembly GCF_019393635.1. Lineage (NCBI taxonomy): Eukaryota > Metazoa > Chordata > Mammalia > Microbiotheria > Microbiotheriidae > Dromiciops > Dromiciops gliroides. The sequence continues at coordinate 401,585,554 of NC_057861.1, forward strand.
TAATAAATTGAGACAGAGAGAGTCAACTAGTTAGTGTCTGAGTTGAGATTTGAGCTCATATTTTCCTAACTTCAAATGCAGTGCCCTCTATAGAGCCTGCGATTGTCCAATGGGGCAATAAACTTGGGCCAGTAAGTGGGCACTGTTAGGCCAATCTCAAATTGTCAGGAGCTACTTTGAAGAGAAAAATCCCCATTCTCTTGGGGAGATCACAAGGTACTGGACTCTCTAAGTTTGGAAAATATCACAGACCAAGGTGTAACTAACTCAAATTAGATTAAAAACCTTTGTTGCCATTCAGCTGGAGGCTATGCAACTTTCTTTCCTGTACATTTCCAAATTAATTACCTTGGCAGATTATTTCAGAATGCATATACTCTTTTCCCTCCTGAATAAATGCTTCAAATTATGCCTTTGTGCCTAGAGCATCTGGTAATGGTCAAAATCAGAAGGAGGAAACAGATGCATGTTTGGCAGCAGCTGAAGAAAGGGAAAAAGTAACTAGGGATTCAGAGGTAATGACCAGGGAACCAAGCAGGCTTTGGTACTAAGGTTGGGAGGTAGGAAACCTTAAATAAGACTTTAGAAATTTGTGAATTTTAGAAACTAGGGAAAGAGAAAATCTTAGGAAAGCAAAGTCCTGTGGACATCTTCCAAGGAGGAGCTGGAATCTCTAATGAGAGAGAGATTGGCAGAACCTAAGGCCCCTGACCACATTCCACCCCCCGCCCCACTTACCCCCTATGCTCAGGGAAGGTTTGTATTTGTTTGGCCAAATTCTTCTTTCCTTTCTAAGCTCCAACCATCACCATGTGGGACAAAGAGTTGCCTGCAGAGCTGAGCTCTATGATCCTTGTTACCCCCAGTTCTCAAGGCACACTCAAGTCTGACCTACTCTAAGGCAACCTCACAGCACAACAAAAAAGGTTCTGTTTGGCAATAGTAATCAACTGTCTAGTTCAGATTTCAGGATCACAGATCTAGAGCCAGAAAGGACCCTGCAGGCCTCAAAAACTTAATTTTACAGATAAAGAAACTGAGTGTAGAAGTGATTTATCTAAGGTCACAGAGACAGTAAGACAGAAAATCAGGATTTGAATCCAGATCCTATGACTCTGAATCCAGTGCACTTTCCACTGCATGAGTATAATGTGGGTGGACCTATGCAGTAACACACAGAATCTATTTTAATCCCTCTTGACCATTTCAAGACTAGTTTTCAAAGATGACCTTCTCAGAGATGTAAGAACTCAGGAACCACATGTGAAAGACTCGTTTATGCCTAGTATCATGATGTCATGGAGCTAGACAAGATAGCAGAGCTCTACTGGAGTATATAAACGATCCCACAAGTCAGTTGGTGTTACCCAAAGCGTTTTGCTCTATTGTCATGAAATTACTATATGATAACTTTGGATATTTGGGTCAATAGAGAACACTTGTAAAGAAACAGATTCTTCTGGTTCAAGATGGTAGTCAATTTAAATGTGTGAAACTTGTGTTCAATGGGTTTAAAGTGCAATCAACTCCTACTTCAATGCTTGGAGAGTATAATTACTAATATGGTTACAATTTATATAGATCCTACTATGTGCCAGCTTGGTGGCTCAGTGGATAGAGTACCAGGCTGGAATTACGAAGACCCAAATTCAAATCCTCTAGCAGACACTTACTGTGTGACTCTGGGCAAGCCACTTAACCCTGTTGGCCTCAGTTTCCCCATCTATAAAATGAGCTGGAGAAAGAAATGGCAAACCACTCTAGTAACTTTACCGAGAAAACGCCTAATGGGGTCATGAAGAATCAGAAACAACTAAACCACAACAAAAATGTGCCAGGCACTGTGCTAAGTGCTTTATAAATATGAGCGCATTTGATCCTCACAACAACCCTGTGAAATAGCTGCTATTATTTACCCATTTTACTGTTGAGGAAACTGAGACAAAGGTTAAGCGACTTGCCCTGTGTTGAACAATTCATAAGTGTGTCTACAGCTGGATTTTAACTAATATCTTCCTGATAGAGACATAGTTTTCTAACCACTATATCACCAGCCGTCTCATAAACCTTCATGGTTTTTCTGTTTAGACTTTTTCTATCTAGAAGGATATAGGGAAAATATGTAAGATATGTAGGTCCGTATAAGATAGGGATGTTGTCTAAGTACATATAGATGCAGCTTAGGGGTAGCCTAGATAGATGTGACCTGAGACCTGGCCTGCCTCTACGGAGAAGAGTAGAGTCACAGCCCATGCTTGTCCACTAGCTTGTGGAAAGTGGTGAGCAGACCCACAGTGCCATGGGAGAACTGGGACTGCTTTTAAAAATAATAATAATAAGTGTTTTTATTTATAGTTTGGGTTTCCAATTTTTATCTCTCTTCCCTCCCTCCTCTCTCCCCTCCCAGAGGCAGCAAGCAATCAGATATGGGTTATATACATATGATTATGTAAAACATTATCATATTTGTTATTTTGTACAAGAAAACTTGAGTAAAAGAAAAAAATGAAAGAGTGAAAAATAGCATACTTCAGTCTGTTCCATCCATATCAGTTCTTTCTTTGGAGGTGGATAGGATGTTTCATCAATAGTCCTTTGGGAGTGTCTTGGATCATTGTATTGTTGTGAACAGTCAAGTCATTCACAGTTCTGGGACTGCTTTTTGCCTTTCTTTGTGTCTCCAGCATTTAGCACGGTGGCAGGCATATGATAAACACTTAATAAATGTTGGCTAACTGATCATACTTTTCCTCCAATCTCCAAGAAAGGTAATGAATTATATTAATCTTCCATCATTAAATATCTTTGGTGTAGGGATATGCTATTTAGGAGTCCCTAAAAAAAGCCCCAAACCAAATCACTCAAAAGGGAGGGTAACTGTGGGCTTCCTTTTGCCATCCTAGATCATTCCCATGAAATGCTGCTTACACAAAAGACCATTGCAGCTAGAATGCATAAACCTATGCATCGAAGCAAAACAAGCAAACAGAAATTCTACAGTTTAGAACATACAAGAAAATACATGAGGAAATGAGACTTTTGCTAGAAGAGAGAAATGAGATTGTACCGCAGACCAAGAGAGGAGCCCAAGGGAAACCCTTTCTAGGAAGCCTCCAGGGAGGTAAGCCGAAAATCAAGGCAACATTAAAAAGTTGGCCTCAGCCACATACCTGAAGCTTCTCTCTCACATGTGTCTCAATTCCTAAAGTTCTGCTACTTTGTCCCTTATGCACACATGCAGGATAGCCTTATCATTCTCTCCACCAATCCAAAGCTGTATCCCCTTCTACGTACCAGTAGCACTCAAAATATTCTGGGCTTGGTTGGAGGCCCAGTTATAAATCTAAGCAACGTTCAAGTGTTGAGACTATTTTGCCCAGGTTGTACAAGTATACCAAACAGGAACCAGAAAGCTTCTGCTTTGCTAAAATGGTATGGGAAAAGTCTGCCTCTGTATGTGGCTTCTGGGCCAGACCAGTAGGCCTATAGAATGAAGGCTGAGTCAACGTGGGCCACAATAGCTAGCTAGCATTTATATAGCACCCACTATGTGCCAAGGACTGTACTCATTGATTTCCAAATATTATCTCATTTCATCCTCACAACAACTCTGGGAGGTAGGTGCTATTATCTCCATATTACAGTTGAGAAAACTGAGGCAAACAAAGGTTAAATGACTTGCCCAGAGTCACACAGCTAGCAAGTGTCTAAGGTTGGATTCGAACACAAGTTTTCCTGATTCTAGGCCCAGAGCTCTAACCACTGTGTCACCACTCCCTCAGATAAACATTATAGATGTGCCAGGCCTATCTGAGCAATGATCAAACTCATTCATGATGCTTTAGAAGAAAATGGTAGGGGCAGCTAGATGGCGCAGTGGATAGAGCACCGGCCTTGGATTCAGGAGTACCTGAGTTCAAATCCGGCCTCTGACACTTAACACTTACTAGCTGTGTGACCCTGGGCAAGTCACTTAACCCCCATTGCCTTACTAAAAAAAAAAAAAAAAAAAAAAAAAAGAAGAAAATGGTAGAACAAGGTTATCTGGGTCATCGGCCTATGCTCATTGCTGGAGTGTGTATATTATGTGACTTTGTATGTACCTGGAATACTATATGAACTAGTATCCAGTGCTATTGCTATATGTGCATGAATTGTGTTTTTGCATGTCACCTATATATGCATGTGATGCCATCTGTTATGTGTCACATGAAACTTGTGACCTTGGCCTCATATATGCCATTGATTTGTGCTATGCATGATGTTTGTTTTACGTATTACTGCAAGCTGTGTGTAACTCTAGCATGAATGCCATTGTTGGGGGGGGGGGCGTGCTACATGGCACCAGGTAGGTATGACTGCAGACATAGAGATCTCCAACTCTCTTTCCCTCTTGCTATCAAGTCTTGGCTTTGAGTTGTTTTTCTGTCCTTTTCATATCAAGCAAACCTGGGAAGATATGTCCCATAAGTCCTTCCTGTCTATCCGGGTCCTGCCAAGCAGCTAGTAACAAGGGACATTCCAGTTATCCCAGGCTCCAAGTGCTACTTCCCCCAAATTCTATCTTCACCTTCAAATTCAGTCTTCTTTTCAAAATTTCCTGCTACTGCTGCCTTCCCGGGCCTCCCCTTCCCCTCCCCATAACTTGGTTTTAATCTTTGAAGTCAGTGTCCTAGAGATACATGTCCTTTATTGTCAGACCAGCCCCAGGCTGTATGACCCATTGGCTATCCCAGGAAGCATTTCAGAGGTTCTTACATTCTACAAGAAAATGCCCTCACAGCAAGGATCCGGACTGCCTGGAAGCTCTTAATTGGACATCAACCATGGGTCTGCCTTCATCTAATAATGTTGGATAGAGGGGGAAAAAGCAACTTGAAAAACTCTCAAGATCTCAGCCAGATGGCAATCAAGCCCCACAGGTAAAATTAATATTTTGTGGTGGGTTAGAAGATTCCAGTTACTGCCTTCTGCTCAGCAGTTTCAAATGGAGTGAGGGCACATGCACCAGGAAAGTCAGTCAAGTGCAAAGTTCCCCGACCGACCGTAATTTTCTTCCTGTTCCCCACCTGCTTTTCAGTCCCACTGGGTTGCTAAGGCAACAGAAGCTTCTCTAAGATAGCCAGGGGCTGCCCTTGGGTCAATCTGGAAGCGCTATATGCATGCAAAGCTAGTCAAACCAAGCTGCCTAGCAGTCTAATACATCATTTGATTACTGGATGGTGTCAGGATCAAGTGGACAGAGACAGTCCAGAGGTAGATTAGAAGGCAAATTCAACCTTCCCCTCATGAAGAAGTCTGATTTCATTCAAGTTAGGCTCATTCACAGAAACAAACTCAAGCCCTTGGCACTGCCTAGTTCTGGCAAGACAGGAATTCTGTGTCAGGGCTGCTTACAGCCTCTTTTTATCTCCTAATGGCCCCTGAATAGAGGCAAGGAATATTTTCAATATATCTTTAATTTTGGCCAAACAAACTCCCACTTAGTTGGAAAGACCTGCCATTTTTATTATGCCTCCCTGGAGAAATAATAGCTCAAATCATAGAGAAAACATGAGTAAGAATTGGTTTTCTTTTTTACTACCCAGGCTTAACTGGACTTGAAACACCAGCAGGCTTTCATTAGTATTAGTGGTAGTTGCTATAACAGGAAGAATAATAATATCATAGACCATAAAATATTATATCTGCAAGGGGCCTTAGAGACCATATTGCCATTCCATAATTTTATAGATTTTATTATTATTACCATCATTATTATTATTAAAATCCATTGCCTCATCATGGCATGAAAGTGACCTTTGGTTTTCCAAGGCTATACTAGTGGATTCTGAGTGCTGGCAGGTACTAACAAGCTGGAAAGGCCTTGAATGGAGACCCAGTTATCAGCCAATCAGCCTTATGTCTATTTCTCTGAGAACCAAGATAGTAATCTCAGACAGACTTAGCACTAGAGGACTGGCCATCAAGTGATAATGTTTTGAGCTACAGAAACTTATTGAATCACCCACTAAGGCAGGGACAGGCCATAGTCTGCATTAACAGAGGAAGTACTTATAGCAATGAAATTTGTCGTTCAGTTGTTTGAGTCATGTCCGATTCTTTGTGACTCCGTTTGGAGTTTTCTTGATAAAGATACTGGAGTGGTTTGCCATTTCCTTTTCCAGCTCATTTGACAGATGAAGAAACTGAGGCAAACAAAGTTAAGTGACTTGTCCAGAGTCACATGGCTAATAAATGTCTGAAGCTGGATTTGAACTCAGGAAGACAAATCTTCCTGACACCAGGCCTGGCACTGTATCTACTGTATCACCTAGTACCTACCTTATAAGGATGTAGAGTAGATCAAATGAGTAAGTGTCTAAAGCCGGATTTGAACTCAGGAAGATGAATCTTCCTGGCTCCTGCCCTGGTGTTCTATCCATTGTGCCACCTAACTGCTCCATTAGCAATAAATAAAGAATTACTAAAGTATTGACATATAAGAAATAATAATGAATATGAAGAATCCTGATTTTTTTTTACCTTCTGAAAAGAAAGAGGAAGAGCAAATTAGCATTAACATATGTAGGTCTGAGGAGTACTCTTCCTGAACCTGGATGCATCCAAAATCAGAGAGGAGAGAGACATGGTCAGAAACAGGATGTTGGTAGCAAGAGGGTGGGTGGGGGACAGGAAAAAGGGAATGGTGCCCAATAGGGAACACTTATTAAAGTTCCCAACAAGTGTCAGAATAAATGAAAAAGTATGCTAAGTACTTACTATGCTCCAGACACTGGGCTAAACTCTGGAAATGTAATTACAATTACATCTTGCCAGACTTGAAGCACATTGAAAAATCTTCAACAAGTCTACTCCATCAGCAGTAAGCGATGTACATATTCTGTACTACTTTAACTCAAATGTATTTACTTCTTGAGAAGTGATATTGTATTCCAACCTTCATTAGAATGGAAGCCGCTCTACTAACAGAGGCCAGGGTTACTATCAATCAGTCATTCAACAGACATTTCTAAAGTGCTGACTATGTAACAGGCACTATGCTAAGCATAAAAAAAGACAAAAGAGAGACCTCAAGGAGAGTACAGTCTAATGGGAGAGACAACATGCAAGCAAATACATACAAAGCAATCTATAAAAAGGATAAATAAACCATTATTAACAGAGGGAAGGCACTGGAGTTCAGAGGGGTTGGGGTAGGAAGAAAAATTTAGAAAACAGAATTAGCTCAAAGACCTTAATCTCATCAGAGTGGGCTCAAAGGAGGGAATAACACTCACATCCAATGGGGAGGAGTAATCTATCCAACCCTGGAGGAAAGTAAGAGGGGAAGGGGATAAGGAGGGAAGGGTGAAAGAAGGGAGGGTTGAGCAGGGGAGGGGACAGTCGGAAGTAAAACACTTCTGAGGAGGAATAGGGTAAAAAGATAGAAAATCGAGCAAATATCATGGGAAGGAAAGAGGGTGGAGAGAAATAGTTATGATGATTGACTATAATGGCAAAATGCATGGTACCTACTTTGCTGGGCTATTGTGAAGAAAATTCTTTGTCAAGTTTAAGGTACTATATAAAAGTTATGATGAACAGGATGCTATCAGAAAAGCCTGGAAAGGCCCACATGAACTGAAGCAGAGTGAAATGTACTGTATACAAAATAACAGCAATAGTGTAAGATGATCTGCTGGGAAGAACGGGGTTGTTTTCAGCAAGGCACTGATCCAATATAACCTTGAAGGACTTATGAAAATTGCAATCCATCTACAGAGAAAGAACTGATGGTATCTGAAAACAGAATGAAACACATTTTTTTTTCTTTGACAATTCCTTAATCTGAAGTTTTGTTTTTTAACTGTTTTCTCTCACAACCTGGCTAATGTGGGGATGTTTTCCATGACTACTTATGTATAACTGATATTAAATTGCTTGAGTTCTTGGGGGTAGGGGGTGGGAAGGGAGGGAGGAAGAGAATTTGGAACACAAAGTTTTAAAAAAATCGATGTCAAAATTTGTTTTTACATATATTTTGGAAAATAAAATTCTAAACAGAAACAAAAAAAGAGGGGCTTCCTGTGGAAGGTGGGATTTTAACTGGGACCTAAAGGAAGCCAGGGAGGTCATTAGTTGGATTAGAGGAGGGAGAGCATTGCAGGAATGGGGGGCAGCCAGAGAGAAGGATGGAGTGTCATTTACTATTTCTTTTGATCTCCCCATCTTGCCAAAGTACAATGCTGTAGATTACACTATAAGCTGTTGATTGCCTAATCATTGTTGTCTCGAAAGGACCATCAGATCAATCTTTTTCATTTACCATTTTGATTGCAATCTAAAGAGAAAACTAAATACAGCCCTTTGAGTTTTATTGATCTTATTATTATTTTTTTTTACTACAATGTCTGTTTCAGCCCTGCTAGACACTGCCTGGGGCAGCTAGGTAGCACAGTGAATAGAGCACCAGGCCTGGAGTTAAAGGAACCTGAGTTCAAATCTGCCAAAGTCTCTTATTAATTGTTGTTGTTTGTCCTTGGTTCTCAAAGAGGAGCATGACATTGGGGTGATGTCATGACTTGCATTGAATTGGATTTAAGTGAGGCAGGGCTGTCTTACAAGTTGTATGACCCTGGGCAAGTCACTTAACCCTGTTTACCTCAGTTTCCTCATCTGTAAAATGAACTGGAGAAGGAAAAGGCAAACCATGGCAGGATCTCTGACAAGAAAACTACAAATGGAGTCATGAAGAGCAGAATATGACAGTTAACAGACACTGCCCAACCATAAACCTGGATGTAAGTAATTAGGCTTATCTCTGTAATTAGAATCATTGGGGGGGGGGGGGGAACCAAATGAAGAAATACATTATTAGAACCAATGCCCAGGCTAGAAGGGCCCTGAGAAATCATGTACTCTGACTCCATCAATACGGATTTGAGAAATGAGACTCTGAGATTATAGAATCTCCCCAAGGGCACAGAGAAATCATACAACTTGTTCTAGGTCCTAAGTTCTAGACAAACAGTGTGAGAGACAGCACGGAATGGTGTTGGTGAGAGCCTGGATTTGTGGCACAGCAAGAGCAGTCAGGAGGCTGGTGGGATGGGGAGGAGCCCGGCAGCAAAAACCCTCATTTCTCTTGTTCCTATTCCTTCCTCATCCAAAGGGTGTATTTCATTTGAATCTGCAAACAAAAGTTTGCTTAAGAGCTTCTTCCATCACCCACTTCAACTCCAGAACTTATCGCTATTAAAAAAAGGAAGGGAGGTGGGACAGGGTCTATGTCTTTCCTCGGGTCTGACCTTCCCCACCGTGTGAGTGCCCCGCCCTGGACGTGGGGGTGTGGAGAAAGGCTGGTGCTGACGCAAGGAAGGGACACGCCCGTCTCTTCTAGGACAGGCCAGCCCGGTCCCAGTAAAGCTCATTTCTCTGAGGAAATGAATAGAAAAGGCAAGCACGGTCTTAACCTTGCTCACGGAAAAGAGAACTTGTATGGCTGTGGTATAAGGCTTTTGAGTCAGCGGGCATCTCATCTGAGAATATTGTGGTTGATTTTCAGAAACGAGAGACGAATTGGGTTTGTTTTGCTCCACTTCTTATTTGTTAACAAGGGAGGGCTTTTATTTGCGGGAAGATGTGGTGAGGAGGGAGTGAAATGCAACAGAAAAAGTGGGGAAAAAATCTACAAGGACAGAGACCAACTGGGCAGTATTAGCATTGTCGTATTAAGTTTCATGTACTTTTTTTTAAAAGCCAAGCTATAAGTAATAGAGATTCACAGTTTCATGGGCAATTCCTCCCCAACATCCCCCATTTTCTGTTATTTGATTATGGAAATATTAATTTTTAAAATATTTTTCAAGTTCCTAATTTTTAAAAAAATTGTGGTAATCTGATTTGGCATGTGTGTAGTCATTCAGCATTATAACACAAGATATTTGTGAAAAGACATGAAAAACAAGACCAAGAAATATGAGAATAAATTCATCCATCCATTCATTCAACATTTATAAACGTGCCTACAATGCTGCAAGAATCTTTACCGCTCATTTCACAAGGAAGTCACACCGCAGGGAGATGTTGGGTAACCATCTCCTGTATGACCAGTTCATGCCCCGGTTTGGGGCAGGCTGGTGACATGTCCTTGGGACCTGCTGAAAGGCACATTTTCATATAGTTCCTGAACTAGCACCTGTTTCTGGGGTGACCAAAAGACTAAACTACCATATAATCAGAAATGCAGGCTTCTCCCTAAGTGGTAGAAGCTAGGAGTAATCTAATTCCCCTCCCCACACCTTCTGTGGGGCAGCTAGGTGGCCATAGTGCATAGAGTGTTGGGCTTGGAATGAGGAAAGCATCTTCCTGAGTTCAAATCTGGCCTTGGGCACTTACTAGCTATATGACCCTGGGTGAGTCACTTAATGATGTTTGCCTCAGTTCCTCATCTATGAAATGAGCTGGAGAAGGAAATGGCAAACTACTCCAGTATCTTTGCCAATAAAACCCCAAATGGGGTCACAGAGAGTCAGACACAATTCAACAACAAAAATTCCTCCCCTTCCCTTAAAAAAAAACACACTGGACTTTGTTGACTTTCCACATCCCCCAAATAAGAGCCACCTCTGAATATTTATGTCTGTACTGGCTAGGTCTCTTTAGGCTTAGAGGTCTCTGAGTCACAGAGAAAGAAATATAGTCCAATCACACACAGGAAGTATCTAGATATTAAATGGAACCAGCTGAGCTGGAAGAAATCATAGAGATTATCTGGTCTGTGTATCTCATTTTACAGATGGAGAACCTAATATCTACAGTCACACAGCTAGTTTCAGTAACAGAAGCAACACTTAAGTCCAACAAGCCCTCTACAACATCATTATTGAAATTAACAGTGACTTTTAATCAGTCCTTCATGTATATGAGCATCTTAAATATTTCCCCTCATTTCTTGTTTTCCACAAGGCACTTTCCTGCAAGATTAAGAACTGTAAGTGTTTGTGAAATAAACTCAAACAGTTGAAAGGTTGAAGGTCTAGATGTTAGCATCCCTTTTTTTTTTTTAAGGATATCCGATAGAAGGGAAGGCTAAAAGCAGATTGAATGATAATGTTGAGCTTTATAAAGGAATATTTTTTGGGTGAGGATAATCATCTATTTTCCTTCTCCCCTGAGAACAAGAAAATTGACATAAACTAAAATAAGAACCTTAAATTGGATCTTGTGAGAATGTTCCAGTGACAGGCCTGTGTGATTCTGAAGTGCTTTCCCAAGGGAGTCTGGGGAATTCTCTTTTCTGGAGATCTTCAAGAAAATGCTAGTTATTTCTTTGGGAGAGCAAACCACCAAGAAGGAGCACCTTCCCTCTTTCCTATGATGATACATGAACATAGTAGCATTTGTCCATTCAGGATTGAGGCAAAAAACATGTGGCTTAGGATGAATTGAGTGAAAGGTAGTATGGCATAAGTGCATTGAGGACTCAGGATAATGGCCCATCTCAAGGCCCATCTCTGCCCACCTAGGGAAGTCACTTGATCTCTCAATGCCCTGGCAAGTCTCTAAGACTATAAATTGCAGACACTTCTGCCCACATCCCTTGGTAGATAGTTTTCCTCTCTGGCAACTCTCCACACCAATTAAATTGCTATTGTAGGGTTTTTTTTTTCTTAAAGTGGATTAACCCCTTTAAAAAATAGCAATCTAAACGATCTTTCTCCAACCAAGCTGGGTTTTTGTTTTTGTTGTTATTGTTCTTCTTAATCATTGCTTTGTTTTTGAAGAGGACCGAAGACATCAAGGGGGTCAGAGAAAGGACCCACATAGTCCTTATATGATCTTTTAGCTTTCCTCTGTTTCTTCATCTGTTCAAAAGTATTGGTTGTAATAGTTGATCTACACTCAAAATATGTAGTGCTTCCTTTTTTCCTTGTGGTTTGTGCCTAGAGTTACCAATAGACATTGATTATGAGTCACATAGACTTCAAGAACTAGGTGATCCTAGAAATAAATGATCCAGGCCATCTCTCCTCATTTTACAAGTAAGGAAATGGAAGCCAAGAGAGTTGACTTGCCCCAAAGGGCCAAGACTAGATGCCAGGTCTCTTGGCTTCAAGCCAAGCTCCACTTCCATAAGACCATAAAAAGGAAACCACCTGTAATAATAACTGACATTTATAGAACTCTTTAAAGTTCACAGAGTACTTCATATTCCAAATATGGATTAACCTTGGAATCCAAGTAGTGCACCTTATTAGTGCACCTATTGGAAAGACCCAAATCTTAACCCAAGTGATTGATTTCAAAATCATTGAATTCTGTAAGCAAAACCATAGGTAAAAGATGGCTCTGAAAATTTGCAACTGTAGGAGCCAAATTTAATATGGGGAGAGTTAATTGGATGGTTTGACATAATATTGGGGTTCAGAAAATAATGAGGGACCTCTCCATCCAAAGTTTTCTCCCTTCCAAACTGCCTTTTTTAGTTATTTCTCCCAGGCCAATAAGAAAGGAGATTAACAGCCTCTTTTCCACAAACAAATCATGTTTTATTAATGGGAATAAAATATACAGCAAAGGTGAAATTAATTAAGCCAATGACAAGGGAATAGGGAAAGAGGAAAATGGATAAGCTTCCTGGCTCTAGCAAAGGCTAATGCAATCCCCAAACTTGCTTCCAGCTCAGCTAATTCAAAGAGCCAGACTTGTTTTTATTAACTCATTACCTGGGGTCTGTAGTTTCAATAGGAAACAACTGTGTGGCCTCTCAGCAGTCTGCTCCCGGAAGCTCACCTACAGGAAAAGATCGGCTCCCCTCAACAAGCGTTCCTTTTTCTACTTTTACTCTCCCTCCCCCAAAAGGGAGGTCCTTCATGCTGGATGTGGAGAGTGGTTCCCCTGCTGACATCAGCAGCATGTGTCACTCAGAGCAGACCAGGTATGGCCCATATCCAATCATCCCTAGCTGGTTTCCCAAACAGTACGATCATTCAGGTGGGACCCCTAGGCATCTGCCAAATTCCATTATTTTATCACACATCCAAGAGCTGTGCAACCTTTATCATGCCCTTGAAAAAAATAGTTGGAAAGAAGTATCTTACCCTTAACAAATATTGGTGAAATGCAATCAAATAGTTATTTTTTTGAAAAAAATAATGAAAACAGGGGCAGCTAGATGGCACAGTGCCCTGGAGTCAGGAGGACCTGAGTTCAAATGTGACCTCAGACACTTGACACTTACTAGCTGTGTGACCATGGGCAAGTCACTTAACCCCAATTGCCTCACTAAAAAAAAATAATAATAATTTAAAAAAAATAATGAAAACAAAACAAGAACAGCAACCACCACCCATATTTCTATAGCACTTTCAGGCTTATAAAGAATTTTTCCTCTCAAGGTCACATGGCTTACAGGAATTTCCCAGGAAATCAAGGAAATCCAGAATTTCAAACACAAAAACCATTTATTAGGCACCTACAATATGTCAAGCAGTGTGCCTAAAAAAACAAACAAAAAAAACAGAACAAAACTCAAATAGTTCCTGCCTTCAAAGAGCTTACATCCTATCAGAGAATGAATAGGCAATTTTAAAGGAAGGAGTAGAAAGTTTACCAGCAAAGTCAGGAAAGTTTTCATGTAGAAGGCCATGTTTAAGCCAAGTTTTGGAGGAAACAAGGGAATCTTAGAGCCAGAAGAAAGAAGAGAGTGCATTCCAGGTATGGGAAACAGCCAGTATAAGGCAGAGATGGGAAATGGGATGCCATGTTGGAGGAACATTAAAAGCCCAGTTTAACTGACCATTGAGTGGTGAAAGGAGAGTAATATATAATAAAGAGAATTTGGGACAAACTTGTGAAGGTCTTTAAACACCATATAAGTTTATATTTGATCCTCGAGGCAATAGGAAGCCATTGGAGTTTACTAGGTAGGGGACTGACATGGTCAGACTTGCTCCTTGGGAAATAATTTTCACAGCTGTGTGGAGGATGGATTGGAGAGAGGAAAGACTTAAATCAGAGGGACCAATGAGGAGGCTATTGTGACACAGGGAAGAGATGATGGGGGCCTGAACCTGGGTGGTGGCTATTTGAGTAGAGAGAGGAATGAATATGAGATATGTATAGATAAAAACAATGGAATTTGGCAAATGACTGCAGATGTGTGGTGAAGGAATATGAGAAGTTGAGGATGACACCAAGGATATGAAATGATTGACTAGAAAGATAGTAATGTCCTCACCAGTTATAACAAAGTTTGGAAAAAATATTGGATTTGGTAGGAAAGATACTGAGTTCTGTTTTGAATGTGTTAAGTTTGAGACATTTCCAGGATGCCCATTTTGAAATGTCTAAATGATAATTAGTGATGAAGGGTGACTGGGGGGAGAGATGAATTGAATATATAGATCTGAGAATCATTTGCAAAGAAATAATACTTAACTCTATGGAAGCTGATGGAGTCACAAAGTAAGGGGGTTTATGGAGAGAAGAGAGTCAAGGGCAGAGCCTTAGGTATACCCATATTTGTAGTACTTGATAAAGACAATGAAACAGCAGAGATAGAGAAGGAATAATCAGACAGGCAGGAAGAGAATGAAGTATAAACGAAAATCTAGAGAAGGGAAAATGGGGTTGAGAAAGACCCAAGGAAGAGAGAGACTGGAGGTTACAGTGAGGACAAAGAACAGATTTAGGAGCAGTAAGGCATACAAAGCTATAGAATGATAGGAAGTTATGATCAGATAAAGGAATACCAGAATTTTTTTTTTAACCACTTGTGGTTGAAGGTCAGATCAAGAGTGTTACCATGTCTGAGGTAGAGTAGAAGAGTGTCATGGGAGTTGAAGGAACTAGGAAGTGAGGATGTTTGAAGTAACCTCAAGAAGTCCCTTAATAAATGAGCAGGAGGGGCAGCTAGGTGTCGCAGTGCATAGAGCACTGGCCCTGGAGTCAGGAGGACCTGAGTTCAAATCCAGCCTCAGACCCTTAACATTTACTAGCTGTGTGACCCTGGGCAAGTCACTTAACCCCAATTGCCTGGCCAAAAATAAATGAATGAATGAATGAATGAATGAATGAATGAATGAATGAATGAATGAATGAATGAATGAATGAATAAACAAACAAACAAACAAACAAATAAATAAATAAATGAGCAGGAACTGCAGTGGAGTAAGTCGGTCAATCAAGAAGAATGGATTAAGCATTTACTTTGTTTCAGGCACTATGCTAAACACTGGAGGAGGGAACGTGGGAAGTAGAGTAGGTACAAAATGAGACAAAGATAAAAACAGCCCTTGCCCTCCAGAATCTATCATGTGGGACGTGGGGCTGGGTGTTGGGAAAAATATGTAAAGAAATCGGCACACACAGAGAAGATGGAAGGTCATTTTGGAGAGGGAGGCTCTAGCAACTGGAAGGGACCCTGAAAGACCTCCTGAAAATGATGAGATTTGAGCTGAACCAAGGAAACCAGGAATTCTAAGAGGCAGAGGCGAAGAAGGAGAGAGCATTCTAGGCAGCCAGTTTAAAGGCACAGAAATAGAAGGTGAACTGTTATGTGGAAGGAACAGACAGTGTGTAAGTAGATGATCAATCATGTGGTGGGGAATAAAGTGGAAGGAGATGATAAAGATCAGGGTAAATTGTAAAGGGCTTTAAATGCAGTGGAAGATAATGAGCCAGATACTTAAGTCCTTGAGAAGGGAAAGCAAATGATTTGGGAGTTTGGTGGATGATTACAGCTAGAATCTAGATTACATGATAAATTAAGATAGAGTCAATCCCAAGGGATATGAACCCAGGATTCCTAGTTCCAATGCCCTTTCTTCATCACTGATGAAATCACCAAATAAGAGGATATGATAAAGACAATGAAACAGCAAAGGAGACTGAGGAGTGGACAGGGAGGAGGAGAACCAAGAGAAATTGCCTCTCACTGAAAAAAAAGCAAAAACGATGTTAACTATGCCCTTGTATAATTTACTTTAAGGGAAAAAGGAAGGAGAATTTTGAAGGAATAGATCCCATTGTATTTTGCCCTAGTCAGATCCCATTTGGAGTATTGTGCCTACCTCTGGGAACCTGTGTTAAAATTGTATCTTGTTCTTGAAGCCACCCCCATGCCCAGTTAGTATAGTAAACTTATAGTATAAAGTAACAATAGCGGGAAGATTCTAAAGGAGAACCTAAAAGTCACTTACAGACTACCCCATAGATCAAAGGAGCATACTGGTTATTTGCCAGACTGTATCACATGTTAACTAAAAGTCACATCCTGATACTATGTGCAAAATCAGGGAAGGTCACCTAAATCTTGTCATTAGGGCATTTTGGTCCTCCTAACTGCCATGCTCTATAAGCCTTAGATAAGCTCCAGACATCTGCAGTGAGATCAGCAGAACACAAATATTGCTAATAACTTTGAGATGCTATGGATGTTAATGAATTAACCTTAAGTTGTATGGTGAAGAGTTAATCTGGCCCCCACTAATACCCCATAAAAATGAAACTGCCAATCTCCTTCCCCCTGAATACTCTTCCATCTCATAGGGGTTCAGAGGGGTTAACTGACTTGCCCATGGTCATTCAGGAAAAAAACACCACCACAAACTCGAATTCAAATTGAAGTCCCTTTGACTCCAAATATAGCAGTCTTTCTATTGTAAAAAGTTTCCTTGGAAAACCAATTGCTCAGTAATGTAAATATATTGATTTGATATTGGAATTAGTTCTCAAAACTTTTTTTAAAGCTGCACAGACATTTTTTCTCTGCTATTGGATTTAAAAAAAAACCCCTCCTATTTTCAGTTTTAAGAATTTTAAGAATACACATCAAACTGCATTCCATGAGTCTAATATAAAGCATGCTTTTTTAACATTCCAAAACCCTCCTCAGCAGGATGACTGGTTCAGGAAAAAAGCAAAAACTTACTCCAAAGAAAGTAGATGTTTTTTGCCTCATATGGTCATAGTATACTAGAATATTCCTTTCTTGAAAACATAAACATAAATCTTTGCAGTCTGTGAGCTTTCTAAGTTTCAGTGAACTTAAATGCTATGTAAGGTGCTCAAACATTTTGTTTCTTGTAGCCAAACCAACAAATTAGAAATTAAGGATGGTTCAGAAAAGTTGAGATCTAGTGGCATCCATGCTGGTTTGTACTGTTTATCTGAAACAATCAATTATAGTTCCTTAACCTTAGTTTGCCTCAGTTCCTTCTACTGTAAAATGAGAATGATAGAACCTACAGGGTTATTGTGAACATCAAATGAGATAATATTTGTTCAAAATCATTTAGCACAGTGCCTGGCAAATAGTAGGCACTTCATAAATGTTTATTTCCACTTTTCCCTTTATCTGAGAGCATATATTCCTCTCAGTATTGAATTTAAGATGTGGAATTTTGACTTAGGTTTTTTTTTTTTTTTTTTGCTGGGCAATTGGGGTTAAGTGACTTGCCCAGGGTCACACAACTAGTAAGTGTTAAGTGTCTGAAGCTGGATTTGAACTCAGGTCCTCCTGAATCCAGGGCCGGTGCTCTCTCCACTGCACCACCTAGCTGCCCCCCTTGACTTAGTTTTAATGTACAGGGTGAGCCAAAAGGCACGATGTTTTAATAACTTTTTTAAAATTATTTTTTCTTTATGATTCGCCATTTATGAGATTTGATTTTTCACACATAATATAAATTTATTTCTTATATATACTGTATATGATGCTATTTTATTATAAATTAAGAACAAAATAAAGGAATTATTAAATATTGAAAGCCCTTTGTGACTTTTGGCCCACCTTGTATAAAAGAAAAATGGCATCATATACTGGACAAGTTTTACACTTTGTGTGTGTGTGTGTGTGTGTGTTTTGGTATCTGTGTGTACATGGGAATGTTATTGATATGGTTAGCCTTATCACACAACTGTCTCCTTTTGTCAAATGAGTGGGATGCTCTGGCTCTTCCTGAGTTCAAATCTGGCCTCAGACACTACTGAGTGAACCTGGCCAAGTCATTTAACTCTGCCTTAATTCCCCTTCTGTAAAATGGGCTAGAGAAGGAAATGGCAAACTACTCCAATACTTTGCCAAGAAAACCTCAAATGACTGAATAACATGAAACACAGCAACACAACATAACTGACTCTTGACTGAACAACAACAAAAATAATTTCAAAACACACCAAAAGAAAGAAATAGCAGAGGGAGAACCACGATGGTGGACAAAAGGCAGCAATTTGCCTGAGCTCTCCCCCAAACCCCTCCAAACACCTTTAAATAATGCCATAAAATAATCATTGGAGCAGCAAAACCCACAGAAGGATGGGCTGAAATAATTGTCTAGCCCAAAACAACTTAGAATGTTGGTAGGAAAGGTTTGTCACACCTGGGTGAGAGTGGAGCACAGTCCAGCACAGGAGGGTCTAGTGCAGATTAGGCCCCAGCAAACTAGGAGCAGGCCTTGGGAGCTACTAAATGAGCAGTGGCAGTGACTGCTCCCAGGGCTCTCAGCCTTCCCTCAAGGAGGAGATTACAGGGGTCTCTTTGCTAGCACTGAGACAAGACTCTGTTGCTTTGTTCATACTCAGTTTCCAGTCTCAGTCCCAGGTGACAGTCCCAGGATGAGAAGCAGCACACCAGAGCTTGCAGCTACTGTAGAGCAGGGACCCTCCTCACAGTTCCAGGGCAGAAAAGAGGGATTGTGGTTGCTCACAGACCAGAGCACAGGCCAGGAGAGTAGCAAACACACCTCTCCTTAGATCATACCACTTTGGAAGAACTGAAAAACTACAGGTCCCTAGGAATATTGCTGAAAATAGCAGCACAAAACACTTGAAGCTTGGGACAATGGGCCCTCCACCTTAGAAGCAGAACCCTACCTTAACAAAAGGTTAAAAGTCAAGAAATAGGCTGAGAAAATGATCAAACAACAGAAAAAAATTCTGACCGTAAAAAGTTATTATGATGACAAGGAAGATGAAAACACACTCAGAAGAAGATAACAAAGTCAAAGTTCTGTGGTAAAAAAATGGAAGTTTTAGCTGAATCATTTGAGAGTTGAGCGCATGCTACTGAAGCGGCTTTTAAAGGACCTCCCTTTTGGGGGTAGAGACTGCGACGAACTTCTGGCACGCCAGCTTAAAACTGAGGGAGGAATGAAGTTTGCTCCCTCTCTGGCTTTTTAATTTAGCTGTGGTGGCATGTTTGGTGTTCGGTACTGGTTCTCAGCATGGCAGGCAGTTTGGGATTCGGTGAATTTTATAAAGGAACATAGACTAAGCTTAGATCTAAGATTATTCATTTGTATTTCTACTTTCCTATTTCCCTAATTGTTATCACCTTTTGTTGTCTAATTAATTTCCAAACAATAAAAACTAATCCCTCACTGATTAAAGCTCAGAGGCTTCTTTTTCTTAGTGGTCTGGGTGATATATAAGGGAAAAGTTAAAGGGGGAGTTTAATGCTTGTATATCCAATTTTAAATCTCATAGTTCCTACATTCAAAGCCTCCAAGAAAAATATGAATAGATCTTGATCCATACATAGAAGGGCTCAAAAATACTTTGAAAATAAAGTAAGAGGTAGAGGAAAAATTGGAAAGAGAAATGAGAGTGGTCCAAGATAATCACCAAAAAAAGAATCAACAATATACTGAAGAAAATAATACCTTAAAAAACAGACTAGGGGGGCAGCTAGGTGGCACAGTGGATAGAGCACCAGCCCTGGAGTCAAGAGGACCTGAATTCAAATCCAGCCTCAGACACTTAACGCTTACTAGCTGTGCGACCCTGGGCAAGTCACTTAACCCTAATTGCCTCACCAAAAAAACCCCAAAACCCAACAACAACAGACTAGGTCAAAGGATAAAAGAGGTACAAAAAGGCAATGAAGAGGAAAAACACCTTGAAAAGCAGAATTGGCCAAATGGAAAAAGAGGAATAAAATCTCACTAAGGAAAATAATTCCTTAAAAATTAGAATTGAGGAAATGGAGGCTATTGACTTTGTGGGAAATCAAGAAGAAAAAAACAAAAAGAAAACCAAAGGAATGAAAAAAAAATAGAAGACAATGTGAAATAAATATCTCATTAGAAAAACAACTGACCAGGAAAATAGATCCAGAAGTGATAATTTAAAGATTATTGGACTACCTAAAAGCCATGATCACAAAAAGAACCTAGACATCATCTTTTAAGAAGTTATCAAGGAAAACTACCCTGATGTTCTAGAACCAGAAGGGAAAAATAGAAATAGAAAGAATCTATTGATTATCTCCTGAAAGAGATCCTAAAATGAAAACTCCCATGAATATTATAGCCAAATTCCAGAGCTCCCAGGTAAAGGAGACAATATTGCAAGCAGTCAGTAAGAAACAATTCAGATATCAGGGAGCCACAGTCCAGATGACAGAAGATTTAGGAGCTTCTACTTTAAAGGATTGGAGAGCTAGGAATATGATATTCTGGAGGGCAACGGAGCTGGGATTGCAACCACGAATCACCTAACCAGCAAAACTAAGTATAATCTTTCAGGGGGGAAAATAGGTATTCAGTAAAAGAGAGGACTTTCAGGCATTCTTAATGAAAAGACCACAGCTGAATAGAAAATTGGATGTTCAAATACAAGACTTGAAAGAACCATAAGAAGGTAAACAGGAAAGGGAAATCATAAGGGATTGAATAAGGTTAACTGTTTATATCCTACATAAGAAAATGATACTTGTAAATCCTATACATTTTCTCATTATTAGGGCAGTTGGAAGGAGTATTAGGGCAGTTGGTATAGACAGAGGGCACAAGTGTGATTTGAATATGAAGGGATAATATGTAAAAAAATAAAATTAAATTAAGGGGTGAGAGAGGAATGCACTAGGAGAACTGGAAAGGGAAAAGTGGAATGGGGTAAATTATCTCACATAAAAGAGGCAAAAAAAGCTTTTACATTGGAGGGGAAGATGGGAGGTGAGGAGGAATGAGTGAACTTTACTCTCAAAAGAACTGGCTAAAAGAGAGAATAATATAAACATTCAATTAGTTATAGAAATCTATCTTACCCTGCAGGAAAGTAGGAGAGGAAGGGGATAAGAAAAGGGGAAGGTGATAGAAGGGAGAGCAGATTGGGGGAGAGGGTAGTCAGAAGCAAAACACTTTTGAGGAGGGATAGGGTAAAAGGAGAGAGAGAATAGAATAAATAGGGTGTGGGAATAGGATGGAGGAAAATACAGTTAGCAATAATAACTGTGAAAAAAATTTTTGAAGCAAGTTTCTCTGATAAAGCCTCATTTCTCAAACATATAGAGAACTGAATCAAATTATGAAAATAAGAGCTGTTCCCTAATTGAGAAATGATCAAAAGATATGAACAGTTTTCAGATAAAGTAATCAAAGTTACCTATAGTAATATAAAAAAATGCTCTAAATCACTACTGATTGGAGAAATGCAAATCAAAACAATTCTGGGGTACTACCTCATACCTATTAGATTGACTAGGTTAGGTAGGTGGCACAGTGGATAGAACATTCTCCCTGGGAAGATCTGAGTTCAAATCTTACCTCAGACACTTACTAGCTGTGTGACTCTGGGCAAGTCATTTAACCCCAATTGCCTTAAACATCTGGGACCATCTCCAGTCATATATATATATATATATATATATATATATATATATATATATATATATATATATATATGTATATATATATATGTGTGTGTGTGTGTGTGTGTATCATGCCACTGGACCCAGATGGGTCTGGAAGACAGAGTGAAGTTGGTGACCCTGCACAGACCTTCCTCTCTTAAATCAAATTCAGTGCAAGTCAGAACATCAGCCCCAATGTCATGGTCTTCTTCAAGAATGAAGGACAAATAACAATGACAATTAGATTGACTAATAGGACAGAAGAGAAGAATGACAAATATTGAAGGGGATGTGAGAAAATGAGATATTAACACACTGTTGGTGGAGTTATTAACTGATTCAACAATTCTGTAGAGCAATTTGGAACTATGACCAAAGGGCTATAAAACCATGCATATCCTTTGACCTAACAATACCACTACTAGGTCTGTATCTAAAAACAGATAATAAACAAAAAGGGAAAGAACCTATAATGTACAAAAATTTTTTATAGCAGCTCTTTTCTGGAGGTAAGTAATTGAAAATTGAGGGAATGGCTGAACAAATTGTGGTATGTGATTATGATAGAACACTACTGTGCCATAAGAAATGATAAGCAAGATTCTCTCAGAAAAACCTGGAGAGACTTACATGAGCTGATGCAAAGTGAAATGCACTGTGTACAAAGGAACAGCTGCTGTGAATGACTTAGCTATTCTCAGCAATACAATGATCCAAGAGAACTCTGAAGAACTTATGATGAAAAATGCCATCCATACCCAGAGAAAGTACTGATGGAGTTTGAATACAGATTGAAACATACTTTTTTAAAACTTTCTTTATTTTTCTTGAGGATTTTTTGGGCTGTGTTTCTTTTCACAACATGACTAATATGGAAATGTTTTTCATGACTACTATACATGTATAACGTATATCAAATTGCTTATCTTCTCAATGACTGGAGTGGGGGGAGGAAGGGGAAGAATTTGGAACTCAAAGGTGGTTTTTGTTGTTTTTTTGTTGTTGTTTTGTGAGGCAATTGGGGTTAAGTGACTTGCCCAGGGTCACACAGCTAGTAAGTGTCAAGTGTCTGAGGCTGGATTTGAACTCAGGTTCTCCTGAATCCAGGGCCAGTGCTTTATCCACTGCGCCACCTAGCTGCCCCTCAAAGGTTTTAAAAAAAAAAAGTTAAAAGTTGTTTTTATATGTAATTTGGGGAAAACAAAATACTAAAATATTTTTTAAAAGAAAAAAAAATTGCATCAATCTACCAGATCCCTCAGTGTTTCCAATGATCAAGTCACAGATACTTAGCATTCTTCATTCCAAACTATGGTATTCTTTGCCATGACAATGAAATCTAACATAAAATGATTTTCTATAAAAGGCATGACTTCAAGACATTCTTATAAACAATGTTAAGTGATGATTACTTGGATACACTAATGGATGTATCATTTATTGGTGTGGATATGTTCATAAATCTCCAAGAAAGATCTGTCAAATGAATGGGAGGTCCCCTGTCTCTCTCTTGGCATATCCATCTGTTGTCTTTTTCTTACTATATGACTGACCCATTTCCTTTCCTGGTTCTATGTTTCTCCTCAATAATATCTTTCCTTCACTTCCCACATGCAAGTTACTTTTACCAATGTGCTACAGCCCACTCAGGCATTTTCCCATCTTTCCTTATTTGGCTGGTTATAACTTTTGATTCTTTCAAAAGTGTGATGTACAATGCCATGCAGCATTGCCATAAGAATAATAGTGAAAGATGGGCATAGCCATATGCCATCGCTTAAAACAGCTCCACAATTTCCCAAATGCTATCCAGTCTGATCTTTTCCTCCTACTCATGTCTGGAAATAATGGTATTTTAAAAATGAAACAATATCCTGATTCTCCCATTGAAGTCACACAGGGTAAAAGACTGTGTCCTGAAGTTTTGTGAGGAGACTATTTCTGATTTAAATTTAAAGTTATTTGTATTCTGAAATTAACAGACATTTTTTCTTTTGGACAGGGCAATGAGGGTTAAGTGACTTGCCCAAGGTCACACAGCTGGTAAGTGTCAAGTGTCTGAGGCCAGATTTGAACTCAGGTCCTCCTGAATCCAGGGCTGATACTTTATCCACTGTGCCACCTAGCTGCCCCCTTAACAGACATTTTAAAGGGGCATTTCCATATATGTTGGCAGCTAGGTGGCACAGTGGATAGAGTGCCAGTGGAAGACTCATCTTCATGAGTTTAAAACTAGCTTCAGACACTAGTTCTGTGACCCTGGGCAAGTCACTTAAACCCGTTTTCCTCAATTCCTTGTCTGTAAGAGGAGCTAGAGAAGGAAATAGCAAACCACTCCAATATCTTAGCCAAGAAAACCTCAAATAGGGTCATAGAGAGTCAGACACCACTGAAATAACTGAACAACAACAACAACAACAAAAGTCAGGACTTCTTTCTGGTTTCTTTGACAACTTAATCCATTTTGTCTTTTCACCAACTATCTTTCCCCAAATTCATTTACCAGCTGCATGACGTTTCCCGTATTTGGGTTTTTGCCTGTGAAAAGATACACCCTTTAGTACATGAAGTACCAGGAGTTTCCTGTCTGACTGGCTATTTTCTAGGAATCTGCATACTTGGTAATGAGTAGGGTTAGTTGGAAGATCAAATCTCACCCTGCTTCTAGGCTGCTTAGATGCTTAAAAAGGGAAACCTCATCAGGGGCTGGGGGTGGGGGTATGGGGCTATTTCATGGGGGGGAAAAGCAAAGAAAAATTCATGTTTAATGATGAACCTCTGACTTTTATA
Source organism: Dromiciops gliroides (assembly GCF_019393635.1). Classification (NCBI taxonomy): domain Eukaryota; kingdom Metazoa; phylum Chordata; class Mammalia; order Microbiotheria; family Microbiotheriidae; genus Dromiciops; species Dromiciops gliroides. The sequence continues at coordinate 401,609,963 of NC_057861.1, forward strand.
GAAAAGCCTTAAATTTGGTAAAGTGTTTAATACACATCTCATTTGAGCCTCAGAGCAACCCTGAGAGGTAGGATTTGGGTTGGGGGAGTGTAAAGAGGGCACTGATATAGGGAACTTCCATGTGAAGAAACTCCATCTACCTATAATGGTTGCCTGCTTTGCAAATTACAATCTTGTAGGGTTTCCCTTCTCCCCTTGCCCCCAGGATCCTCCCACCCTCAGAAATGGAGACACACTGGTCTAAGTGACGTTCCCAAGGGGGATACAGCTGTCAAGTGACTGAGTCAGGATTCAAATCCTGGTGTCACCTGATTCCAAGGACAGACAGCCCACTTTCTTCTCCAGCATGCTGCCTCTGAGATCAGTGCCCTGGAATTCTGACAGCCATATTTAACATACTAAACAGAAATCAGGATAAGTACTGTCCTTCTGTAAGCATGTAATCCTAACTATAAAGGAATGATGAATGGATTTTTAGAAATATTGATGTTATTCTTATAATGAAGTAAGTTTAATATATGGAGACTAGAGGAGGTTTTCATTCATTTTGAATTCTTGTTTCTTTTTGGAGTCTCCAAGTTTTGTACTGCCATTATTTCTAGGGTGGGGTTTTGCCCTGAGAAGTTCTGCAGTAATAATAATTATAGCTCACTTTTACATCGCTTTTTAAAGTGTATAGAGCACTTTTTTCACTTTAGCTTTTTTTTTTCTTTTCAGGTCAGTGAGGGTTAAGTGACTTGCCCAGACTCACACAGCTAGTAAGTGTCAAGTGTCTGACGTCAAATTTGAACTCAGGTCCTCCTGAATCCAGGGCCGGTGCTTTATCCACTGTGCCACCTAGCTGCCCCCCTGAACTGCTTCTTTTAAATCTCCTTTGTTGTGTCTTTGTCATCTTCCAATAATGAGATAATATTTGTAAAGCACTTACTACAGTACCTGATGCAGCCCAGGCTTAATAAATGATTGTTCCCTTCCCTCCCACTAACGTGTGTATGTCCTGGGATCTCTTTTCTATATAAGCTTCCTTAGAGATCTTACCAGCCCCCATGAGTCCAATTATCATCTCTTTGTAGATTACTACCAAATCTCTATCTCCATCCTGATTTCCCTCCTGAAATTCTAATCTTGTATTGCTGACTACCTTCATTTAAATGCCCAGTAAGCTTCTGTACAAAATAGAACTCATTGTATTTTCCTTTATCTCATCAATGATAAAGCTACCCATTTCTATTTATGGAACTAATTAATCAATCAACAAGTATTTATTGAGGCTTTACTATGTGCCAGGCAATCTATCTATCTATCTATCTATCTATCTATCTATCTATCTATCTATCTATCTATCTATCTATCTATCTATCTATCTATCTGCCTACAGATGGCTCAGTGGAGAGAATGCTGGGCCTGGAGTCAGGAAGACCTGAATCGAAGTCTGGTCTCAGACACTTACTAGCTGTGTGACTACACATACACATACACAAATACATAAATACATACATACATACATACATAATATGTATATATATATATAAAGAGAGAGAGTCTTTTTTTTTTTTTTTGTGGGGCAATGGGGGTTAAGTGACTTGCCCAGGGTCACACAGCTGGTAAGTCTCAAGTGTCTGAGGCCATATTTGAACTCAGGTACTCCTGAATCCAGGGCTGGTGCTTTATCCACTGTGCCACCTAGCTGCCCTGAGAGTCTTTTGAAATGCCATATATTTAATGTCTCAAAGTGAAATTTTTATGCAGAGATTAATTCAGAACCATTCCAGGTAAAATACATAACTCTGTGTGTGTGTGTTTGTGTGTGTGTGAGCACACGCTTGTGTGGTGGGTAGAGGATTGCGAAATGTTGAGTGGATTGAGGAAGGTATATTTCAGGGCTATACAATTAGATAAAATATGAAACTACTTTTTGGTAATTCTAGTTAATCTGCCACCACTTATGATACTTGGAGGATTTCAGCTGTACCCTGGCAGGGACAACTTTCAAAAATACTTCATTAGCTATGTTTGTGAAAAATTGATTTTTTAAAAGAGTTCATTTATATATATATATATATGTGTGTGTGTGTATGCATATATATGCACATATAAAGCTATGTATATGCACATACATAAACACATGCATATATGCACGCAAATACATACATGCATATGTATATATACATACATACATATGTAGAAAGCTATACTTAAGCTCATCCTTAAAGAAAACCAGGGATTCTAAGAGTTAAAGGCAAGGAGAAGGTACATTCCAGTATGGGGGACAGCCAAAGCAAAAGCAGAGAGGTGGGAGATGGATTGTCATGTATGGGAAAAAATTAAAAGGCCAGTGTGATGGGAAGTAATGTCTACTAAGTCTAGATTTAAAAAACCAAATAGGATTTTATGTTTTCTCCTCGAGGTAATAGAAGTAACTGGACTTTATTGAGTTCTGGGACACGAGGGGTGGGTAGTTGAGAGTCAGATGTGTACTTTAGAAAAATCGATTTGATAGCTATGTGGTGTATAGACAAAGGAGAGACATGAGTTAGGGTAATCAACAAGGATGCTAGTGCAATGGTCCAAGAGAGAAGGGCTAAGGGCCTAAGCTAGGGGGATGACTGTGTTTTTTAAAAGAGTTAATTTATATGTATGCATGTATGTATACATATGTATGTGTATACACACACACATATACATACAACTAAAAAGCAGTCCCTTCCTTCAAGGCTACAAGACTCTTTTAGACAACAGTTCACATGAAAAAGAGCCCACAATCTGGAATTATCCACCTTATAAAATAGTGAGTTTTCTATCATTAGAAATATTCCAGGAACAATAATGAGACAACATACCAAAATCTATGGGATGCAGCCAAAGCAGTGCTTAGGGGAAAATTTATAGCTCTAAATGCTTACATGAATAAAAAAGAGAAAGAGGAGATTAATGAATTGGGCATGCAACTTAAAAAGCTAGAAAAAGAACAAATTAGAAATCCCCAATTAGATACTAAATTAGAGATCCTGAAAATCAAAGGAGAAATTAATAAGATTGAAAGCAAAAAAACTATAGAATTAATCAATAAAACTAAGAGCTGGTTTTATGAAAAAACCCAATAAAATAGATAAAATATTGGTTAATTTGATTAAAAAAAAGAAAGAAGAAAACCAAATTACCAGTATCAAAAACGAAAAAGGGGATGTTACCACCAATGAAGTGGAAATTAAATCAATAATTAGGAATTATTTTGCCCAACTGTATGCCAATAAATTTGACAATCTAAATGAAATGGATGAATATTTACAAAAATACAAACTTCCCAGGTTAACTGAAGAGGAAATAAAATCCTTAAATAAACCCATACTAGAAAAAGAAATTGAACAAGTCATTAATGAACTCCCTAAGAAAAGATCCCCAGGGCCAGATGGGTTTACGGGTGAATTTTACCAAACATTTAAAGAACAATTAATTCCAATATTATACAAATTATTTGGAAAAATAGGTGAAGAAGGAGTTCTACCAAATTCATTTTATGACACAAATATGGTGGTGATACCAAAACCAGGCAAAGCAAAAACAGAGAAAGAAAATTATAGAACAATTTCCCTAATGAATATTGATGCTAAAATCTTAAATAAGATATTAGCAAGGAGATTACAGGAAGTGATCACCAGGTTAATACACTATGACAAGGTGGGATTTAACCCAGGAATGCAGGGCTGGTTCAACATTAGGAAAATTATTAACATAATCAACCACATCAATAAGAAAACCAACCAAAATCTTATGATTATCTCAATAGATGCAGAGAAAGCTTTTGACAAAATACAACACCCATTCCTAATAAAAACACTGGAGAGTTTAGGAATAGGGGGAGCTTTCCTTAAAATAATAAACAGTATCTACCTAAAGCCATCAGCAAGTATTATATGCAATGGAGATAGATTAGAGGCCTTCCCAGTAAGATAAGGGGTGAAACAGGGATGTCCATTATCACCCCTATTATTTAATATTGTACTAGAAATGTTAGCTTTAGCAATCAGAAAAGAGAAAGGAATTAAAGGAATTAGAATAGGCAAGGAGGAAACAAAACTATCACTCTTTGCAGATGATATGATGGTATACTTAAGGAATCCTAGAGAATCAACTCAAAAATTACTTGAAACAATTAACAACTTTAGCAAAGTAGCAGGATATAAAATAAATCCACATAAATCATCAGCATTTCTATACATGACCAACAAAGTCCAGCAGCAAGAGATAGAAAGAGAAATTCCATTTAAAGTAACAGTAGATAATATAAAATACTTGGGAATCTACTTGCCAAGACAAACCCAGGAACTCTATGAACACAACTACCAAACACTCTTCACACAAATCAAATCAGATCTAAATAATTGGAAAGATATCAATTGCTCATGGATAGGCAGAGCTAATATAGTAAAAATGACAATTCCACCTAAATTAATTTACTTATTCAGTACCATACCAATCAGACTACCTAAAAATTATTTTATAGAGCTAGAAAAAATACTAACAAAATTCATCTGGAAAAACAAAAAATCAAGAATATCGAGGGAAATAATGAAAAAAAAATTCACAGGAAGGTGGGTTAGCGGTACCAAACCTGGAGCTTTACTATAAAGTGGCAGTCATCAAAACTATCTGGTACTGGCAAAAAAATAGGGTGGTAGATCAATGGAATAGCCTAGGCTCAGGAAATGCAGTAGTAAATGACACTAGTAATGTAGTGTTTGATAAACCCAAAGACTCCAGCTTCTGGGATAGGAACTCAGTATTTGACAAAAACTGCTGGGAAAACGGGAAGATAATATGGCAGAAATTAGGCATAGACCAACACCTTACACCTTATACTAAAATAAAGTCAAAAAGGATACATGATTTAGACATAAGAGGTGATACCATAGGTAAATTAGGAGAGAAAGGAATAGTTTACCTATCATATCTTTGGAAAGGAAAACAGTTTTTGACCAAACAAGAGATAGAGTATATTATAAAATGCAAAATGGATGATTTTGATTACATTAAATTAAAAATTTTTTGTACAAACAGAAGCAATGCATCCAAAATTAGAAGGGAAGCAGAAAGCTGGGAAACAATTTTTGAGGCCAGTACTTCTGATAAAGGCCTCATCTCTAAAATATATAGGGAACTAAATCAAATTTATAAGAATCCAAGTCATTCCCCAATTGAGAAATGGTCAAAGGATATGAACAGGCAGTTTTCTGATGAAGAAACCAAAGTTATCTATTCCCATATGAAAAAATGCTCTAAATCTCTAATGATTAGAGAGATGCAAATAAAAACAACTCTGAGGTACTACCACCTGACACCTATCAGATTGGCTAAAATGACAAAAAAGGAAAATAATAAATGTTGGAGAAGCTGTGGGAAAATTGGAACACTAATCCATTGTTGGTGGAGCTGTGAACTGATCCAATCATTCTGGAGAGCAATTTGGAATTATGCCCAAAGGACGATAAAGCTATGCATACCCTTTGACCCAGCAATACCACTTTTGGGTCTTTTCCCCAAAGAAATCATGGAAAGGGGAAAGGGATCCACATGTACAAAAATATTTATAGCTGCTCTTTACGTGGTGGTGAGGAATTGGAAGTTGAGGGGGTGCCCATCCATTGGGGAATGGCTGGACAAGTTGTGGTATATGAATACAATGGAATACTATTGTGCTGTAAGAAATGATGAGCAGGAGGAGTTCAGAGAAACCTGGAGGGTCTTGCGTGGGCTGATGATGAGTGAGATGAGCAGAACCAGAAGAACATTGTACACAGTATCATCAACATTGAGTGTTGACCTACTGTGATGGACTATATTCTTCTCACCAATGCAATGGTACAGAAGAGTTCCAGGGAACTCACGATGGAAGAGGATCTCCAAATCCAAGAAAAAAAAAAAAAGAACTGCGGAGTAGATGCTGAATGACCCATACTATTTCTTTTGTTTTTGATGCTGTTGTTTTTTTCTATTTTGAGGTTTTTCATCATTGCTCTGATTTTTTTCTCTTATAACATGACTAACGCAGAAATATGTTTAATGTTATTATGTGTGTATATATATACATATACATACATACATACACACACACACATACATACATACACACACACACACACACACACATATATATATATATATATAACCTATATCAGATTACCTGCTGTCTAGGGGAGGGGTTAGGGAGGGGAGGGAGGGAGGGAGAAAAATCTGAAATTGTAAAGCATGTATAAACAAAAGTTGAGAACTATCTTTACATGTAACGGAAAAAAGTAAAATACTTTATTAATTTTAAAAAAAAAAGCAGTATTCCAGGAGAGACTAGTTGACTGCCTATAAGGGACATGGTAGAAGAGATTCCTGCATTAGGTGGGAAATTGGACCAGGTGGTCTTAGAATTGGAAGCTTTCTTTGAATGCTACTTCCCAATGAAATGCATGTATTATGACTTAACTAATTAAAACTATTATTTCTATTAAACATTCACTTTAGTTGTCCCCAGAGCCAAAAATATGAGGGGATGTAAAGAGAATAGAAAAGGGACATGAATTCTGAAATTAGCAACAAATAAAGAGAAAGAAGCCCTTCGAAATTTAGTTGAAGTGACTTTTGCCTCCAGACAAACAATTTTAGGAGTCAGATTGTCAATGGTAGTTAAAAGCATTTCTTTAAAGGCTGTCAGCTTCTATTAATGGCCCCACAGTGACATCATTGTGGCCCGGAGCCAGCTTTCCAAGCTTAGTTTGGATGTATTCCTGGCTCACTGCCTCAGAAAGGTGGTGAATAGTTAAGCCAAAACATTTTCAAATGCAGCATTGTCCTAGGTGGGTTGGGGGAGGGGTGGCCCTCGGAATGCCAGCATCAATCTGGGTGAGAAGAGGACATCCTGTCATAGCCAGAGCCTTCTTCACATGTGCTCTACCTGTGATTTTTTTGGAATATTTCAATGAAATTCAGTGAAAGGCAGATGACTAGGAAGTAGGGGACTATTTCAGCAAACACAGACCATTGTTGTGCTTACCTTGCAATGTCATTCATGAAGAAATCTTTGTTTCCTGGGCTTCTTCATTTCAATGACTGCCCTCAGCCACACTGGGTAGCTTGCCACCCTTTGAAATGAATGCAAGAATGAAGTTTGCCCACTTGAAAGTTGAAATGAAATTCAGCAAATGCCTCAACTGGGTGATGTTGCCAAGTGGCCCAGACACATTTGCATAATTATTTCACATGTGCATAATGTAATTACAGGTTAACTGAAAGGCATCTGCAGCGTGTATTTGGAAATGGGCAAGGGGAGGAGCAAGGAAGAGGTTGTGGTGGGCACACCACTGGACTTGGTGTCAGAAGACTTGGTGTTAGCATTTGGGCTATGACACTGAAATCTCTAGGACACACATCCTCATCTTTACCCTGACCATTTAATATCCTGTTCTCTCATACCACAAGCTCTCCACTTCTTGCTCAAAGAACTATAATTAAATTCACTTGTATTGATTTACCCCATTAAGATATCATTCTTCAGGGGGGCAGCTAAGTGGCGAAGTGGATAAAGCACCAGCTCTGGATTCAAGGGTACTTGAGTTCAAATCTGGCCTCAGACACTTGACACTTACTAGCTGTGTGACCCTGGGCAAGTCACTTAACCCCCATTGCCTCTCAAAAAAAAACCCAAAAATAAAGATATCATTCTTCAAAGGCAGGAACTCGTTGGCTTTTGCATTTGTAATCCTGGTGCTTAGCATGTAGTCCTTTACATACAGCAAATGCTAAATAAATGCTTGTTCATTCATTCATTCTGTGCCTTGGTTTCTTTATTTGTAAAATGACAGTAGTAATACTTGGACTCTCCTTGCTTAAGCCAGCCCTTCTATATTCACCTTTGAGCCTATCCCCTTCTTACTCCTTTAGCAAATTGCCACCACTATTAAGTCAGTAAGTCGGTCAGTCAACCAGCATTTATTAAGTTCTTAGCACATGCCAGTCACCGTAACAAAGACTAGAGATATAAGAAAGGTAAAAATATGGTTCCTCCTTCAAGTAGCCCACATTCTAATGGGGAGAGAATATGCAAAAAAAACCCCACACAACTGTACATGGAGGATACATACAAAGTAAATGAGAGATCATCCCCATTCTTCTCCATTATTTTTAGTCCTTCCCAGTCTACTATTTGCCTGATGCCTATAAACAGGCTAAGGTCTGTCTCATCCTTAAAAAGCCCTCATTGTATCCTACCATCCCCACTAACTATCATCCTATATCCTTCCCTTCATCACTACACTCCTTGAGAAACCCATAGATACTCAGTGTCTCTCCTTTCCCCTTACTCTCTTCTCCACCGTCAGCATTTTGGATTCTGTCCTCATTCATCATTTAATTGAAGCCACCCTCTCCAAATTTACCATCCTCTCTCAACTGCTGCATTGAATAGCATTTTTGCAATACTCATCCTTGACCTGTCTGCAGCATTATTTATCACTTTCTCCCCTTGGATATTCTCAATTCTGTTCTCTCTTGGTTTTCCCTTTGTCCATCCACTCCTTAGTTTCTTTTGGTAGTTCTTTTCCTGTACCATGCCACAGAACTGGGCATGTCCCCTAAGGATGTCTTGGGTTCTCTTCTCTTTTTGCTCTAAACTATACAATTTGGTGATCTCAACTCCCATGGGTTCATTTATCATTTTTCTCCATCTAGATGATTCTCAGTCTATATACTATAACTAGAATCTCTCCTGAGCTAGTTACACACCACTACCTAGTTGCCTTTGGGACATCTCAAAATGGATGTCCTGTAGGCACCTTAACCTCAACATGACCAAAATAGAACTTCTTGTCTTTTCCCTCAAATCTTCCCCTCCTCCAAATTTCTTTATTATTTGTTGAAGGCAATACCATCATCCCAGTCTCTATGCCCCATTCTCTCCACTCAGAAAGCCAACACCCTCCTTTAGGTCTTCATTGCAAAGGACTAATCTGATAGCCTGCTAATTGGTCATTCTGTGTAAAGTCTCTCCCCATTCCTACCCATCCTCCACTCCTCTGCCAAGGTGATTTTTCTAAAGCATAGATCTGACCGTGTCATCTTCCTACTTAATGATCCCTGCTATTCCAAAATCAAACATAAACTCTTCTGACTGTCATTTTTAAAGCTCCTCATAATCTGCCTCCTTCCTACCTTTTCAATCTTTTTATAAGACTCCCCTCCACACACTGTCTAATCCAGATACACAGACCTACTTGCCATTCCTCAGACAAGATCCTCTATCTGACATCTTTATGCCTTTGTATTCTAGGCTGTATTCCATGGCTGGAATGCTCCACCTTTTCATTTCCACCTTCCTTGGCTTCCTTCAAGACTCGGCTCAAATCCCACTTTCTACAAGAAGCAGAAATATCCCCAGTTGTTTGTACCGTTCCCTCCTATAGTACTGTCATCTACTCCTTGTATGTGCCCTGCATGCTCTCATCTGCCCATTCTGCCAGGGAAAGTCTTCACATGCTTGGAGTAGGCATCTTCCTATGAAGGTGGGTGAAGCAGGTGCTGTGGAACACTTAGAGCTGCGTCAGGCATTAAAGACACCAAGATCATCCTCTGTGTCCTGGGCCATTACCAGTCATCTTGGCTTTTGTCTTGCTACTGAACTTCTATGACCTTGGGCAACTTGGCCCCATTTAAATCTAATTCAGTGGGAAGCCAAGATATTACCCTGTGGTATCATGGGTCCTCTTCAAAAATGAAGGACAAACAGGGGGCAACTAGGTGGCACAGTGGATAGAGCACCGGCCCTGGTGTCAGGAGGACCTGAGTTCAAATCTGGCCTCAGACACTTAACACTAGCTGTGTGACCTTGGGCAAGTCACTTAACCCCATTGCCTCACAAAACAAAACAAAAAAATGAAGGACAAACAACAAGCAATTATTTGCATATTGTCTCCCCCATCAGAGTGTATACTCCTGGAGGGCAGGCACCATGCTTTTGTCTTTCTTTTTATCCCCAGAGTTTAGCACAGTTCCTGTCTCACAGTAAATGCTTGTTGACTTGACTTGAGGAAAGCACTTTGTGAAGTACTACATAAATGGGAGTTATTATTAGCACCACACCTCAGCTCCTTACAGATTAATCTGAGAAGCCATCAGAGAAAAAATGTCCAGTTATGAAATATAAAGAGCACTGGACAGAGGGTCAAAGGATTCCGTGAGAGACCAGTCCTACTCTGTGCCCACTAGCAAATCCTTATTTGCTGTTTCTGGCCCTCTGTCTCTTCACCTGTTAAAGAAAATATTAGCAATATGTTTTATTATGATGACTATAATGATTATTATTTTTGAGTGTAAAATTTGGCAGTTGTACTAGATGATGTCTAAAAAATAAACCATTTCTCAAATCAGGGACCTCTGGCACAAATGAGGAAGTGAAGGCCTTCCAAGGTCACATAAGAATTAAGCGGCAAGGGCAGCTAGGTGGCACAGTGGATAGAGCACTGGCCTTGGATTCAGGAGGACCTGAGTTCAAATCTAGCCTCAGACACTTAACACTTACTAGCTGTGTGACCCTGGGCAAGTCACTTAACCCCAATTGCCTCACCACCAAAAAAAAAAAAAAAAGAATTAAGTGGCAGAGCTGGCTTTGAGCTTAGGCCATCAGTGAATGATCCAGAGCAGGAAGGGAGGTGAGGGGTCACCTAGTCTAAATCTGTCATTTTTCAGATGAGGAGATGAGGATCTCAAGGGGTTAAGTGACTTGTTCAAGGTCACATGGTAGTCAATGGCAAAGCTAAGATTCAAACCAGACTCAGCACTCCCTCAGACTCCTGAAACCACGTGCAGACTCCAAATCTAGAGCCTTATCTACTTTTCCTTTCAGCCCTGGACCTGGACCAAATGTGTGGGAGCCTCTGAGTATTACACAAACGGGGAATTTACTTGGGGCTCCTGGCTCTCTTCTGAGATCATCCTTTTCAAACATTAGCTCAGAGGATGATGAGTAACACTCAGTAGTGGAGAAATGGCCCAAGAAGAGCTTCTTGCGGGGGACAGAGGGAATGCTTAGCATGGATACTGCCAGGTGGGAAGATTCTCTGAAATGTAGATCAATTGTACCCATGCCTTTAGGGGTCCAATTCATACATACCGCCCACCCCAGGGTCAGAGATGCCACCTATATGACTGAAGGATGAGGGAGGGCACATAGAGCACCAAAGACCACAGAGACCAGAGGTCATTTTTCGATACTGCTCTACAATTTACAAAGGACCTTCCTCATAATGAACCCATTAGGTAGATGGTAAAAGTATTATTAAACCCATTTTACAGATAAAAAAACAAAACCCTGAGGTTGAGAGGTGATATTACTTGTTTAGATAGTTAGGAATTGGAACTTAAACCCAGATTTTCCTTACTCAATCCATCAATCCATGAATATTTACTTAGCATTTAACTATGTGCTAGGCACTGTGCTAAACCATGGGCATAAAAAGAGAGGCAAAAGCCTTGTAGAATTTAGCACCCCCTTCTAGTCTCCTCAGGCAGCTCACATCCTAATAAGGGAGATCACTAGGTAGAGACAAGATAGATATACTGTCAGTGTGAGCTCCTTTCAGAGAGGAGAAGGGCTAGGCAAGGAGGGCAAGGTCTCCTGCAGAAGATGGGATTTGAGCTGAGCCTTGAAGGAAGCTGAGGAAGGTGCAAATGAAAAGGAAGAGCATTCCAGGCATGGGGGACAGCCGGTGAAAAGGGCCATCTAATCCCACTTCTGTTGTTTTGTGTCATGCTAGATTGCCTCTACAATCTTTTCACTTCTGAATCCTTGATACTTGGGACGCAGGTCTCCAGACTCCCAGGCCAGTGCTGTACTTACTTAGGGAGAAAAAGAAAATGAATTTGAAGGGAGGTAGGAAGGAAGAAATAGATCTGTGCAAGAAAGGGGACCACAAGCTTCAGGCAGGGCAGACTCAGAGCAAAACCTGGGAGAAAGAAAGAAGGGGGTTGGGGACAGCTAGGTGGCACAGTAGATAAAGCACTGGCCCTGGATTCAGGAGGACCTGAGTTCAAATCCAGCCTCAGACACTTGACACTAGCTATACGACCCTGGGCAAGTCACTTAACCCTCATTGCCAAGAAAGAAAGGAAGGAAGGAAAGGAAAGGAAAGGAAAGGAAAGGAAAGGAAAGGAAAGGAAAGGAAAGGAAAGGAAAGGAAAGGAAAGGAAAGGAAAGGAAAGGAAAGGAAAGGAAAGGAAAGGAAAGGAAAGGAAAGGAAAGGAAAGGAAAGGAAAGGAAAGGAAAGGAAAGGAAAGGAAAGGAAAGGAAAGGAAAGGAAAGGAAAGGAAAGGAAAGGAAAGGAAAGAAAGAAAGAAAGAAAGAAAGAAAGAAAGAAAGAAAGAAAGAAAGAAAGAAAGAAAGAAAGAAAGAAAGAAAGAAAGAAAGGAAGAAAGAAAGAAAGGGGCTAATCAAGCAAGAGAGTTTAATATCCTCCTGCTTTTGCACATAGGATCAGGGCTCATTCTTAAGACCTCTCAATAAATTTAAAAACATTGCCCTTTGCTGGTTACTATAACCCCTTTTCCTGCAAGTGCTTATTAGCAAAATCTTCCCCCCAAATGCTACCATCCCAGCCCCTTGGGTATTCGTGCCAGAGGGCCCCTTTACCCCTTATCTCAAGAGAGAGGGAGGAAAGACAGTAGGGGAAAAGTGGGCTAGCCTAAGAAGGGCTGGGTGTCATTTGTAGGGGCAGGACAATAGACAAGGGACAGCTTTGAGCCCTTGCTGACCTCCTGGCTAAATGGAGAGATGAGGTGGAGCAGAAGGGATGTGGTGACTAAGAAGAACTACTTACTAGAGGGGGCCAGGGAGCCTGGTCTTACGCTTGCTAGTAGAAGACCAGTGGGACTCCTCAGGTTTAGGGAGTGGTCCAGTGAGGCTCCCTGAGGCCCCTAGGCACCAAGAATCCAGCGTCCCTTCCTTTGATTGAATTGGTCAGTAGGTTGCCCTCCTTCATCCTTAGACAATTACCCGCAATCTCACGGAGGACACCATTTTCTTTCTTTCTTTCTTTCTTTCTTTCTTTCTTTCTTTCTTTCTTTCTTTCTTTCTTTCTTTTTTGCAGGGCAATGAGGGTTAAGTGACTTGCCCAAGGTCACAAAGCTAGTAAATGTAAAGTGTCTGAGGTCAGATTTGAACTCAGGTCCTCTTGACTCCAGGGCTGGTGCTCTATCCACTGTGCCACCTAGCTGCCCTGACTTGTGTGCCATTTTCTTCCTTACCCTAGCTTCAGTGAGCTCTGTGACCACCCTGGGGATGAGCCTCTGGTATTCCCTCTGAAAACCATGCTGGATTTGGAGTCAGAGGAACCAGGTTCACATTCTGGCTCTGTCATTTACTATCTGTATAACCTTGGGTAAGTCACAGCCTCTCCAGGCCTCAGTAAAATGGGGGACAGGGATGGAAGGGGGGGCTACACTGGATGGGTTTTTAGGTGTCTTCCAGTTCTAGATACAATGAACCTCAGGATTACTAACCAATGCTCATATTTCATCACAGTAGCAGATTTCTTCCTCTTTTAAGAATTTTGATTGGTAACATTTGGTTTTGCATCTTCTACATTTCCCAATATTTCCTTCCCTCGGGGAGAGCATCCCTTATAACAAAGAATAAAAAGAGGAGAGAATTCAGTAAAATTAACCAAAATATGGAGCGTGTCCAAAACTGTATGTAGTTTTCTACACCCTTAGTTCCCAACCTCTGCAAAGAAAGAAGAGAAGTACATTCTCATAACTTTTCTTTGGAGCCAAGCTTCATCCTTTTAATTTATAGAACATTGGGCCTGGATTCAAGAAGACCTGAGTTCAAATTTAGTCTCAGATACTTACTAGCTGTGTGATCCTGGGCAAGTCACTTGCCTCAGTTTCTTAATCTGTAAAATTGTGATAATAATAGCACTTACCCTCCCAGGGTTGTTGTGAGGAACAGATAAGATAATAATCATAAAGTGCTTAGCACAGTGCCTGGAAAACATTAAGAGCTATATAAATGTTAACTATTATTATTATTGGGGCAGCTAGGTGGCACAGTGGATTAGAGGCCTGAGCCTGGAGTCAGGAAGACTCATCTTCTTGAATTCAAGGCCTCAGACACTTACTAGCTGTATGACCCTGGGGAAGTCACTTAATCCTGGTTGCTTCAGTTCTTCATCTGTCAAATGAGTTGGAAAAGGAAATAACAAATCGCTCTAGTGTCTTTGCCAAAAAAAAACCCCAAATGGGGTTAGAAAGAGTCAGGCACAACTGGAAATAACTGAACAACAACAATAGTTATTATTATTAGTTTTACAACATTCAGTTTCAATTGTTTTATTGTTGTTCTTTCCATGTACATTGTTGTAGCTTTTGTGTATCTTCTGCAACCTTTATAAGGTCTCAGGAGCATCATCTTAACTTCCACTATCACATATGAATTGGGTCCCCAAAGCAAAATTACATTTCTCCCTCAAGATTCTTGGGGTATCCCTGAGGGAACCTCTTCTCTAATGCTATCAGCTTGAGCTCCCATTCTGTTATGTTCTCCCCAATGTGAACCACCACTGATGGGTTTCTCTTAACCAATTAATATCAGTTAACTGTTAAAAAGGGATATTTACTCCTAAGATGTAGCAAGAACAAAAGTTTCAGAGGACTGGGCCCCAATATCTAGGAACAAAGCTTGGCACTTTAGTCCCTAGGGAAGGAGGGAGGGCTCAAGGTCAAAGCAGTGTTCACAAAGCATTCCACTACACAACTTCAGTTCTGGATTGGGCAACCAAGGGATGTATTGCTATAGCTCCCTCTTGGCTGCCTTTAGTCTCTGCTGGGTGAAACAGGACACTTGGTACTTTGCTCCTTCCTGAATGGATTTGGCAATGGCTGGCATAGACTCCAGCCCTTTGACTTCTTTTTTTTTTTTTTTTTTTTTTTTTGCAGGGCAATGAGGGTTAAGTGACTTGCCCAGGGTCACACAGCTAGTAAGTGTCTAGTGTCTGAGGCCAGATTTGAACTCAGGTCCTACTGAATCTAGGGCGGGTGCCTTATCCACTGTGCCACCTAGCTGCCCCCCTTTGACTTCTTAAACTTAACTTTCCAGCCTTTTAGAACTCAAAAGATTATGGTCATCCCTAATGCTCCTTTACCTAAAGCTGAAAAGAGTTAAAGAACAGAAGACCGTTTTCATGGGTCACAATTGGTTTCTCTCCATCCAGGGTCTTAAAGCCTTTAATTCATCCAGGCAAGAAAGAGGATGGTGATGCTGGATTTGGCCAGTTAGTGCCATCTGAATCCATCACAATTCCGACTCAGCAGCCAATCAACAGAGTAACTCTTCACAACATGGTCAGCAGACCAAAACCCACTGCAGAATGCATGTGCATGCTCCAAATGGGAGAGCAGCCCCCTTCCATTACATGTCACAATGCCTTTCCAGAAGCAGCCTCCCTAGCCTTTTCCATGTGGACTGGCAGCAGGCAGAGGACACTGCGTGTGGTCTGAGGATGGAACTCCCATCAGTCCTGGCCTGTTATTGTTTTTCTGCTTCTATTGAATTGTCTTTTCATCAGTATGTATTCATCCTTTCTTTATAGCACAATAACATTCCATTAAATTCATGTACCACAATTTGTTAAGCCTCACCCCCTTTGAAGGGTTTCTGTTTTGTTCCAGGTCTTTGCTACTATAAAAGGTGCTGCTATAAATATTTTGGTACATTCAATACCTTTCTTTTTATCTTTGACCTCCTTAGGGGCACATATCTAGTAGCCAGATCTGTAGGTGACAGGGTAAGGACATTTGAATCACTCAGCAACATTCCAAATTGTTTTCCTCTACCAAGAATGTGTTAATGCACCTGTCTTTCCATAATTCCTCTAACATTGCCTAGTCCCATATTTTGTCATCTTTACCAATTTTTTTGGGTGTGAGGTAAAACCTCAGAGTTGTATTGATTTATATTTCTTGTTTTAGTGATTTGGCACAATCTTCGCTATGGTTGTAAATAGGGTGCAATTTTTCTTTTGAGAACTGTGTGTTCATAACCTTTGACTATTTATTTACTGGAGGATGGCTTTTTAGATTGATATATTTGTATTAGTTCTCTATTTATTAGCCATTAGACCCTTATCAGAGATATTTGATGCAAATGTTTTTTAATTACTTGACTACTTCCCTTCTTACTCATTCATTTTGTTTGTGCAAAAGATTTCCAATTTCTTATAACTGAAATGATCAGTTTTAACCTTAGAGGTAATCTAGTCCAAATTCTTTATTTTATAGATAAGGAGGTAAGACCCAGAGAGATTGTTACTTGCCAAAGACCACACAGGTAGTATATAGCAGTCAAAATTCAAACTCAGGACCTGAGACTCCATGTTCAATTTTATTTCTGAATTCTCTTCCTTAGAGTAGAGGGATGGAGGCTAATTGCTTAAGTCCTAGATAACCTGGGAGGACTGGGAGGATAGCAGGGGGCTCTGGCAATCCCTAGGCACAAACTTAGTGGGCCTAATTAAGAATATGACCTTTCATCCTAGAAGCCCAAATGGTAATATGATTTAGTGAACTCTTGACTCACATAAACTAGATTGGAGCACCTTCTGCTTGGTAATCATTGATTCAGGTCAGTGTGCCACTGATTATTTTTCAGGCTTATATCTTTTATACTTTCCCTGAGAAAGGATGTGGAGAATGGTAATACCCTCCTTTACCTTAGACTCCTGGAGAACATAGAAGTTGGTCTAATTCCATAGGAGGTCTAGTGAAAACAAGCTGGGCCTGGGCTAAGATTTCTGTTAAGGGAAGGATATTTCCGTTCTGATCTCTAAGAGCCAAGGAACACATTCTGCATGAAGACGATTGCAGTCCTTGTGTGGCAAAGACAAAAACCCAAGTGCCAGACACATGAGCCAGGGACCAGCTTCAGGGAGCTGGCAAGACATCTGTATCTTGGAACAAACATGCAGATGGCAGACGACCAAGAGTTTTGGAAGAGCTGACTGAATTGGTTTGGGCTGGGACTACAGGAAAAGCTCTTGGAGGGCTGGGATTTGGGGATAATTGTTCCATATCTCCAGCCCATGGTGACCAGAGGTCTATGATGTGCCCTGGTGGGAGTGCTCAAGACAAATTAGGAAGACTGGAATAAGAAAAAAGAATGATGTGGTTTCTCTTTGTATTCTCCTCATAGCAGATAGATGTCAGCATTAGTCAGAACTGAGGCTCAGTCCTACAGACCTATCAAGAGAAGCAGTACAGTCCGGCCAATACCACACTCTGCCCGTGCTTGTTTCACTTCCATAATGACATCCGTTAACTGGCTAATTTGGTTTCTTTTAAAAAGGAAGAAAATTAGTCCCTGAAAGATCAACCTAGAATAGCAACAACAAAAGCCAAGATTATAGATCATAACCTAGAGCTTTTAGAAGCCATTAATACCCTCATTTTACAGATGAGGAAACTGAGAGGGAAGATCTGAATCCAAGTCTTCCTCACTCCAAGTTTAGTGTCCTATCCATGACATATGCTGACTCTAGCATGAAGTTAGAAATAGAATAGTCTTCATCTTTTGGTGAGGAGGGGTCCTGACCTGTGGCTTCATTTGTGTAGAAGACTTCCTGGTGAGGAAACTCCCAATGCAGATCAGTAATTATCATGCAATTTATCTATCTATCTATTCATTTATTTATTTACTTACTTATTCACTCATTCATCCATTTATTTATTTACTTAACTATTCATTCATGTATTTATTTGTTTGTTTGTTTAGTTATTCATTTATTTATTTTTTGTGAGGCAATTGGAGTCAAGTGATTTACCCAGGGTCACACAGCTAGTAAGTGTCAAGTGTCTGAGGCAGGATTTGAACTCAAGTCCTCCTGAATCCAGGGCAGGTGCTCTATCCACTGTGCCACCTAGCTGCCCCTATCTTACAATTTAAAGTGTTACCTGGGGCATTAATCCTCTTTGAGGCTCTACCTTGGTACTGAACTGTTCAAATTAGTGAGTGAATGAGTGGCCACTCACCTAACCCATTATATGCGGTCAGTTCAGATCACACTTCACTTCTGACACTACTTATGGGAGCCTGGACAAATCATTTACTCTGTGTTGTATCACAGGCAACCCCTAGGAATTAGCCACTAACAGATGGGTGGGATCCACTTTAGTGAAGGGAGTTCCCCAAATTGACAAAATCATAGATATCGCTTTAAGGTTTGCAACACTTTTCCCAGTCCTGTGGGCTAGGTAGCATGACCGATAAGGAAAGTGATCCTCAGAAATGAAGTGATGTGTCCATTACCCAGTTCACAAAGTGTCAGATCAAAGTCTCCGGACTTCCAGGTTTTCCCCTATATCATAGCTGCCTCTCCAGAAACTCTCTTGAAATGAATCATAAAATACTGGATTCCCTTGGAAAGATTTTTTTCTCTCCTATTCTCACCACCCTCGGATCCATAAAACCGGGAGGAGAAAAATTTTCTTGAAGGCTCAGCAGAGAAATTAATCTCCCTTATTTCTGTTTTTGGCACTTTCCCCCCTCAAGTACTAGATCCAGTAAATGTTCTTTAAATGGAAAGAAAAGCACTCTTGAAGGCCAGAAAGCAGCTTCCCACCCAGTCAGCCAAACCACAAATATCCCCAAAAGTGATTTCATTTTCAATAACATAATGCACTAAAGAATCATCAAACAAAAGCATAAAAGAGGAATAATTTATTTTTAATTATTTAAATGTCTGTCAAAGGATTTTGAATTTCAGAAAAGAGAGGAACAGAGACACACAAAGAGATATAGAAAAAGAGAAAGGGAAGGAGGGAGGGAGGGAGAGAGGGAGAGAGAGAGAGAGAGAGAGAGAGAGAGAGAGAGAGAGAGAGAGAGAGAATTAAACTGTTTTAATATTCTAAATTCAGACCAATTGAAATGCCTACCTTTCAATAAAGAAGCATTTTTTTTTCCTTCACCACCTTTGTGAATCACGAGGTTACAGAGCAAAGAATCAGATTTCAGGATCTCTCTAACACTAAAATTTTGGGTTTGTTCTTATTCCACTAACCTGTGTTTTCCCTTTTTTTCCCTCTTGGCCAAACACAAATACATTGTAAGTTGGGGTTTTTTTTTGGGGGGGGGGTTGGGGAAGGGGGCTAGGGAGTTATATGTTTTGCCAAAATAAATAAAGAAAAAACAAAATTTGCATTTCCATATACTACAATACTTGGATGACCAAACACATCTTCATCTATAGGAAGTACTTGAAGATATAAAAACATCCTTAACTGAGAATGACTCCATCCCTGAGGACTGCCCTGTATCCCTGCTGTGAAGAAGTCAATGATAAGACAAATGGATAGTGACTCAGATAGCCAGGCTATGCCTGTCAATCTGCCTACTTTAAAAAAAAAAAAAACCAGTTTCCAAGACAAAGCAAGGAAGAAGATATTGGAAAGAGGAGATTACTTAGCTCCATTTAGACACAAATTTCAGAGGTTGCTGCCCTTCATCAAATTTTCCTCTTTTAGGGGTAAATATCGATAAAGGGGAAAAGAATTGATTCTATAGTCAGAATACCTGGGTTAAAACCCTTCCTTGGGGGCAGCTAGATGGCCCAGTGGTTAAAGCACCAGCCCTGGATTCAGGAGTACCTGAGTTCAAATCCGACCTCAGACACTTGACACTTACTAGCTGTGTGACCATGGGCAAGTCACTTAACCCCCATTGCCTAAAAAAAACAAAAACCCTTCCTTGGTCATTTACTACTTGCATAGTCTTTCACAAATCACTTAATTTTTCTCAAACTTCATTTTTTCATTTTACAAATAAATGAGAGGGTTGGACTAGATGGCTTCTGAAATTCTTTCCAATAGTGAGAGAGGGGGAGAGCAAATAGATTGATAGATAGTGGGTTAATAGGTAGACAAATTGATAGATAATAAATAGGTTGATTGATAGATGATGGATAAGAGTATTTATCAAGTACTGGTTATATTCCAGCACTGTAAACATAAATAACAGTTAAGGGAGGAGTAGCACCTCTGGTGTGAGGGTTTGCTGAATCCTTTTCAAGGCTGTTCATCTACTTTTGGTCTCCACCTTTCACCCAAACTCTCAGCTGTGGCTCCAAGAAGCTGTAGAATGCAACCACACCCAGTAAAACAATCTCTGCAGATGAGCAAAAGCAGGTTGAGGGTAACCCATAGGCTTCAAATCTGTCAGTGCGTCAGGGGAATGTTCTACCCCAAGCATGTTAAGACTTCCCCTGGCAGAATAGGTGCATTAGCACAATTTGTTCTGACAGCCATGGAGGTGGCTGAAGCAGGTGCTTGTGGAGAGCTTAGAGCTTGGTCAGACATCAAAGTCACCAAGATCATTCACTGCATCCCGAGTGATCCATGGCCACTTGTCCTGACTTTGGTCTTGCCACTGGACTTCGATAACTCTGGAAGAGACAGTGGCTTCATGACTTTGTGCATCTCTGCCTCACTTAAAAACCCAATTCAGAAAGTCGAGACCTCACCCCATGATGTCACTGGTCCTCTTCAAAAACGAAGAATGAACAACAACAACCTGCTAATTGCTTGTCTCTTTTTCAAGTCCCTCTTCTCCAATCCATCTCTCCCACAATGCCGCCAAATTTATATTTCTAAAACACACTTCGGACCCTATTAACCTCCCAAACTCCTCAAAAATCTTCACTGGTTCTCTTTTATCTCTAGGATAAAATATAAAATACTCAGAAAAAAAAAACAAAGGACAAACAATAACTTGGAGCTAACAGTCTAATGGAGAAGACCCCACATAAAGGCAAACTAAAAAGAGGGGAAGGGGAAGGGGTAGGTAAGATACATGCGTAAGGGGGAAACTGCTGGTGAAGTGGAAAGGTCCAAAGAATGAGGAGGGCTGAGAGCAAAGGGATGTGGGAAGCTTTTGAAAGGGTGGTCCAGGACAATCAAAGGGAAAGATGCAAGGCAGAGGCATCTCCATGGTGAGAAAGCTGTTGATGAGGAAGAAGAGAATTACAGAGAGTAAGGAGTAGAGCTGAGAGTATTACATCTATGATCCTAAGCTTCAGAGAGCGCCCATGAGCCCCATTTTAACAAGATTTCTTATTTGAATACTAAGAGAATGTGCATTTTTGTCAGTGTGGGAATTCCTTTCATCAAGGCAAATCACAATCTGTTTATAACTTTAGCATGCATGGTTTTTGAGAGCTGCTGTAGCTTAAAAAATCATAACCCTGTGGCCACCCTGCCTTAAGAACAAACCACTCACCTTGGTTTGGGCTCACTAGTTGACACCAGACAGACATGCAACCCATTACAGGAAACACGCTGGAAGCCTTTACAGATTGATCAGTTCTGGCTAGAACTTGCGCTTCAGGGGGCAGCTAGGTGGCACAGTGGATAGAACACTGGCCCTGGATTCAGGAGTACCTGAGTTCAAATCTGGATTCAAACAGTTGACACTCACTAGCTGTATGACCCTGGGCAAGTCACTTAACCCCCCATTGCCCCACACACAAAAAAAAGACAACCTTGTGCTTCAGTATGACCTTTTAGAAACCAGGGTCACCTCTAATACCCCCCAATGGGGCATCATGGGAATATGATATTGAAAAAAAACGATTTTACTTATATTTAAATGCTGCCTTAAAATTTGGTTTGACTTGTTCCCGCTCCCTATTTGATAGGGATGCTTCTGGACCCAGCGCCATCCTAGAATCAACCGTGAGGATGATAATGAAAGAAAATGCTCAATGTCTTAATTTCAAGACAGCACTTGAAGAGTTATATATTTTTCCTGGAAGTTCACTGACCATAACCAAAAATGCTCTTAAGGAGAGGAAATACAAAAACCACCACTGTATGTCCAGCAGTTACATTCTATAAGAAAGCCTTTTCAAGAGTCAGAAATATAACAAGTAATGGACTCTCCTCAAGGAAGAATCAATGAGAGGCGTAGATCAGACTCAGGTCCCTTTCCTGTTTTAGGCCTCTATGCCCAAGCTCTGAAAAGAAAGTGAAGTGAAAGACTAAATTAAGAAACAGGAAGAATTTGCTGTTGGCCAATTCACTCTGCTACAGATGTCTTAAAGTTAAGATTTAAAAACAGTGATATAAAAGGACTGTTTTTGACTAGATCACATAAAACAAACAGCACAATTATAACAATGTGGAATTGGTATTTGGAAGAGGTTGCAAAGTAATAATGGTTTGGGGGGGGTAGCAACACTTTGGTAAATCTTCCCCTAAATATCCTTTTACTCTGGCTGAAAATAAAATCAGTCAATTAATCGGTCAATATCTATTAAGAACCTACTATGGGGCAGCTAGGTGGCACAGTGGATAGAGCACCGGCCCTGGAGTCAGGAATACCTGAGTTCAAATCCGGCCTCAGACACTTAACACTTACTAGCTGTGTGACCCTGGGCAAGTCACTTAACCCCAATTGCCTCACTAAAAAAAAAAAAAAAAAAAGAACCTACTATGTGGGGCAGCTAGGTGGTACAGTGGATAAAGCACCAGCCCTGGATTCAGGAGGACCTGAGTTCAAATCTGAATCAGACACTTAACACTTACTAGCTGTGTGACCCTGGGCAAGTCACTTGACCCAAATTGCCCTGCAAAAAAAAAAAAGAACCTACTATGTGTCGGGCACTGTGCTAAGCCCTGGGAATACAAAAAGAGGCATAAGACCGCTTGTCCTCAAGGAGCTTATAATTTAAAGGTATTGTGTTTGTATTTGTTCTCCATGAGTATAAAATGTCTTAAATGTACATAATTATTTACATGTTTTGTCTTCCCTCTTAGAATGTATAGTTCTTGTACCAAATTTTATTTATTGGGGGGGGGGTTGTTTGGTTTTTTGTTTTTGTTTTTGAAGAGCAATGAGAGGTTTTTGTTGGTTTTTTTTTGCAGGGAAATAACAGCTAGTAAGTGTCAAGTTTCTGAGGTCATATTTGAACTCAGGTCCTCCTGAATCTAGGGCTGGTGCTTTATCCACTGTGCCACCTAGCTGCCCCAGAATGTATATTCCTTGAAGGCACAGGTTATATTTTTGCCTTTCTTTGTATCCCTTTTGCATAGTGCCTGACATACAGTAAGTACCTAATAAATGTGTTTTAAATTAATTGACTGACAAATTTGATATTCCCAGTTTTCAGAGATGAGGGTGTGTTCAGGGATGGTTTTAACCACTGAGAAGACCTTCTACAGCCCTTCCTATTATGGGAGGCCAGGAGGAAGCAAATATCAGCAAATACCAGACCTCACCTCCTTTCCTCCCACAAGGCTGACACTGCTCTGTAGCAAAAGATGGGAGGCAGCTCAGGGTCTGCTACCCCCTGCTTGGAAGTCATGGGGCTGTTGTCAGGCCATTTGTTGCAGCCATTTGTACTTTGAGGTGGTCTGGGATTTTACATATCCAATCATACGCATGTAATAGCAAAAATTTTAGACTGGATCACTAAGCCATACTTTACAAATGGGCAGCTAGTGGGCCCAGTGGATAGAGTGCCAGGCCTAGAGTTAAGAAGAGTCTTTGTGAGTTCAAATCTGGTCTCAGATACTAGTAAGTGTGACCCTGGGCAAATCACTTAGCTGTTTGCTTCAGTTTCCTCTTCTGTCAAATGAGCTGGAGAAGGAAATGACAAACGACTATTGTATCTTTGCCAAGAAAACCCCAAATGGGGTAACAAAGAGTTGGACATGACTGAACAACACTTTACAAGTAATATTTTTAGATATTTAACAAAATTGTAAAGTATATTATCAGTCCTCAGGCCTACTAAGTCTCTTCATAAACTCCAACAAATCAGGAACTCACTCAAAGGTTAGCTTGATGGTTAAAGATCCTATATCTTTTGGTGGTAGAGTCACCTTGGCATTTAACACCCAGTCCAGTCTCTTTGGGCCACCCTAAGCTACATGTTCTTCATCTAGTAAGGAGTAAGCAGGAGATGGACATTCCCACTTCCCTGCACAGTGTATTACTGAGGACTACCCTGGACCTCTGCTGTGGAGAAGCCAGTGATGGGGGAAGTAGGTGGTGACTCAGGCAGCCAAGCTATGCCTGTTAACCTGGCTGCTTAAAAAGAAACAGACAGGGGCAGCTAGGTGGCACAGTGGATAGAGCACTGGCCCTGGAGTCAGGAGGACCTGAGTTCAAATCCAGCCTCAGACACTTAACATTTACTAGCTGTGTGACCCTCTGGGCAAGTCACTTAACCCCAATTGCCTCACCCCCCCAAAAAAAAATAGTTAAAAAAAGAAAAAACAGACAAACACCTCAAGCTAGGCAGTGGATGCTGGAAAAGAGGAGATTGCTTGTCCCCATTTATAATACACACAGACTTCAGAAGTTGCTTCATAACATTTTCCCCTTTTAGAGTCAAGTGTGACACAAAGGGAAAGGTGCCGATTCTGTAGTCAGCAGACCTGGGTTTAAGTGCCTGCTATCTCCAACAAGTGACTGTCCTCCCTCCTTCAGGAGGCACAAGGAAGAACACTGGATTTAAAGGCACAGGACCAGGATTTGAATCCTATTCCTGGTATGAACAGCCTGTGTGACACTGGGCAAGTCATTTAAATTCTTTGTCTTCAGGCTCCTGATCAATAAAATGTTTCTCTCTAAATCTATGATCTTTTAACCACTTCCCTCCCCTCGCTCTGTCAAAATAAACCAGTGGAATTTTGCTCAGGAAACAAATAAACTAAATAATCTAAGGCAAGGAGGGATAGCACGCTATACTAACTACTATGACTAGAAAGAAGTTCAGGGAGGGGGATGACAGGAAGTATGGAGCACCAAGGAGCACACAATTCCAATGACCTCCTGCTTGAATCTATAGGAGAAAGACCCTTGCCTATCCAGGACCCAGTTACCTGGTTTCCCTGGTCTTCCCAAAGACCAAAGGTTAGGTACACAGAAGCTAGAGCTTAGGTCTGAGAGCAGCTATGGCCCTCCACACTGAGATGAACATTTGACAATCTGAGGAACTGTCCTTTAAAGGAAGGAGAGGGGCTTTGATCATTTGGAATAATTAGCAACCATTCTGTGCAATCCCATGACCACCATAGAGTGGTGTGTACATTAGGCAGAAGATGCCCCTGTGAGGGCTCACTGGAGATGTCGCCAGCTTGGAAAAAGAAAGCAGAACCAAGGTGCCGTGTGGGTTTGCCCTGTCTCCCATGGTGGTTTGATGAGGGTGAGTGTGTCCATATTCAGAAGGATAAGAAATGACAGAGTCTCAGAGTTGGAAGGGACCTTGGAGGTCATCTGCCCCCTCTGCTCCAAACCACACCTGAAGAGGAATCCGCTGACTGCCATGCTCAGCAAGTGGCCAGGAGACCTCCAGGGACAAGGAAGCCACTTTTTCCAGTGGCAGTCAATTCCAGTCTTGGAGAATCCAAATTATTAAAAAGTTTTTCTTTTGTTTTTTCCCTTCTCACATCAAGCTTAAATCTTCACAACTGTCTATACTGCTTCCAGTTCTGCTCTCTGGCTCCAAACAGTCCAAGAGATGCTATTCTTATGCCTTAGTCATCAATAATAGAAAGATGGGACAGAGAAAAAAATAACAAGGCACCCCTCCCAAAACCCCCCTTGCCTGCCCTCCCCGTCAGGAAGCAGGCTGCAACCAACAGCAGATGGAGTGAATCTATCCTCCTCTGCACTGCTCACGCTCAGGCTCCCGGCTGGAACCAGACAGAGGCCTGGCAATGGCGGCTGGCAGCAGAACCCGACGGCCTTCTACGCCAGCTGGGGGATGGGGGAGAAGAGGGTGCAGGGTACGCTGGGGATAAAGGTCTGGCTATGTGAATAGAGGCTCTATCTTCAAGGCAGGGGAGGGAACAAGAGCCAGGGTTCCCATCCCTCAGTTGTGCCAGCAGTTCAATGTGGTATCATGGCTGATCCAGATTTCTTCTGAGGAAGTGACTTATCTGTTAGACTTCCTTTGTTCTCTGTGGGCTCAGTCTGTGCATCTTTACCACAGAGATCCTTTGGCCCTAGTCTACAGACCCGTGAGGGGGAGAAATCATCATATGACAGCCCGGAAAGAAAGACTTGCTGCAGCCGGGGATGCAGGACCTCTGCAACTCAGGGGGCCTATGTAGGTGGATGACCAAGGGAATTGTCTCAGGAAAAAAGAATGGGCTCAGGAACCAGAGCCTTCAGGCACTAAAGCCCAACTGCCTTTGAAGGTGATGTCAGAAGGGTAGATAGACTGGCCTTGACTATCTCCCACCTTTGGACCTAAACTGGGTTTTGAAGCAGGTGTTTTATACCCCATAATTCAACCAATTTCTCAATTTAAAAATAAATGAGGGGGGCAGCTAGATGGTGCAGTGGTAAAGCGCTGGCCCTGGATTCAGGAGGACCTGAGTTCAAATCCGGCCTCAGACACTTGATACTTACTAGCTGTGTGACCCTGGGCAAGTCACTTAACCCTCATTGCCCTACCAAAAAAACAAAAAACAAACAAAACAAAACAAAACAAAAAAATAATAAATGAGGGGCAGCTAGGTGATGCAGTGGATAGAGCACCGGCCCTGGATTCAGGAGGACCTGAGTTCAAATTTGACCTCAGGCAGTTACTAGCTGTGTGACCCTGGGCAAGTCACCTAACCCCAATTGCCCCGCAAAAAAATAAAAAATAAAAAAAATAATCATAGGCTCCCAGATTGCTGATCCTATTCAATTAAAAAAAAGGGGGGGGGAAGGGTGTGCAGCTAGATGGTGCAGTGGATACAGCACCAGCCCTGGATTCAGGAGGACCTGAGTTCAAATGTGACCTCAGACACTTAACAATTACTAGCTGTGTGACCCTAGGCAAGTCACTTAACCCCAATTGCCCCCCCACACACACAAAGACCAAGCACCATCAGACACATTCACCCCACTGGTTCTACCCTCCACCCAACACCATAGGGCCCTTGGAGGGAATTCCAAGCTTTCTCCAGCTCTCTTATTGCTGGCTACCTTTATTTTATCCTTTAGCTCTGTCCCTTTCACAGTCAGCAGACGTGATTTCATTATCCAAAGGGTTTGATGTGTGTGGATTTATCCAATTAGACTCTTGGCTTAGATCCCACCCACGGGAAGGCTTCACCCTCTTCACTGCTGCATTTCAATAACATTTGCTCACGCATGGCTATATATCCTATAGCAAATTAAAGAATTATTTTTGGTCTGGACTATGATTTCATAGGTGTAGAGAACTCCTTGGGAGGAAACGCCCTTTACCAATGCATATTGATAACTTCTACAATGTAAGTCTTAGAGAATTGACTGACTGACTGAAGCCCTGAGAGAACTTACAAGTCTGGGGTGACCCAGCCAGTTTGTGTTAAAGGTAGAACCTGATGGCAGGTCTTCCTGATGCCCCAGCTGGTTCTCTAATCACTATACCACACCCTCTCTCATATAACTGTGTTCAGTTCTTTAATCAAAAACACGAGATAAAAGGAATAAGGCCAAACGAATTAAACATTTAGCACAGGCGGAGGCACCTACCCTCCTTTCCTGCACCAAACATTTTTTGATTGACAGGCATAGTCAAGGAATACAATTCAGGTGCTCAGATTCAAATCACCTAATCCTTCAGGCTTAAGGAGGGAAAGGCACCTGCCACTCATGGAATACTAAAGGCTAAATGTTAGTCTTTTTAGGTGGACTTTTTATGTTGGTGTGTCTCCCTACAGTTCTAACTCAGGACTCCTTCCCTTTCCTCAAATACTTGGATTGGGAGGTAGAATCTGAGCACCTCTGCTATCTTTTTTTTCCTCTTTCTTGAAAAGCCCCACACCTCATCCTACATCTCTTCCTGCTGAGCTGAACCTGACTGCTTGTTCTCTGCTGCTTTCCAGTATTGTCTCAGCAGAGCTGACTCAAGGCACAAGTCAGTAGCTAGCTCATTCCCTGAGCTCATTTCCTCTTTTTCCCCTTCCCCAGGGGACAGGTTTGGTAGAGGGTTACAGACATACCCCAAGTTAAACACAGTTAAAATGGAACAATAAAGATGTTGACCCCACCCTAGCTGAATTAATATAACTTTTTCCTACAAGAAAAAAAAATAAGATCAGAATAATGAAAGAAGAGAAATGAAATTTACCTTCAGTTTTCTTGCCATTAAATAAAGAACTATTTTAATGTTTCAAAAGAAGTCAGCCTGTTAGTTTTGGCCTGGAAAAAGAGTAGAGAAAGTTTCTCAACAGAGATGTTAAGATGAGATAAGCATTGATTTACGATATCATAAAAAGGTATTATTTTCCTTGGAGATTAAATTCAAATACTCTGAGAGAAGCCTTAATGTTTTATTTTTAATTCTTATATCATTCTAGAATTTATTTTTGCCTCTGTAGGTAAGAGAATTTTCCAAGTTGTATGCAGAAGCAGTTGCAGACCTGTGTGCTCATTCTGGGAGCCTGGAAGGAGAGAGCTTATGCTCACCAGAGAGTTTTTTATTTGAACCATGCTTCCAAGTCCAGATGTTGGCACATCATTATTTTCATATTATCATTTGAGTTTCTTGAGTGGTTAGTCAGAGGTTAGAACTTTGCTCTTAGTGAGTAAATGACACAGCTCCAGAGCATTTCAGTATTTCCACTGACATGGCTACCTGGGAAATTTACAAAAATGAAAAACAGTCTGAAGAAGAGATCAGATGATGTTTCCACCACCATTCGGGGGGGAGGGGGCCTTCCATTTCTTCCCTAGAAACCAATGCCTCTTCTCATCCCATGGGATCCCAAGCAAGAAGTCCAGGAAGAGGTAACTTTGTGAATTTTTATCACATCTTTGATGATGGTTTTTTGTTGTTTTTTATCAGCAGGGCCCCCAGCACGTCATCCCAGATTTCATTCAGAATTATTTGTCAGTGCATATTAATCATTTATCTGTGCATATTGTCTCTCCCTTGGGGGTAGTTAAGTGACACAACAGATAGAATTCTGGGTCTGAAGTTAGGCAAACTCATCTTCATGAGTTCATATCCACCCTCAGACACTATCCGAGTGACCCTGAGCTTAAGGTCACTTACTACCTAAGTGGCACAGGGTTATGTCACTTAACCCTGTTTGCCTTGGTTTCCCCCTCAGTAAAATGAGCTAGAGAAGTGAATGGCAAACCACTCCAGTATCTTTGCCAAGAAAACTACAAATGGGGTCACAAAGAGTCAGACATGACTGAAATGACAGAACAACAACAACAAATTGTCTCCTCCCAGTTAAAAATGTAAGCTGCTTGTGGGTAAATGTAGGCTTGTTTTGCTTTCATCTTGGCATGACCAGTGCTTGGCAGGGTGGCACATAACAGGTACTTACTAAATTCTTTTTGATTGATTCCAAAGAGGAAGTGGGCACTGGATCCATTCACCTAAGACCTCCTTAAGGACAGGGACGGTCTTTTGCCTCCTTCTGAATCCCTAGTGCTTAGCACTGTACCTGGGATATATTAGGTGATTAATAAATGTTTATTGGTTGATTGGATCCTCAGCACTGGCATGTTCAGTTGCTTTCCTGCTCTTTTTCATTTTTATGTTGTCCTTAAGAACACTGAGTTTCTGGAAACAGCATGGTGTCCTTAAGAATGACACAATGATGAACTGAATTATCTTCCTTAAGAATACTGAGTCCTGGGGGGCAGCTAGGTGGCACAGTGGATAAAGCACCAGCCTTGGATTCAGGAGGACCTGAGTTCAAATCTGGCCTCAGACACTTGACACTTACTAGCTGTGTGACCCTGGGCAAGTCACTTAACCCTCATTGCCCCCCCCAAAAAAAGAATACTGAGTACCGAGTTCATCAGAAGAATAATCCAAAAAGGGTAAATTTATCACAGTGGGCACAATAATGCAAATTCAGTCACTGCCAGGTAGCACAGCTAGTCAAAGAATCCATGTTTTCATTGCAGAGGTAACTCCCAGGTGAAGTTATTAGCTTTGCCAACAAGGTTGGTACTTTTTTTTAACTTATCTTAAATGATGGGAGGTTAAGTCTCTTGCCTAGGACCACACTGTATATGTCAGAAGCGGCCCTGGAACCCAGGTCTTCCTGATTTTAAAGACAGTTCTCTATTTATCATCCCCATGTTATTGTGTGTATGTGTTATGATGCCTTAAGTATAATTATTAATTTACAAACAATTCAGTTAAGCTCAATGTTTAAACATTTAATTAAGGGCCTACTTTTGAGCAGGGTACTTTTGTTCTGACCCAGTATGAGAGGCAACATGTATAGCAGAAGTGATGAGCTGGGAGTCAGAAAGCCCTGGGTTTAAATAGCTCCTCTAACACTTTCTAGCTGTGTGACCCTGGGCAACTTCCATTCAATTTCCACATCTATAAAGTGAGGATAATAATTCCCATAGTATACATCCTCTGTAACATGGGGATGATAACACCTCTGGTACCTGTCCTTCAAGGGAGTTTGTTGTGAGGCTTAAGTGAGATAACACGAGTCAAGCTTTTTGCAAACTTTAAAGGGCATACAGATGTGAGCTATGATTGTTAGCTTGTCAAAGGCTTCCCCCCTAATTTGTTCCATCAGTTGCTCACTACTTATGGCCAATTCATAGATGCCATCTTTTGATCTCCACTGGCTTCTTCCTTTCTGCTGCCTCCTACTTGGCCTGCTTAACCACCAGAGAATTACCCAAGGCAGGCACTCCACACAATCTTTGTCTCATGAGTATTCACATTATAGACACCAGTCACAGGATGCCTTGCAAATCAAAGGTGGGTGGGCTGGAAGCCCAGACATATCTCAACATATGTAGTTTGTCTTTGAGTAGATGAGACAGTGTCTAATTGCCCCTTGGTACATGTACACGTCTGGGTCTTCATGGATAATTCTTGAAATGATAATAATAATAGCTAACAGTTATGTAATGCTTACTGTATGTCAGACACTGTGCTAAGCACTTTACAATTATCTCATTTGACCATGTCCACAACCCTAGATTGTTGGTGGTGTTGAGTCCTTTCAATCATGTCCTACTCTTTGTAACCCTATTTGGGATTTTCTTTTCTTTCTTTTTTTTTTTTTTGTGAGGCAATTGGGGTTAAGTGACTTGCCCAGGGTCACACAGCTAGTAAGTGTCAAGTGTCTGAGGCTGGATTTGAACTCAGGTCCTCCTGAATCCAGGGCTGGTGCTTTATCCACTGTGCCACCTGGCTGCCCCTATTTGGGATTTTCCTGGCAAAGATACTGGTGTGATTTGCCATTTCCTTCTCCAGATCATTTCATAGATGAGGAAACAGATAAACAGGCTTAAGTGACTTGCCTAGAGTCAC
The DNA here is from genome assembly GCF_019393635.1 of Dromiciops gliroides. NCBI lineage: Eukaryota > Metazoa > Chordata > Mammalia > Microbiotheria > Microbiotheriidae > Dromiciops > Dromiciops gliroides. Next base: position 401,641,285 of record NC_057861.1, read on the forward strand.
AGAGCTAGTAACAGTCTGAAGTGAGATATAATTTCACTCTTCTAACCTATAGGGGCATATGTGTGTGTGTGTGTGTGTGTGTGTGTGTGTGTGTGTGTGTGTGTGATGACACATCCCAAAAAGAGCTTCAGGAATTGACCTGAGATATCCATTCAATACCTGCTTGTTAGTTGGTAGTGTCCATCCAGAAGTGGTAGAAAGGCATCTACTGCCACCCATATGGGTCCGTGGTAATTCAAATGATATCAGTTTGACCAACACTTAAGTACCTATTCCACGCAAACCACTTGCTAGATCCTGAGATCAGAAAACCTCTTAGGATAAAATGTTTACATTAATTGAGACTTCTTGGTCCAATATCTTGTCTTCAAAGCCACCATGGCCCCTCCCTTGCACTGTGAATAAGTAAATGAATGGTTGAGTGAGTATCTCAATCAGTAGTGATGCCACAATGTAGCCTGTCCACCCCTTGGCCAGGACAAACAGACAAGAAAGCCGAATAGTATAATCATGCAAACCCCAAGTATGAGGTAGCTCAATGGGAATGGAAAGGTTCTGTTTTTATGGCCAGTTCTCCACTCAGAACATGAAGTCATGGATTAAAATAATACTTGGCCTCTTTTCCATGTGAGGAAAAATGTCTGAGGAAAACAAGGTAGAGACACAAGGGCTGTGACTCCAGGCTGGCCAGAATGATCCTGTAAGGAGATAAATTAGGCCCCACAAAAATCACTGGCTAGGGTCTCACCTTGCTTAGCACCCCAAATGATGGCAAATTAAGGCTCAACACCCTTTCAGAAATGTAGGCACAGACAGAAAGCAGATAATGGCAAGGGGCATACTCTTGACAAGGCATGGCCAGGGGCAGCTAGATGGAGCAGTGGATAAAGCACCGGCCCTGGATTCAGGAGGACCTGAGTTCAAATCTGATCTCAGACACTTGACACTTACTAGCTGTGTGACCCTGGGCAAGTCACTTAACCCTCATTGCCCTGCAAAAAACAAAAAACAACAAAAAAAAGACAAAGCATGCAGTCTGGCCTGGTCACTCTCTCCTCTATTCCCACTCCCTCACCTCCGTAATTTTCTAAATTACCCTGAGATTAATTTATAGTAGTTCTTCCTTTAAATTCATACCCACTAGGGGCAGCTAGGTGTCGCAGTGGATAGAGCACTGGCCCTGGAGTCAGGAGTACCTGAGTTCAAATCCAACCTCAGATACTTAACACTTACTAGCTGTGTGACCCTGGGCAAGTCACTTAACCCCAATTGCCTCACAAAATAAAAAAAAATAATAATAATAATAAATTCATATCCACTAATGTCCAGGGGCATGGCAATAGGTATTGCTATATGCTGCTGGGGTGAAGACTTAGAAGTGGGAGCTGTGGATTTAGGAGAAAAAAAGTGGGGAGTAGGGAAGGGAGATAGGAGAGACTCAGTTATGTCATTCCAGCCCTAGGAAAGCATGGGAGATAGGGGGAGATTTGGATGTAGCTATATAAGCAATGACTTCATCGGTCACACATATACACACCCTCCTTTTTGCTTAGAAAGCTAATTCTTTTCATCTGCAAGGAATAGGAATAGTTACTGTAACTAGCTTATAATCTTTTGATGGAATATAATTTTGGAGCCATAAAACAGAGGTATTTTTTTTTAAATGTAGAATTTTATGTGCTTAAGCCAAGGAGTGGCTTTGCATACATTGGGTTGGCCAAGAGATTTAGGAAGCTACATATTATGGGATATAATGGCAATAAATACAGCGTTGACAGCTATTTCATCTGCAGTCACCCTATGAGATGGAAACTGCCAGAAACAAAGGCGGGGTTAAATTGTTTTCTCTTACTGCAGTCAAGTCTCCACAAAATTTGGTTTCCATTCTCTTATAGGTCCTAAAGTACTTTTTCCTTTGGCAGAGACAGATTTTTCCAATATAAAGGAAGGGAAACAGGCCTAAGAAGAATCTGAAGCCTAAGAATCACCCACGAAACTTTCACTTCCATCAACTTTCGCTACTTAATTTAGAAATGCTCAAACCAGCTTTGTTCTGTGTTTTGTTTTTGCTCAAATGTGGCTAAGATATTGCTCCTTTCCTCCATCTTGAAATTAATAGGAACTGCAGATACTGAAAATGTATGGAAAGGAATGGGGAAGTTCATAAGGACAAGAAGCCTCCTTGTTTCTGGTTAACATACATTTCATTCAGTGAATTCATTGTTCTTATTCAACTATGCTGGTCAAACCACATTTGGAGTACTGTGTTCAGGTCTTGGCACCACATTCTGGGAAGAATAGTCATAAATCACAGAGTGTTCCCAAAAGAGTGACAAGAGAGCAGTGTTTTTGGTGTGGTTTTTTTTTGGTCCATTGTGAGGGCCAAAATTTGATATATGGAGCGTTATTTGGGTGACTCGCCTTAATATTGGGGTCCTGGAAATATGAGGGGCCTTTTAGGTTTATCCTCCCCTCTGAACTGCCCTTTTTAGATATTTCTCTCACTAAAAAAAAAAAAGAAAAAAAAGAAAAAGAAAAAGAGGGGCGGCTAGGTGGCGCAGTAGATGAAACACCGGCCCTGGAGTCAGGAGTACCTGAGTTCAGATTTGGCCTCAGACACTTAACACTTATTAGCTATGTGACCCTGGGCAAGTCACTTGACCCCAATTGCCTCACTAAAAACAAAACAAAACAAAAAAAACTATCCTTACATGTAGCTGGAAAATAATAAAATACTTTTATTAAAAAAAACACACACAAAAACATTTCCATCTCCTTATAGTTGCTAATGAATTCCATGAAAGACATCTTATTTAAAAGAAGACATAATTAGTATTGATCATGAAAGAATAGACAAGACCCTAACTCAATAATTAATTCTTCCTAACCCTATTTATTATTATGTCATGCTGGGGACATTATGTGTCATTAGACTTTTAGCCCTTGGGTATACGTATTTATCCTTTTCTATCGAAAACTATAACATTTACAATGATTACTATCTAATGGTAATGTAAATATATGTTCTAAACATATACTTTCTTTTAGTCAATGGATAGTTTGAAATGTTGAATATAGAGCTAAATATAAACTGAACATTCTACTTTTTTCTGTCACATAAGGAATAGGACAAATGCTCTGTGGATAAACAGGGCCATTTTATCAACAGATCCTTCTTTGCTCTCTGTGGTAGGCTGAAACTCCTCAGGGGTTTCTTTTGTTAGAAGGCCTGGTAAGTCCCTGAACAACCCATGCTGTGCTTACTATTCAGGTCAGATTATTACAAGCAGTTGGAGTAGTCAAATTCCCATAGCCAGATTTTCTATAAAAATCTCAAGCAATTGATATGGAAGGAAGGTACACAGTAAAGTGAAGATGAATAATTTAGCCTAGTAGCTCTCTGCTGAGGCCAAACACACTGATAAGTTGGCAAGGATAGGATTGGCCAGAGAGACTTTTTCTAGAGCAAAGATGACCACAACATACCTATGTACCATCTTCTCCCGTGGAAAGGTTGCTTAAGCCTGAAGGGGATCTCAGGAACTCTGGGATCTGGCCCTAAGTCTTCTCTGTATGGTTTTGGGTTCCTATTCTAGCATAGGGGGTAGTAGAGGCAACTGCTCAGCTGAGATCCAGGAGCTGGCTACCTATGCCAATCCCTGGACTATATCTGGTCATTGAAGTTTGCAAAGATTCAATTCTGGGGAAGCCCAAATTCTCAAAAGGAGAAGTAGGCTCCCTAGTTTTTATATTTATTGGCTTATCACCCCAGTCCTGGCTACTCAGGGGAAAGGAAAGAGAAGGACACTATGTCCAACATAAATTGAGTCTAGAACAGACCATTTGCTCCCACAAAGAAAACAATGATTAACACAAGAGGATCATGGCATATATCTAATGAGGATTCAATATCTTAATTTATTACTTACCAGGGCAGCTAGGTGGCTCAGTGGATCGAGCACCAGCCCTGGAGCCAGGAGGACCTTAGTTCAAATCCGGAAACACTTACTAGCTGTGTGACCCTGGGCAAGTCACTTAACCCCAACTGGCCCACCAAAAAAACAAAATTATTACTTACCACTAGTCCAGTCATCTGGAAGTGTAATGTCCTAACCTTGTTAGGTCATAAAGCAGTTTTGCACAACAGCTAATTGTAATTGATCTCATAGACGATCTTGACCTTTCAGGCGGCTTCTGGTGCCTACTCTTTCTCTGAACCATCTACTTAGTCAGGCACTCTCTGTAGCAGCCTTTACCTCCAACTGCTCTGGTCCTGGAGAAGAAACCAGGTCCAAGCTCAGAAGATCAATGCTAAAGGAAGGAAGCACACAAGAGAGATAAAGGCATCCAGCTAGCTGAGTCCACCCTCTACTTATGGTCAGGAAAGAGGAGGACCACCTTCTTCCAACCTTTGATGAAATAGCATCTTGTCACCCGAGGAGCTGTATCCTAGGGAGCTGCTAGTTCAAACCTTTCTCTTCTAGTAGGTGTGGCATGCTACATCAGCTCATTTTTTTTTTTTTTTTAGTGAGGCAATTGGGGTTAAGTGACTTGCCCAGGGTCACACAGCTAGTAAGTGTTAAGTGTCTGAGGCCAGATTTGAACTCAGGTACTCCTGACTCCAGGGCCGGTGCTCTATCCACTGTGCCATCTAGCTGCCCCTATATCAGCTCTTCTGATTCTGTAATCAATTAGCAGATTCTCATGATGAGTTATACCTGCATGAAGATGGTCCCTGTTATGGGCCTGGGGTACCTCAAAAGTTTTCTGGGGGAAATCAGGGAAACTTCTCCTGGAGAAGTTAAACCGAAGGACAGACACACCTAAAGAGATAAAAGTCACCAGGACCACCACCCTTCATTCCAGTCTCTCCCACCCCTTAGGGAGATAAGTCCATTAGGTGTGGCTGTGCCAGGGATAGCTTGAGAGAATGGAGCCCAACTTCCCCTAGCCACCACCAGTGTGGAACAGTCCTCCCTCAGGTGATCACCCCCAATAAGGGAACTTCCCACAGTCAGATGATCACCTCCACTATCAGTCCTCTATAAAAGTATTTGCCTTTCTCCTGCTTGAGGAGAACCACATCTCTGGATCTACCTCTCCTTGAGACATCTCAAGCACCCAAATAAAATATTGTTTTATTCTAATTAGATTTGTGTATGAGAGGGTATAATTCTTTAAAGAAGAATACCTAAAGGGGCAGCTAGGTGGTGCAGTGGATAAAGCACCAGCCCTGGATTCAGGAAGACCTGAGTTCAAATCTAGCTTCAGACACTTGACACTTACTGGCTGTGTGACCATGGGCAAGTCACTTAATACTCATTGCCCCCCCCCAAATTATAATAAAAATAAAGAGGAATACCTAAGAACCCCAAACCCCCACCATTTTCCCCATAATAGTCCCTCAGAACTCCCACAGGGTACACCAGAAGTCAGAGAGTATCTTCATACATTGGGGAGTGAGGGAGAGTAGAAGGGCCCCATTATACTATGAATTTACATCTTCTTATGGCAGCTAGGTGGTGCAGTGGATAGGGTGCCAGGCCTGGAGTCAGGAAGACTCATCTTCCTGAGTTCAAATCTGGTCTCAGACACTTACTAGCTGTGTCACCCTGGGCAAGTCACCGAACCCTGTTGGCCTCAGTTTCCTCATCTGTCAAATGAGCTGGAGAAGGAAATAGAAAACTACTCCATTATCTTTGCCAAGAAAATCCCAAATGGGGTCTTGAAGAGTGGGACACCAGGGAAAAATGATTAAACAACAAATGCCAAATAGGAATGTTCTAAATACTGTACTTGAGCAGAAAGTGGGGCTCCCAAAATGCTTATCAGGTCCAAAACAATCTTATTCAAATTTAAGCATTTATTAAGCACTTGCTAATTTCAAGGCAAGGTAGGTTTTTCTTTGTTTCTTTATTTGTTTTGTGGGGCAATGAGGGTTAAGTGACTTGCCCAGGGTCACACAGCTAGTACAAGTCAAGTGTCTGAGGTCATATTTGAACTCTGGTCCTCCGGAATCCAGGGCTGGTGCTCTATCTACTGCTAGCTGCCCCTAAGGCACTGTTTTAAGTAATGGGATGCAAAACAATAGGAAAAAGTATTCCTGCCTTCCAGGCATTTCAAGGAATTTAACCTCAACAGAGATTAGAAACTTCATGGTGGCAGCCAGAATCTTGGGAACAGTCTACCCCAAAACTTCAGAAGTATGGGGGGGGGGGGGAGGAATCTCCTCCCAATAAAAGGGAAAGTCCTTGAAAGCAAGTATGATGTTTTTTTCAAACCTTTCTACCCTCAGGGCCTAGCACAAATGCTTGTTTCATTGAATTGAATCAAATGAATTTTTCCTACTTGTTAAGACATGCATAAACCACTCAATGTGGGCAAAATTGGGAACCTGCCTGGGACTTCTTGGGTATCTCATCCTTTATTTCAGTTGTATAAGTTCAGGTTTGGGCCATGTTCCCTCATAGGATGATGAGAAAGGAGCTGGAAAGAATGGGAGATTGGTCCCTAGAACAGCCAACTGCTCCATGGACTAGTCAGGCCAAACCTTGGCCAGATGTCTTAATCTTCCTCTTTGAGCTTTTCCAAAGGATACTTTGAGATCTTTACAGGACAATGGGTACCCCTATTTGGAAAGTCAATGTCCTGTGACCATATGCTTCCCCCTCCCCCTTCCTTACTTGAAAACTGAGAAATTCTTATGGGCCTGAGTTTAGGGACTGACTCTTGGGTCCAAAGTAAATTATTGAGCACTGGCTTAAAGATGAATCTTGGGAAGAATATTGACCTAGGGTATGAATGATTACCACACAGAGATACTGTGGCACTCCTGGAAGAAAATCCCAATTAAAATCCTGGTAGGGGCAGCTAGGTGGTGCAGTGGATAAAGCCCTGGATTCAGGAGGACCTGAGTTCAAATGTGGCCTCAGACACTTGACACTTACTAGCTGTATAACCTTAGGCAAGTCACTTAACCCTCACTGCCCCACAAAAAAAAACAAAAACAAACAAACAAAAACAAAAAACCAACCCTTAAAAATAAATTTTAAAAAATAATAATAAAATCCTGGTAGCTGTTGTCTAGACTTCCAGTTCACAATCCTTCCTTTTTCAATAAGTTTAGCACCTGGTTCATACTTTTTCTTTCTGTCTCTACTCCTGTCCTCATACTAGGGGACTTCGACATAGATATTGACTCCCCCTCAAACACCTTAACCATTCAGTTCTTCAATCTAATTACTTCCCATGAGATGCTCCTCCATCCCACTCAAGACACACACAAAGATCCCTTAATCTTGTTATCATCCACAAATGCATCACCTCGATGTTAAAAAATTATGAAATCCCCTTATCTTCTTATAATCTATTGGCTTTCTACCTCTCCCTCTGCCTTCCTTTTGCAAACCTTACCTCGCTATGACCTCCAATCCCTTGACCTCTTAGTTCTCGCCCAGTCCCTCTTGATTCTAGTGCCTTCCTTCTATTAATTATTTCCAATTCATCCAATATGCAGGGTTTTTGTACAAAGTTGCTTTCTTGTTGTTTCCCCCACTGAACTGTCAGCTCCTTGGGGACAGGGGATGTATTTGCCTTTCTTTGTGTCTCCAAACCTTAGCATAATGCCAGATATGCAGCAGGTGCTTAATAAGTTCTGCTTGACTTCACTAGGGACATTTTAAAAAATAGCATTTGGGGGGCAGCTAGGTGGCGCAGTGGATAAAGCACCGGCCCTGGATTCAGGAGTACCTGAGTTCAAATCTGGCCTCAGACACTTGACACTTACTAGCTGTGTGACCTTGGGCAAGTCACTTAACCCCCATTGCCCCACCAAAAAAAAAAAAAAAGTAGCATTTGTAGCACATTCACAGATGCCTCTGAATGGCTCATGATTCCTGAGAGAATTAAGCATTTTCCAAACTACAAATACTACCATTTGCCAGATGTTAAAGTTTTGCTTCACCAGTTCTTTAAGCTAACCTTTCCAAATTAAAATTTAATCTGTATTTCACAGACTCTCATCATTGGAAAGGACCTGAGAAGCTATCTTGTCAACCCATTCTTGAACAAGAATTCCTTACATGACATCTTGGACAAGTGATTATCCAGCCTTGGCTCATGGAACTGCAGTGAAGGGGATACACTATGTTCCCAAAGCAGCCTAGCACACTCTGGGATTTATTTAATTGTGATATTTTTTCTTCCTACATTTGTCTCTTTGAAACTTCTACCCATTGCTCCTATTTCAGCCCTGTGGGGCTAATAATAATGTTGTTGTTGTTCAGTCATGTCTGATTTTTAGTGACCCTGTTTAGGCCTTTCTTTGCCAAGATACTAGAGTGGTCTGTCGTTTCCTTATCCAGCTCGTACAGATGAGGAAGCTGAGACAAAGAGGGTTAAATGACTTGGCCAGGTTCACACAGTTAATAACTGTCTGAGGAGGGATTTGAACTCAAGAAGTTAAGTCTTCCTGCCTTTAGGCCCAGCACTCTATCCACTGTGCCACCTAGCTGCCCAATAATAAAAATAGCTAACATTTACATAGCACTTGCTTTGTGCACTATACTAAGTGCTTTACAATTAGTATCTTGTTTGATCCTCACAACAACCCTCTAAGCCAGGTGCTATTATTATTCTCATTTTGCCCATGATGAAATTGGGGCAAACAGGTTAAGTGACTTGCCCAGTGCCATCTAGCTAGTCATGTGACAGCCCTTCAACCATTTAAAACAGATCATTTCCCCACCCAAGTCACCTCTTCTTTCCACTAAACATTCCCTGTTCTTTCACTTAATCCCCATCTGTCATAGACTCAGGGTCCTTTACCATCCAGCTTGTCCTTCTCTGGATGCTCCCCAGCTTATGGTTATTCTTCTTAAAATGTAGGCCCCAAAACTGAACACAAGGCTCTCAATGTACTCTCACCAACATCATTGGAGAGGGACAATTCATCAAATACACATATAATAAGTAATTATTAGCACATAGGATTAGAATATTAACTAGGGGGGCAGCTAGGTGGCACAGTGGATAAAGCACTGGCCCTGGATTCAGGAGTACCTGTGTTCAAATCTGGCCTCAGACACTAGACACTTACTAGCTGTGTGACCCTGGGCAAGTCACTTAACCCCCATTGCCCCGCAAAAAAAAAAAAAGAAAATTAACTAGGAAACCATACCGGCTTCATGATCTTCAGTCAGTGAGAGTTTCTAAGGGAGTGTTATATTCACTAATTTTAACTATTTAAGACTATAGATGATAGATAGATATAGATAAATAGATGATAGACAGATGATAGATGGTAGATAGATAGATGATGGATGATAGATAATTGATACGTAGATGATTGATAGATGATGGATGGATAGATATAGATATATAACATGTATAGATGTGTGTATAGATATACACACACACACATATATATATATAAGATGCAAATGTTCAAGGTTCCCCTTTTTCCTACTGTTCCTCATCCTTCAAATTTCTCTATCCTTCCTTCACCTTTTCAGCCTTACATGGCATTATCCTCCTTCCCTACTTCCCTACTCCAGCCAATTTAACCTGATTTAGAAAGAATCACGAAATTTCAGAGTTGGAGGGGACCTCCAATGGCAATCAAGTCCGGCCAATACTCCAACACACCCAGAGATGTTAATTATCTCCCTTTATAACTTAGTAGTTTCAACCTTTGTGAACCTTAGCACAGGCTACACCTAGCCACTCTCTGTCAATCTGGGTCCTTTACCTCCTCCAGGAAGCCCTCCTTGCTTAATCCTGCCTGATAAAATAATCCTGCCTTGGTTGGCATTGCACACATCTTTATATGACATTTCTAAAAAGTGTTCTTGGTGATTTGGCATATATCTGTTCATAGGAACATAGGATCAGAGACTAAGAGCTAGAGAGGGCCTTAGAAGCTCTCATTTTATAAGAGAAGGTAGGTACATTGACTGTTACACGACTAGCTAGATATCCCTGGACAAGTCACTTCCCTGTCTGCCCCAGTCTCCTCATAGATAAAATGAGA